>NC_143013.1:29983129-30332129 GCF_055824585.1 Amblyomma mixtum | reverse complement strand
TCTCCGGTCCACGCTACTTGAACCACTCCGTCTTGTCTTCTGTAGGCTATTGTCGTTATCGGCCGACCGCAGTGACTCAGTGGTTAGGACGCTTGGCTTCTGAGACGGAGGATCCGGGTTCAATCCCGTTCGCGGCAGCCGCGTTTCGATGGATGCAAATGCAAAAAGCGGCCGTGTGTTGTGCTGTGTTAGCGTACGTTAAAGTACCCGAGGTGGTCTAAATTGATCCGGAGACCTCTGCCACGGCGTCCCTCATAGACCATGTACCGCTTCAGGACGTTACAACATAAATTTACATTTCCTTTTGTTATCGTAGTTATCAATAATAACAGTAAAAAAAAGCCACGCTTCAGGTGAAGTCACGCTAAAAATGATGCTTGCATTAGACCATTTAGACCATTGCATTAGACCAGGCGTTAGACCATTTAGATCAGCTATCTATGTAGACCTTTCACGAACAGAAGCTACATTCTGTTGCTTTTCTGCTTCGCCTTCGCATTGGTACCGAAAGTAAAGACATGCAGTACAAAAAGAAGGAAACAAGATAAAGGACCGGCAGATAAAACATCAAGCCTTTGAAATCATTGCATGGTCTGTAGTCCGGCAAGCTAAAGGTCTATTATGACACTTCAACAGACACCACAATTTTCCACATCGCTAGGCTATGCAGGCAATGAATGCTTCTAAACGTAAACGATTTTCTGCGTTAAAACCTGGTGTTAGTGGTCTGCATTGTTGTTTATGCTGCTCACCAGGCTTTTGGTTATGTTTCTCTATTGTGCCACTATACAGTCGAGATAGCGGTCCTCTCTATACTTAGCAGAAAAACTTTGTTATAAATTCTTATCCTTGCTGCACTGTGATCGCTGCGCTCTCGCTGCACAATTTAATGGCAACACACTTGTCTGAAAAAAAAAAAAAAATGTTGATAACATAGAAATCAAGCCTCAGTTGTTGGCCCGCAAAATTTCTTGGCCAGCCTAATATGCACGGAGATTTTTCAAACCGGTGTCATAAGGACATATATAGGAGATCAATGGGCATGTAGGAAACAAGGCTGTACGTGCGCTGTTGGACTTCCTGTGTGATGCAAACAGTTGCAACGTTTAGTGACTAGGCCATGAACTTAGGTACTTTTACTTTCTTGTTTAGTGGAAGTAATTTACATAGCGTAATTACTGCATGTGGTGCGAGTAGAGCAAATATAACATTTGGCTTTTTTTCTACACTTTGTCGAATTTGTCAACATTTCTCATAGAACTTTTTTTCATTTTTCTCATAGAACTTCACCTCTTTATCGGCTCACCCTCCTGTCCACGTCTTCTGCGCCAGTTAAGATGTCTGAAGACAGTAGCCAAGTAGCCTAATTAAGAGCCCTGCTTAAATGCTTCGGAATAGTCAGCTCCATTGCTGCAGTCCACATCTTAATTTCCTTGCGAAAATGTCCTCTCTCTCTCGCTTTCTTCAAACTTCGACGCACCGGAAGCAGCGCAACTTTCACACACGTCGCATCGACTTTACAACGTTCCGTGCAGTGTTACCGAACAGGTCCCCGCTCCGGCGGAACTCGCTTATTTCTCCTGTGCTTCAGGTTCGCAAGTGCACATCCGCAGCAACAGCAACAACAGCAACGGTAGCCTCTGCACTGCCAACCGGCGGCAGCTTTCTCTTCCTCCTCCCAGGTTATTGGTAACTCCCGTGGGGCCAATGTTCTCGCGCTCTTCCTCCGTCGCTGCTGACGCCACGCTGTTTAGTTGCCTCCGCCACCGCCGTGAGGCGCGGCTGTTGCGGGAGCCCTGGAGACAATACGCCCGATAAGGGTTCGCGTTCGCACGCACGGGCCATCTGTCCATTAATTACACGCGACGCCGACATGGGGGCACCGCTGCCCCCTTCTTACAACTCCACCCTCCCACCCCCATTTCCCCCTCCATCTCTTCTGCAGCCCTCCAGCCTGCCTTTCCGCGCCGCTAGTTGACGCGATTCTCTGATCCCGATCTCTGATATTGCCCACTCTCTCCTTTTTCTTTTCTCCATCAACCTTTCCTCTCCCTTCTCGCACTTCGCTTTCTTTTTCGCAGAGCAGCCGCAGCCTACTTTACTGTTCGCTCATTCCACGGCTGTTCGTTTTTCCTTTCTTTCTTTTTATATTCGTAGATCCCGCGGCTTGTTTCAACGTCGTCGTCGCACTGCTGTGGCGTGTGCTTTGGTTCCCGGCATGCTGCCATTGAAACGAGCGCGCCGTTTCGTTCTTCTTACGGTCGCCGGCTTCGCTTGTTTGCTTACTTGTTTGTGTTGTTTGTTTCACTGTATCCGACTGTGCGACCCCGCTGTGTGTGACCCGCGGAACTACTGCGCGTGCGTGTTCTCGTCGAATGTCCGGTTGCGCCGAGTGTTGTTTGTGCGTCGTGGCCAGACGGCGCCAGACAATCGCTTCGGCCTCAAATCTCGTCGGGACGCTTATTTTCCACGAGGGTCGGCGCCGGCCGGAAGCTTGAATGGGCAGCGAGAAAATTTGGACTCTGTCTGCGAAGCGACTGGGTTGTGCCGCTGCAGGCCTGGACGGACGTGGAGAACATTGCACGGCGTCTTTGTTTTCCCTGTTAGATCATTTTTTTTTCATTGTAGTTGTTATCTAGTTTTGCACACCATAATCGACAAGGTTTTGTCCCTGCCTATGGTTACGCAATTAAGGCCAGCCTAATAAGACGCGTTCTTTTCTTAGAAGCAACAGTGCGTTACTGATGCTTTCCCGGATGGTTCGTCTTTCCTCTTCTTGCGTCCGTTTAGACGGTCTTCGCTGCGCTCTCTGTCATATCTGCCTGGATAACCGCGGTATTATGGTGTTTCCGCGTCATGAGAAACTGACGCAGGTACGAGTAACCTACAACACGAGATGGTTTATGTTAATCGCTACGAGAAATTTCGTCAAATCTGAACGCACCAGTTGAGTTTGTTGTCGTCTGACCGAACACTGTGTCATATCATACTGAAAAAAAAAAAATAAATCGTGCAGCAGTTCTGCAATAAACCAGTGAGTTTCTGGGATAAGAGAGAGAGAATCGTTGCCTGGAATCTTGAAAAGCTAGTCAGCATTAATTCCAGGCTTAGAACAAAACGTTTTCCCAATACCACGCCGCGGTGGCTCAGTGGTTACGGCGCTCGGCTGCTGACCCGAAATACGCGTGTTCGATCCCGGCCACGGCGGCCAAATTTCGATGGAGGCGAAATTCTATAGTCCCGTGTACTGTGCGAGGTCAGTGCACGTTAAAGAACCTCAGGTGGTCGAAATTTCCGGAGCCCTTCAGTACGGCATCCCTCATAGCCTGAGTTGCTTCGGTACGTTAAACCCCAAAAAACCAAACCAAACCAAACTAACAAACTGGCTCTAAACGGTCCGCATATTGCGTGTGCCAGCACGACGCAGGGGTATTGTTGACTCTTTTCACTTCGTATGGCAGTCCGGGAGGCAAAGGCGACGAATGTTTAGGTTGTCAACTTTGTAGGAGCAGATCATGTCTGTTTTCATGTTTGACAAGTCTGTGGCCACGTATTCGAAAGAAAAACACACACATATGCTCCGGTTACCTAACCTTTAGAGCACAGCTCTTAGGCGCCCCTTCCTGGCTTGCGCGTCGTCGTCCGGCACTCATGCCACGTGCTCACAAATCTGTCTCGCACGCTTCGTCGGCTTGCGCGTATGACAGATTTGTGATTCGATCGTTCCGTAATACGACCCCTGACATATTTAGACATGCGGAGTGGTAACATCACATACAAGGAGTACTGATCCATGCAATATGCCAAGCTTTTGCAATAATTATCAACGGCAAATGTTATCTTATAACCTGGCCCATGTCCTAAACACACATAAACATACCATGAGCTATACGAAACGCAGCGGTCAAAATATTTTGTTGAAACGGGTTTGTATGTCTGCTTATAGATAGCTGGCTGTTTTATCTGCGTGACAGCTTCCGTGTTTTTCTTTATTTATTCTGTTTGTTGAACAAGAAAGCATTAATTACAGGCTTAATTACGGTCAATGCGCATATGTGCAAAAGCTATTTTTTAATTGATTACTCTTATGTGTGATTGGTTGCATATTGCCTTTAACATTGCCGAGATACTGCATGTAAGGGTTTCCTGAACTCAGTCAAGCGGCATAGGCAGCTTTTTACCAGGAAACGCTCCAGCTAAATCTGAAAATAAACTTGTTCACTTATATTAAACCTCGCTCAATAAATCGAGCGTTGCACAACTAGGAATTATAAATGTCGTGGAAACGTTGCCAACCGTTATCATTTTACAGAGTGCTAACAGCGCGTACAGAGATTTCACAATTAAACGATATGTTTATGTCACATTCCGGGCGCTTATTAGATTAGTCCTTTTTGGCCAAGCTGGACCATGCAGATAATGCTGCATCAAAATAATCCTGCCAGTCTGGCTAACCGGGTAACCATTAATCGAGCGGCTTTCATCTAAGGGCTGTGCAAAATTTTAGCAGGACAGAAAGTTGAGCTGTGTGCTTAGGCCTCATTGAATGTTAACTATTTAAAATAATTGCGCTGTTATTAATTTCATTCACCCGCTAATGTATACACATGCATTTATGTATATACATCTGCAGGCCATTAAGATATGAAGTAAAGATAACGCAAGTGCGTTAAAGGAAATGTTTATCAATCGGAAAATGTTTAAAGGCTGCTTGGTAGGCTATCAAAACGACATAATTCGCCGAACATTTCTACTCTATGGCGGTTTCAGGAATGAATAATTTATAAAAACGATAATACAATTACTGTCTGATCACAACTTCCTCACGCGGCTGATGCGGTATGGCATACACGATGAATTAAAAAGAGTTCGCGTTTAAGATGGTGAGTTTCGTGATACCACGGATGATAAGCATCTTCACAGCTTTAGCTTTAACTCTAGTCAGAAACGTGACATCCTGCTTTATTGAGAAGGTTCCTAGATGACCGCTTTTCGTTAGAACCGCCGCGGTGGCTCAGTGGTTATGGTGCTCGGCTGCTGACCCGAAAGACGCGGGTTCGATCCCGGCCGCGGTGACTGGAATTTCTTTGGAGGAGAAATTCTAGAGGCCCGTGTACTGTGCGATGTCAGTGCACGTTAAAGAACCCCAGGTGGTCGAAATTTCCGGAGCCCTCCACTACGGCGTCTCTCATAGCCTTAGTCGCTTTGGGACGTTAAACCCCAATAAACCAAACCAAACCAAACCCTTTTCGTTAGAAAAAAAAATCAACGAAGATGGCAATAGAATAATTATTATAGCTTAACGGGAAAAATGAAGTGGATGGCTATCATGCCGAACGGGCACACACTAGCATGTTAAAGAATAAAAACAGCTATTTAGAGTGAAGAATCGCAACGATAGTGTAATTGTTCGTGTATACAATCGTCGCTCTAACGTCGGCGTCATCGTCGGGACCATCAAATATAGCAGCCGCAGAAAGTGCCCAAACCAACCTCAGTTTATTGGACAACGTTCTGCAAAACTCTAACATGGTATTTTAGAGAGAACTGTACTTACCTATAGCTCGTCAGCCATGGCTCCACCATTCTTTTCTGCAAATTACGCCTACTGCATCTTCTTGCTCTGGTTAGGATTGGAGTTGTCAATACTATATGAATGCCCTGCAGAGAGTGCGTTCGGAATATCATGGCGTTTCTTGTCCTCAACGCTATCAGTCCATCGCTGAACAAGCTCGATGTATAGATCGAAATTCCGTCTTCAGTCTTCACGGTACACCGGTACTTCCGTCGTCCAAGCCTAGTGTGTGAAGATCAGTACAAACGTTTAGAGCACGAAAAAGGGGACACACTGGTAATGCAACTAAGACGCATCTTTTCTTGTCGTGAGAGCGCGCCGTCAAGTCCAAGGTCATGCCCCCACAGATTTCACCGTCGTTCACACCCATGCGAAACACGTCGCAGCTTCTAAACTCGCTTTATCCGAGTTTCCACAACAGAAGAAGGCACTCACACAGTTGCACTGAACCACCGACTTCCTTGGTGTTCCTGGTCTCCATTCAGACAAAAATAATGTCTTGGGCTGGATGTACCGTTGTAGCAACGAAGGTTTCAGCAGCCTTGCAGCAAATAACGAACGTATCCAATCATGAGCACTAGGCGCGCATCATCCGGTTTCTTCCGCTGTTATCCAAAATACTCTGCACTCAAGTGTAGCGTCGCCATTAACGCCGTAGGCCGTCACCTAGCACGTCCACCCAGGGGCTTCGCGGACACTACGGGACACCACGAGCGCTCCGCCACCGCCGCTGCTCCGTCTCGCGAGACGCGTCTCGTCCGAGTGAAACGCCGTGTTTGTCCGCATCGTTTCGTGCTCAGCGCACACGTTTAATAAGCACCGCTGCCCGTTGAATTCATGAATGGACTTTGCATAATAGATTCCGCCGCCGCCGTTCCACGGGCATGCGGGCTGAATCGAAAAGCGGCTCTGCGGCAGCTGCCCTTGCTTTCCTTATCTCGCGGCGAGCGAACGCGCATATTTTGTGCTTCCCGTAGCGCTCGCCCGCGGCAGGTTCCGTCATTGCTATCGCGCGTCTCGATCGGGCGCAATTCATAACCGCCGCTACCCCGCGGCCCGTGTCTAAACGCGCAAGGGCGCTCTCTTGCAATGTGGCCCGGTGTTTATTCAGGTACTACCTGCTTCCAGCGTGTTCGCGATGTAGCGCGTCTGTATACGCTGCGACCGAGAAATTAGGCTCGCTCATATCGCTCCGGCTTCATTTGTACTTTCTTCGAAAGGTTTCCGCTTTCCTGTCGACCTTGCCCTTGGCATTGGTTCAATAGCCGCACTTGCGGCTGTGTTCTTGTGGCTGTACGTTAAGGTAGCAGGCATTCCGAGATCGAGGAAGCGGCGCGATAGATCGGTTAGAAGGTCGTACAACAGTCCTTACTTAATTTGTGTGAAGGCTTGTTTATTTAATACCATACGTGTTACTTTGCAGGCCGACATGATGCAGGTAATCATTGCAGTGCCCAGCCTTCGTCATCATGCACGAATGTATACGGTTCGTAGACAAGGACCTGCAGGACGGTTGTTAGTGCGAAAGCACTGTTCCGACGGCTGTACCGCGTGCAAGATCTTGCGATGGTGATGGGTTTGCGCCAAGTGAAATGAATAAATAAAAATAAATCAAACAAATATTCGCGACTGGGATTCTAACACGCGGCGACGCGGACAGATCAGCTTCGCCGGCCACTGCGCGAGAGCACTATCCTATCGCCACAGCCGAACGCGCCTCGTGTTAAACTGCCGCACACTCTCGCGCTGTGCATTGCACGTCGTCTTCTTCACAAACTAACGCTACAATGAAACTAATATTCGTGCTTTGAGCTATATGGCGGTAGTAACGGAGAGATGAGCACTGCATTCGTGGGTGTTGATGACGCTTCGGTAGAAACACGCACTGGAGCATAGGCCGCCGGTGTACATACGGTAAATTGGCATTGACATTGAAAAAGTTGAATACGCGCATAACTGGCTCTCTGGGCCAGTCCACACCTAAATCGGCCGCCGCGGTGGCTAAGTGGCTATGGTGCTCGGCTGCTGACCCAAAAGACGCGGGTTCGATCCCGGCCGCGGCGGCTAGAATTTCTTTGGAGGAGAAATTCTTGAGGCCCGTGTACTGTGCGATGTCAGTGCACGTTAAAGAACCCCAGGTGGTCGAAATTTCCGGAGCCCTCCACTACGGCGTCTCTCATAGCCTTAGTCGCTTTGGGATGTTAAACCCCACAAAACCAAACCAAACACCTAAATCGTGCTTTCAGGTACGTGGAGGTGGTGTCCACCTGCAAAAAACTGTGCTCGCGCAAAATACTTGGTCCTTAGCTATGCCAAGCCGCCAGCCATTGTTTTTTCTTTGCTGCGGAACCATGCTTCCAGTGCCTATTACTTTTGTGATTTGCATAGTTATGCGTGAATATTACGCTTCCTCTGCTAAAAATAAAGAGATATGCGCCAAGCCTAGATTTTCAGTAGTTATTTCAATTAATAGACGCTATCAGTATGTCATTTCGCGAGGTTGTTTGTTTTTTCGAAAAACATTCATTATTTCGTGCAATGAGCCCGCACAGTTTTCTTTTTGGGGAAATATAAGACCTCGATGTCCACTCGAGAATGTACCCTTTGGTGAATGGTCGTTGCCGCATTATTTTGACCTTTTAATTTAACAGTGTAACGCAATCCTGGAAAGTTTTTCCAACGTGCTCTGAACTTGCCCTGAATTTCGAACTCCCTTTTTAGCTGACGGACGATTTCGGTATATTAAAACACAGCACCAGAACCATGAGCCGAAACACTTGTTCTTTCCACGGCACATATTTGGATTGTCTTTTAGACCACCTGAATAAAAAAAAAAAAAGAAAACGCAACCAAGCTATTATATTGCAGCTGTTTTTACTTGCTTTTGTTCGTGGCATAAATTGGCCCACGAATTTCAATGTCGCGCGAGATACAAACACCTTAGAAAGCATCCATTAGCTCTTTCTTACTTGCCATAGCACCAACGTGGCCGAGCGTACGACATAGTGAGTGTTTTTCGGTTATTTTTGGTCATCTGTCCTCCTTAACCGCGCACCGGAATCACTGGCATTTCTGCATTTCTGCCCCTATGAAACTCAGTCTCTGCGGTCGGGGTGAACCCAGAACTTCGGAACCACCAGCCGAACGCAACAATTCCTGAATGAGGCATCGCTGCCCTGTGCAACCGAAGGCCATTCCATTTCTACTAGCTTGTGCGGTATTTAAGGAGGCCTGCATTCTCTGAGTCTGACTCATTACCTGTTCAAATCAACGGCAGCCCTTTCCCCGGTCACCGTTCGTCGCAGCCCAACATTTCCGTACCTAACATTTAATGGCGAAAATTGGCCCATGCAATCTTTCAGGCAGTGATGGGACAATGGGTCCTTGCTTAGCTCCCAATCAAGACGATTAAAATTGCCTCTTCCTTCCTACCTTTGTAGTTTGTTTAATTTTCAAAGCAGTGCTCACGCAAGCCAACTCTTTTCTTGAGTCGGAGAAAAAAAAAAAAACGGGGGAAGAAAGAAATTCGAGGAAGGCGCCGGCCTGTGAGGGGACGTCATCATTATGGCTGCGCTCGAAGGCCGTAACAATGGGCCGGGCGTAGAACGCGAATGGCGGCGAAACAACGGCGCGCACTCGGCAACAGAGTGGGCCGCGACGGGCGAGAGGCCGGCTGCGGCGAATAACCGTCGACAGGAAACGTGGTGCGGACGAATGACGCAGCGCGGCGACGGCTCGACCGGTCAACGTCCCAGCGCCTGAGCGACTGTTTGGACAGCCCCATTGGAGCTCAGCGGGCCGCAACGGACGCGGCGGCGCGAAATATTTTCTTTTCCTCGTCGAGCGCTCCCGGCCGAAAGCTCGGCGCGCCTCGTTCCTACAGGCCGCCCTCTAATGGACTGCACGAGGCGGTGCTTGCGAAGCGATTTCTCTGTACTTTTGTTTCTTGATTCCCGGCCACACTCGACTGCGCCGCGTTCCGTGCGCACTAGCGACCTCCTCCAGCCATGGGAGAGTCGGCGCTCCAGCGAGACATGTCCAAGTTGCGTGCGCGAATGTGCGTTGGCGGACGCGGGATGCTTTGACGTCCGTGCGGCTGGCTGCTGCTGGCTACATGCACCATCGCAAAGCCAAGCCAAGCCGAGGGAAGGGAGCAGAGTCTCACGTGCAACTCGTGAGCGTGTATACAATGACTGGACTTTGAAAGGAGGGAAAGCGATCATTTGTCGTTCGGGGATGATTAAGAGACGGCAGTGGAGCTAGGATTGCATTCGAGGAAAGTGAAGGGGAGGCTGGAATGCTGTTTCAATGGAGTGGGTGGAAACCCTGAAGCGGCGGTTCACTCCACAGGAACAAAGGATGCTCGCAACTGGACAGTTTTTCTCGGAGAAACTCAAAGGATCGAGACTCTAAGCAAGAGGCGGATGTCGCAGCTTGAGATGCTTGCTGTTCGACATGGAGAATGGTGCGAAGTTGTATTGTGCCGGGTGGTGTAACACGAGACCGATTGTTTTCCGTGAGAGCGCCGTTCAAAGACTTAACTATGGGAAGTCGGTTTCTAAAGGGAATGAGATTTGTTTCCTTTGTTCACGTCACTGTAAGTGTAAAGTTGGTGGCAAAAAGTATTCTGATTGTTTCGATGTCATGATTACATTCAGTAAAGATATTTATTGGATGGTAGCTTCTTAAATTGCCTCCACGAATCTTTCTTAAATCTGCTAGCGAACCTCTCAGAGCGCGGCGAACGCGGGCAGCGGAAAAAGCGCAGTCGTCCGACAACCCTGTTCGACGGGGCGACCAGCAACCCCGGGGAGCAAGACGAAGAAGCAGACGCAAGATGGACGCTGGACCGTACGCACCCATGTAATCATTCTTAACTTAACCTCGTTAATAAACAGTTGTTCGAAAAAGTAAAAAGGCATCCTGCTGTTAATTCGTGCCCAAACACGAGAAAAGGCCTATAAATCTTAAAAGGTTGTCACGTGTGCATACTACTGCAAGGGAGGGTAGAGCCCACGGACGAGATAAGTAAGATTATGTTTACGCGCTTTCAATCTCGCAAAGGATATTAGCAGCGTATTTTTCACTCCTCTTTTGGCAGCCTGATCACAGGAATGCAAATAATGATGCTGGATGTTTACCTTCATGAGTTTCATCTTAAGGCAATGAGAATTCAGTGGATCTTGAGCAGCTGATAAATTGCTTTTCTTTTGTTTTAACGAACAAATATACATTATCTCTAAAAAACTATGCAGTGTATTAGATGCATGGTGATAAACACAAACTTTTGAGATTTTTTTGACAGATATTTACAAAAGACGCCGTAATTGACCGTTTGAAGTGACGCGATGAATTTGCGGACAAATAAATCAACCACAAGTTACTGCTACCCGCACGCAGTTCGCTTAAGACAGCTCCGGTGCTATGTCTATACAATCGCTGCCCGTTAATGTAGCCGGAGAAGAGTGAAACAAGGGATGATGATCACGATGATGATGATGATGATTTTTTTTATGGCACGAGGGCATCCGTGGACAAGGAGTGCCATGGCACAAGGTTATTCTTACGCTCGAGGTGGGATAAAAGACCCATTTCCAAAGCACTTCGCCCTAAAGAAGCTGGGCACCAGGCAGTGGAAAACTTGTACCGATTATATTCACCGGTGGGTGCCCGGCGGCAGTGGGGATCGAACACCGCACCTCACGCATGCGAGTCTGATGCTCATACAACTAGGCCACCATTGTGGTAACAAGAGTTATTAAACAATTCTTCCAGACAATATTGTTGTTATAGAATATCCCGTAAAAGATTTAAAAAAAATGAGTAGCAATTCAACTAATCATCTCTCATTGCTGCCTTCGAGAAAGCGATTGCTTCAAGCTTCTGTCTTATTTTATTTGATTTTCAGCTCTTCCGCCTGCCTGAAAGCACGAAATGAAAGTTTCTTTGTTCCTACTTATGAAGGCTGCTCTGTTTCGCGGAGTTGTTTCCTATTATTCGCTGTTTGGCTATTTCTCCATAGCTATTTTTCAGACCCATTGTCAAGACTTAGTGTTTTTCTGTGAGCTTTTGCTTTTTCTTCGTGCTTGATCGCAGTAAGGCTGCATTTAGCGGAAGGGTGTGCGATAATGACACCATAACATAACCATGATGCATTATGAGAACCCCAGGTGGTCGAAATTTCCGGAGCCCTCCACTACGGCGTCTCTCATAGCCTCAGTCGCTTTGGGACGTTAAACCCAATAAACCAAACCAAACCAAACCAAACCGAATTTTGAGTATCTTTACGCGCTTCGGCAACAAGCAAATATGAATTTTACTTTGGTTGTATAGAGCAAAAATGCAAAAAAAAACTATCCCGAGAAATTTCCTCTGTCGACAGTAGCAGATGCAGTATAAATGAACTCGACAGTGTCTATATCACGTGTTTACGTTTTCTCATGTTCCTCGTCTGCATAACAAGGCAGGTGTGAAGCGTGTGCTTCTTTCTTTAGTGTTCGTCAAACTCCACTCCTGGGCATGAAATTGCGGTAGCACTGCTCTCGTAGTTAAGGTTTTCATGAAATGTTTATCTAGTCTGGTGCTTTGGAAGGTATGGAAGACAAGTCGCTCACTCTTCCAAAATAAGGGCAAGGGCATCTTGAAAAACTAACGGGTTTCTTCGTCAGAAGCCTATCATCTGTTCGTATAGACAAAATAAGACGTAAAAATTACAGTTTGATCAATCCATCCGTCGTACGATAACGACGGGTGGCGTCAGTATACCAGATGCGATTCTAGAACAAGGCTAGTTGTCGAATTTATTTTTGCTGTAGCAGAGGTAACCTAAGACACTATGCGATGGTTGCAGCGGTGAGCATACACATTAAGCAAGTTTTAAACTTACCTACTGTCGGTACCACCGCACTAACCCATTTTCAATCTTACTGGATCTTACTGGATTACTAGATATTACTGAATCTTACTGGATCTTACTGGCACTGCTGTGATACCCTTTATGCATTACATATTGTTACGGCGTAGTTCCACTTGGGATTGCAGACAGGGCGGACACGGAAGACAAGGCTTTCAAACGACAGGCGTTTACTGCAGGCACCAGCCGACACTGCTCGACCGTCGTCTTCTTCAAAACCCACGAGCTTCGTCTTCGTCCTTCCTTGTGGGCATATCGGTGCATGCACCACCTAATGTAACAATATGCTGCTAAAAAAACGGGAAGCATATATTCATTCAGAGTTCTCGTTTCGCATCAAAAGCCTTCTCATTCGATTTTCATCCTGATAATTCAGCCTGGCTTCTCGGTACCTCTTTTTCAACGTTCGTCAACAAAATAACAGGAAAAAAGAAAACAAAAAAAAAAGATATACCAAAGACCCAATTCTCACGTCACCTATCTCGCATCACAAGAAGGGAAGGCAGTTGCACGTTTCAGGGGCTTGAATTCCCGGAGGGTTTGTTTTTGGTTGTTTCTTTCGTATACGCTGCTCCACCAGCCTCCTCCAGTCTATAGGGCTCAGTCGAAAAGGGAGAACTCGGTGCTGGTGTAAAGCGCTAAAATTTTTAGGCGCACCAAGTCGCACTCAGCTGAAATGGCGAACCACTTCCCCTTTTTGCGAGCGGAGTGCGTTGAAAATGAAAAGGCTGGAACGTGCCCTCCGCGGGAATGTCGCGTGGAGGAAGAGGGCCGCGTCCGCCCTCTGGTCCCCGGGTGACGCTTCGTGGCCGCAAAATCCTGCGGATGGCGTCGATGGAAAACAAGTGTCGCTCGTATATATGCCTCGCGCACTCGCCTTCCACCACCGCGTCGTGGGAAAACGTAAAACATTTTAAAGCCCTGATGGCGCGAGGGCTAGGGACCACCGCTATCTTTCGTTCTTCGATGAAGCCCCGCTCCGGCAATAAAATCTGTGTGCGCATGGATGGCATATCTGTGACTTGGATCTTACGGCGAGATTGAGCGCTCGGCCTTTTTCTGTATTTGTCTCCAAGTTAGTGACCGCTTAGATTTGTGAGTTTCAATAGTTACTGTAAGCTTGCAAACATGCGACGTTCTTTTTCGTCACCTCCTTGGCATAGACCGGATACCTGTACGCAGTCTTGCCTTTTCGGAATGAATGAATGAATGAATGAATGAATGAATGAATGAATGAATGAATGAATGAATGAATGAATGAATGAATGAATGAATGAATGAATGAAAACGTGACTTTGTCAAGATGTAAGACACTCTCCGCCGCTACGGAACCTCATCAAACCACTCATTTTCTGTCACATTACGTCCTAAGCCGACAGACAAGTTCACACATATAGCATAGAAGGAAAGTATAGGGGAAGTGTCCCGGCCATCGTCACTTACCGCCCTTGGCAGTGAGGTGAAAGCAGGAAGATAGCGCTGCCAGTCCGACGAGTGAGCAAAAGGGAAAGGGTTGAGGAAGGATGATGAGAAAAAAGGCGAGTTCTCCTCACGCTGCTACAGTATAACTCCTGCGCCACCCGGCGGGCTTGTTCGAATCGCGGGCGCGAAACAACCGGCAGCACGGAGGACGATCGTTACGGGACCTAGAGATTTGCGAACTCTTCTACGCAAACAGAGGCGACCTGGGTCTTGCCTTGTACGGCGTACGTGCCCAAACGCTTCGCACACACACACATGCACATCAACGCTATAGAGCTCGCACAGACGCTCGCAATCAAACATACACGGTGTATAGAGGGACGTAAGGGGGGAGAGCTGGCACGTGCTTCTGAGCCTGAAGCCTGCGCAGTGGGTCTGGCCTCCCCGTTAAAGCCACAGCACACATCCGAAACGCAAACAGGAGATAGGGGACAAGCGGCGCTCCTGCTGGATTTGTCTATCTAATCAAGGACGTGCCCGGACGGGACGCTCCTCAGCCATACGTCTTCTGCTCCCCGACAATGCCTGCGCGACCTCCTCGCCGGATGCGCGGACGCAACCCGTCTTTAAGCCGCAGCCGTTATAGGCCTTCCCGGTTGCTCCTTTTCTTCTCATAGTCCATACGGTGCTTAAAGTGGGGGCGGGGAAAAACTTTAGAGTGTTCAGCACCCGCATGCTTTCGCCAGCTTGAGAGGTCTTTCAGTTCAACCTCCTCGTCGGCGGACGTGACACTGGCTAACGCACACGTGTGTGTGTATATATATATATATATATATATATATATATATATATATATATATATATATATAAAACACACACACCACGCAAGGGGTGCATGGCCAAGACCGCTCAAGCTGCGCGCCTTGTTTCGTGTGGTGTCTTCCTTTACAGGGGAAGCCATGCCAGAGGAGAAAGAGAGTGCTAGATCTCGATATGGGGGAGAGTGACGGCTTTCTATAATGCAGGATAAATACGCCGAGGTATTTATTGGGCAGCGGGGACCTGTCCGCGTGTGTACCGCGCTGTTTTCCTTTCCTTGTTTACGGGCCCATAGGCAGGCGCGAGCACAAGAAGACCCCTCTAGTTGGGCCACGCTTATTCTTAGCTGAACCTAAGCTTCGGCTAAAGCCCGGTCTCTGGGACAGCGTTGGAAAAGAAGTCCTCGGCTACTCGCAAGCGCACCCCTGCCTGTGGACGGGTCGAAAGTGCATGCGTGCACGTGTGTGCGTGTGTTTGTGTGCGTGTGCTCGGGGTGCCATTACAGCTGCAGACACAATCGCCTCCCTCGGCGGCGGTTCCTCCTTGCACCGTCCCCTGGCGCACTTTTACGGCCCCGCGAGGTGGAGAAGGTAGGCGCAAATCGGATTTCTCTGATCGTCAATCAAGCGATTCAAGAGCTCCCTTGTCTCCTGTAGCATTGCCTGGTCTGCCCATGTCTCTTGACTTCCTTCTTCGTTTTTGTTTCTAGTTTTCTCTATGTACGACACTTGAAACTTTTCCTCTTAGACCTTCTCGTCGAGAATGTTAATGTGCGTGTAGACGCTTAGGAGGATTTCAAAGGCGTGGTTGATAGCTTTGGAATTTTGAAGTTTGGTTCCGTGCTAGCAAAACAAGGTAGGGCCTTTTTGCATGGTGTGTGGCCACTGTGAAAAACACGCGAGAACGGACTTTTTGGATTTGGTGCGTTCGTTTTATGCATTCTTCGTTATATCGCAACAAACCTCAAAGAATGCAAACGGGGGCGAAACCCGTTGCGATCAATGGGGAAAAATAATGCGGTAGGTCATTAGAAAACCAGACACCGTATACGCGGATAAGCAACCAGCGAGGACGGAGACACTGCACTGCAAGCCGTTCTGTGCGACGTTAATACGTTATCACGTTTGCTCCGCGGTCTAGCATAGAGCATTCTGCCGCGCGACACGATGCTCATGAGATGGCAGCCAGTGACACGGGAACACACACCGTTATTAACGGGAGGCCGAAAGTGCCACTTGCTACTCACGACGGGGATATGAGCAAAAAGAAAGCAAGAAACAACACGAAAGGAATGAGAAAACGCGTGCTTGTTTTCTGGTGTGGTACAGGCACCTCTTCAAGCGAGAAAGGTCGACGCAGGTCAAGCGAGCCGCACTCTTGTTACAAACACTCTTAGTGAGCTGCGCACGTGGGGCGCATTTTATACGAGCAGGTGCTCGACGTCCTCGACCGCATGGCTGTGCGACCACTCAGCAGATGATGCTCTCCGGTTCCGGAGCAGGAAATGTATCGTGTACATGTGCAAGTAAATGGAAAGGGGCATCTCATTACTATGCAGCCTGCAGTACTGACATGGGGCGGTTACAGAATAATTCTTTTATATTTTTTTTCAACGTGGTTTCTTCGAGGCAAACAATTCTCATGACTGTTTCTTTTGTTTCTTTTGCTCGCGACACTTGCGAATGACCCACAGAAGGGTTTTACATAGGCGGATCCAGATTAAGAATACATTGTGCTCTTAAATACGAAACAAGTGGGCCCTTTCATTTGCCTTGTAAACTCGTGTGCAATGCGAGAGAGAATGAACATTTTGTAGCAGGATTTCCGGGGAAAGGAACTTAGCGACAGATAGCCAAAATGCCGGTCCGAGCTTCGGTCATCCAGCCAGCGATCTCGCGCCGCGCGCTAGCGGAGCGGCGGCCGCCGCTGCTCATCTTCCTCTTTACAATCACCCCCGGGCTGAAGGCGAAGCCATCCTGGCGAGTCAGGGAGACGACAACACACACGGGTCATAGTACGGCTTCAGGCGTGACACATGAACAGTCTCGCGGCTGCGTCGGCGTTGATCTGGGGAGGGTGTCACCGGGTCGACAATGTAGTTAACCGGGGAAGTGCGCTCTACGATGCGGTAAGGTCCGTGGTACTTGGGGAGAAGTTTGGACGAAAGGCCAGGTGAGGTAGACGGCACGTGAAGCCAGACGAGAGAGCCGGGTAGAAAACTGTCATCAGTGTGGCTTGTGTCGAAACGGAATTTTTGACGCCCCTGCTCGCCGGATGTTAACGACCGAGCGAGCTGACGGCACTCCTCGGCATGCTTGGACGCCTCCGAAAGAGTGGTGCACTCGGACACGTCGGGCCGGTAAGGAAGTACTGTGTCGAGTGGTGAGGAAGGTTCGCGCCCGTAGAGGAGAAAAAACGGCGAGAAGCCGGTGGTGGTCTGCGTGGCGGTGTTGTAGGCGTAGGTGATGAACGGCAGGATCCTGTCCCAGTCGGAGTGGTCGGAAGACACGTACATCGACAGCATATCGCCCAAGGTGCGGTTAAACCGTTCCGTCAAACCGTTAGTCTGAGGATGGTAGGCCGTGGCGGTATGGTGAGTGATCTTACACTGTTTGAGAAGAGATTCCACGACCTCGGACAGAAAAACGCGCCCACGGTCGCTCAGCAGTTCTCGGGGCGCTCCATGGCGAAGAATGAAGTGATGCAAGATGAAAGAGGCAACGTGTGGTGCCGTAGCAGCAGGAAGAGCCGCGGTTTCAGCGTAACGCGTGAGGTGGTCGACGGCTACAATAACCCAGCGGTTGCCAGCAGCAGTGTAAGGAAGGGGGCCGTAGAGGTCAATTCCAACTCTGTCAAAAGGACGCAAAGGGCAAGGGAGAGGCTGCATCTGGCCGACTGAGTGGTGAGGAGCCGGCTTGCGACGTTGACAGTCAGGGCACGAGCGGACGTATTTGCGGACGTAGGTGGACATACCGCGCCAATAATAGCGGAGACGGAGTCGCGTGTATGTTTTAAAGGCGCCGGCATGAGCAGACTGCGGGTCGTTGTGAAACAGGGCGCAGAATGTCGACCGCAGATGGGCAGGGACGACAAGCAACCACTTCCTGCCGGTAGGGACGTAGTTGCGGCGGTACAATAGACCATCACGAATGGCGAAGTGAGCAGCCTGGCGGCGGAGGGCACGAGGCACGGGTGCCGCCGAGGAATTTGAGAGAAAACTTACAAGCGAAGATATCCAGGGGTCCTTATTTTGCTCGCTGCCCATGGTATCTGGTGAAAACGACAGCGAAGCGCAACCGGTTGGCGAGTGGCAGACAACGTCTGGCGGCAGTGGAGAGCGGGACAATGCGTCGGCGTCGTTATGTTTTCGGCCGGAGCGATAGATGACACGGATATCATACTCCTGTAGGCGTAGGGCCCAGCGAGCGAGGCGGCCTGTAGGGTCTTTCAAGGAGGCCAGCCAGCACAGGGAATGATGGTCCGTGACGATATCGAAAGGGCGGCCATAAACGTAAGGGCGAAACTTTCCGATCGCCCAAACAATCGCCAAGCATTCCTTCTCGGTTACTGAGTAGTTGGATTCCGCTTTTGTCAGTGCACGGCTCGCGTAGGCAACGACATACTCGGGAAATCCGGGTTTACGTTGCGTAAGGACAGCGCCGAGGCCAACGCCACTGGCATCGGTGTGAATTTCAGTGGGAGCAGTGGGGTCGAAGTGGCGTAAAATGGGAGGCGCTGTCAGCAGCCGGCGTAAGGTGATGAAGGCGTCGTCGCAGTCAGGTGACCAATCGGACAGGTTGTTGGCGCCCCGAAGAAGTTTCGTAAGTGGTGCGATGATAGAGGCAAAATTTCGGACGAAACGTCGGAAATAAGAACACAGGCCGAGAAAGCTGCGAAGTTCCTTCTGAGTCGACGGCTTGGGGAACTCAGCGACGGCACGAAGTTTGGCTGGGTCAGGAAGCACGCCGTCCTTAGAGACGACGTGACCTAAAATTGTCAGTTGGCGGGCGCCAAAGCGACACTTTTTGAGATTAAGTTGGAGCCCCGCGGCAGTTAAACATGTCAACACGTGCTCCAAGCGGTGAAGGTGCGTCTCAAAATCGTGCGCGAAGACGACAATGTCATCCAAGTAGCACAGGCACGTGGTCCACTTCAGGCCGCGTAAAATGGAGTCCATCATTCGCTCGAAAGTCGCTGGGGCATTACAAAGGCCGAAAGGCATGACGGTAAATTCGTACAGGCCATCTGGTGTAACAAAAGCCGTCTTGGCACGGTCAGCCTCGGCCACAGGGACCTGCCAATACCCCGAACGCAGATCTAAAGAAGAAAAGAACTCCGCGCCTTGGAGGCAGTCAAGGGCGTCATCGATTCGCGGCAGCGGGTAAACGTCTTTGCGGGTGATCTTGTTAAGCCGCCGATAATCGACGCAAAATCGTATTGTACCATCTTTTTTCTTCACTAGAACCACAGGAGAGGCCCATGGACTACTGGATGGTTGAATGACGCCTCGCTGAAGCATGTCGTCCACCTGAGTGTTGATAATCTGGCGTTCGGCTGCCGAAACTCGGTACGGGCGTTGACGAAGCGGCAAGTGGGCTCCGGTGTCGATCTCATGGGTCACGGTAGACGTGCGGCCGAGTCGGTTTTGAGCCACGTCGAAAGAAGAGCGAAACTGGTTCAGTAGGTGAAGTAGTTGGGCGCGTTGCGGTGTGGCAAGACTGGCGTCGACGGAATCGGCAAAGGCATCGTCTGTGGTCACAGCGGGAGATGCGGGCAAAGTAAGAGAATTAGTAGCAAGAGAACATGATTCGGCGCATCGTTCGGGATCGAGCAAAGAGTCGACGGGCTGAATGTGGCCAAGGCATTCGCCACGGAGAAATATGCAGGGGCTCAAAAAAGGGTTCGAGATCGGGATGAGGCTGCAGCCGTCTTGAACAGTGAGCAGAGCGAATGGCAGAGGCAGACCGTGTCGAGAGATGAAGACGTCGGATGGTGTAAAGACGACAGCGCCGTCAGATGCGGAGAGGCAGGAGACAGGGACAGGAACAGATGAGCACGGAGGAATCTCGATGTCGTCAGCCACAGACAGTTTGCCCCACGAAGATGGCGTATCAGGCGAGGTAGCACTGCACGGAAGAAGTTCGAGCTCGGCACGAGCGCAGTCGATGAGGGCCTCATGTTGGGAAAGAAAGTCCCAACCTAAAATAATGTCATGCGAGCACGATGAGAGAACGACGAATTCAACAGTATATAAGGAACCGTGAATGATGACCCTGGCTGTGCAGGCGGCTAAAGGCGAGATGCGCTGTGCATTAGCTGTATGAAGCGAAAATCCGGATAACGGCGTCGTCACTTTGCGAAGTTTTCGGCACAGTTTCTCATTCATCACAGAAACAGCAGCGCCAGTATCAACAAGCGCCACGGCGGTGTGGCCCTCCACAGAAACGTCGAGCACATTCGCTGGGGACAAACGAGGCCTTGAACTTGTCGCCGAATACGCAGTTCTTGCCTCGGGAACTGCGGCAACTAGTTTTCCTGGCGCATAGGGGAATGAGGACGCAGTGGTGAAACAGAACGGCGCCGCGGGGATGGCGAACGGCGGCGAGAATACGGGCGGCGATCGGAGGCATCAAGCTGTTCGGCGGCCGACGGACGTGGCGGGGGCTGTGGTGCCGCGTAGACGTAGGTTCTGGGGTCATCCACGGGTGGTGGCACACGGCGTCGGCACAGGCGCTCAACGTGGCCAGGGACACCACATGCATAGCAAATAGGACGGTTGTCACGGGTGCGCCAAGGGTTGACACGAGCAGGAGGTGGTCGGGTTGGAAAGGCAGGCGGCGGCGTCGGAGGATAATACGGGAGACAAACGGCTCGGCTCTTGGTTTTCGGACGGCGTCGGCGTATGTGAGCGGCGCTGCAGCGGGAACCGGCGGACGAACAGGTGGTAGCGCTTCGGTCACTTGCTCGCGAATCATCGTTTGTAGGGTCGGATCCAGGTTGGAGGGAGGCCCCTGCACGCCGTGAAGAAGTGACAGCTGTCGAGCCACCTCCTCACGTACAAAGTCTTTTATCTGGTCAAGCAGCGAGCTGTGGGAGGTTGTCACGGCGAGGCTGGAAAGCGAGTCAGGCTGCACGGAAGGTGGTAGCACCAGAATGCGCTGCCTGCGGAGCTCATCGTAGCTCTGACACAGGTTGAACACTTCGGCAACGGTGGTAGGGTTCCGGGCGATAAGCATCTGAAATGCTTCCGTTTCGATGCCTTTCAGGACATGCTTAATCCGGTCCGCCTCGGTCATAGACGAGTCCACCCTTGAACAGAGGTTGATGACATCCTCGATATAACTCGTGAACGATTCTCCGTGTAGCTGGGCTCTCACTCGCAGGCGCTGTTCAGCGCGCAGCTTGCGTACTGCAGGGCGCCCAAAGATGTCAGAAAAGGCTCTTTTGAAGGCAGACCAGGTGGTAAAGTCTGATTCATGGTTCCTGTGCCATAGGCTGGCCACGTCCGAAAGGTAAAACACCACGTTGTTCAATTTCATGGCGTCGTCCCACCGGTTGTGGCCGCTTACCCGCTCGTAGGAGGCAAGCCAGTCCTCCACGTCGTGATCATCGGACCCGGTAAAAATGGCTGGGTCCCGCTGTCGGAGGGCGCCAGGGCAAACGACGGGCGTAGGCGAAAGGGAAGATGACTGGCTTGCGTCCGTGGACATGGCTGGAGCGATCGTTCTGCTGCGAAGCTCCAGGACGTTGGCCAAAGGCTGTACCCCGCACAGCTCCACCAAATTGTAGCAGGATTTCCGGGGAAAGGAACTTAGCGACAGATAGCCAAAATGCCGGTCCGAGCTTCGGTCATCCAGCCAGCGATCTCGCGCCGCGCGCTAGCGGAGCGGCGGCCGCCGCTGCTCATCTTCCTCTTTACAATTTTGCAAAAAAGGGCAAACCTCCTGGGTATTTCTACGATAAATTTGAAAATCACTTTTGGATATTATTCGCCAAAAAGGAAAACTGTGATTTTTGAGTAATCAATAAATGAATGCTTTGTTCCCTCTTATATTGGTCACGGATGTAAGTGCACAGAGCCCTAGTCCACTAAGCTTAGTAGAGCGGCTAGTGTTCTTATATAAAGGCGCATCCGAAGTCTTCTATCAAGCTGCCGATATTAGGCACCAGGATTAATATTTGTCTTCCTCTGTAAGTCTGAATGATATGCACACTTGACTGCAGTAAAAATGTAACCACCCATTAAATACCCAGTGAAGGGTATGAAAAACCTGTACACCATCTCGTTACCTCCTATGTATTGATAACAAACATATTGAATAGATTGATAACAAACATGTTATAGCATTGAAATTGTATTTTCTTTGTAGTCAACAAAGCAAAGAAGAGATTTTCAACGTTGTAGGAATGCAGCTAGATGATGTGTGCAGTCGATCCTGTTGATATAACTTGGCCAAACTAGCTTCACTGTTGCATACAGATTTTGGAGCTTTAACAGGAAGCTAACTGTGCTACTCTGATTGTAAGCATACCACTTTTCACTGAGAGGCCTTGCGCAAAAGTACCACTGAATAACCACATGTACGAAGAGAAAATAGTATAATTTTTCACTGGTCGACTCTATCGAGAAATGTAGTCAGGTATCAGTGCGAATGAATTTGTGAATGTTTCAGGCAGTGAAGATCCTTTCCCCTTTTTCTCAGATTCCGAGGCCTGCCGCACAGCCAGGTTTCTGTGGATGCATTCGCTGCTGAAGGTCAGTCGACGACATTTATCATTCCCGTTGTTTAAAAACACACATATAAATTGTTCAGAAGTGGTAGTTTCGCGCAACTGCCATGTCTGAAGTATTGAACCAACTAGTCCGACAACACGTTCTACTTTGTCATATAAGTCGTTCCTTATACAACTGGTTCTAGTATTCGGGCATTTTTTGTAAGGCGCTCATCTTTACTGGAGAAGTTGCTTATTACTCAGTGTCATATTTTTTTTTCATCTTAGCGTTAAAAGTTTCACAATAACGGTTTCAAGGGAGAAATGAAAGCAAGAAACATCAGTTTATAATTATACCTCACTCCTCTTCCCCTCACGCCGTCTTCGGCAATGGTAAAACCTTCTTTACTCAAACGTGCGAGCCACCTCCGCTGTTCTTGCTATGAGAGGTTAAAGTGTCGATGAACGCTGTGGACTGGAAAGAGATGGGGCGAAAGAGAGAAACTTTTTTGTTTGGACGCTAGCTTTGACATGCTTAGTGACATGCTTACATTTTGAGTCAGGCGCACACATATCGACACAGTTGAAACTATCTTGCATTCAATAATGCACAATGCTGAGCTTATCATGCTTTCGATATTTAGTTTTCATGGTCCTCTAGATCGGACAATAATAGCACTGTATAACCCTCTCTCATCTTCGCCGTCCGGAATTGGCTGCTGCAGGACTGTGATTATAATAAAGCAACGCCGCATGATCGGTTGATTGCACTGCAAGCTGTTTCCGTAATACGCCTGCATTTTGCATTTTTCCCGATCGCGAGGTTCCTGGTGGTGTCCAAGATAAACTTAACCATCTCCAATCACCTGCCTCCTATATGTGCCTCGTTTTCAAGCACTTTTTCCACATTTCTTTGCCAACACTGCTGTTTACCTTCAATATATTGCAATAACATTCCTCCTTATCTGCGCTTCGGATCGACTGTTTCCATCTAAGCCCCCATTTCTGTCATCGAAGAACCGTCTCAAATGTCGCTATCAAACCACAGCGGTCTTTCATTATATAATGCCAAACACCCTACACCTAACAACTTGCGGTAGAGCGGAGTGGCATATAAGGTTTCACGCGTATATGACGTCCAGTGCAGAGTACCGCCGCTTCGCGTGCCTTCTCTAGGCGGGCTTCCCATCTATACGCCGAGAAAGCAGACTCGGCCGTGCGGTGTCAGCCGATCTATCGACGCCTTGCAGCGTCGACGAGGAAAGTGCGTGCCGCGGGTTCAGACGCCACGGCGCGGTTGCGCCCCGCGTATGCAAATGAGCCGGCGTCCTTCCGAGGCTCAGCCAGCCTTCGCCTTTGCCGCGAGAACGGTGGCGCGCCGGGCCCTGCAGACGCTCTCGCCCGGCGTGTTTCGAACTCACGCACGCTCGGACGAGTTTGCGGGCTCTCCTCTCCCTTCTTCCCTTCATTTCCCTTTCCTTTCGTTTCCCCAAAGCGCTGCACGCGGCCCGGGGCTCGGATAAACTCCCGGGTCCGCGCCCTCTCCCGTTCTGCCCCGTGCCTTGCCGTTTTCGCGATCTTGCTTTGGAGGGGTTCAGTGCGCGCAGACTCCTGGGATGGGCGTCTCGCTATTGCGACCGTAGGTCAGAGTAAATGTGCCGGTATGCATGCCGGTGAAATGAGTTTTTAATGAGCTTACTGAGCTCCCCAGTCTTGTACGCAGTAGGCACTTGCGCCCCAGTACTCACTGTCTTTCTTCCATGTTCGCGGTGCATAGGCATGGTGAACAGAAAACGAGGTGATGAGTTCAGGTGCTTCGCTTTCATTGCTGGTAAAGCTTCCACGTGCAAGCAAAGAAGTTTGAGGTGGAGATTATCGGAGCCTTTGCGAGCCCAAGACCTGTGGGAGATTTCAAGGCGAAAACGGCTGACTTGCTAATGACAGTGGTGTAAAGGTTGTCAGATTTATGGTGCAGGTCGGAGACCTTTGTCTCCCGTTATACGGATACTGCCGAGGTTTGTGAATAATTAGGGCTACCTTAATTTGATAAGCAGGCAAGTTTTATAAAGAAAGATCTTGCAGTTTTTGTTACTTTTTTACCATGGAAAGTATGGAATTTGATTTACACAACCGAGCTCGTGAATGATTAAGGTATTATTAATTTGACAGTAGGAAGGTTTAATAACCGAGCTTGCAGCTTTCGTTTTTATTTCTTATCACGGAAATTAGGCAATTTGCGTTTACACTAGCGAGTTGGTGATACCAAACCAATGCCGGCGAGCGTGTTGTGTCGAGTCATTCTTTTTACTCTAAAATAATTTTTTGGTCCTTAAAAATGATGTAGTGGATTCCAAGAGAAGGCAAGCGGGGCAGGGGGCGGTGGAAAGTTGGGTGGACGGATGACATTCAGAAGTTTTCGGGGATGCGGTGGACGCAGCTGGCAAAGGACAGGATTAATTAGAGACACATGAGAGGGGCCTTTGCCATGCAGTGGGCGTAGTCAGGCCGATGATGATGATGTTGTTGATGATGATGATGATGATGATGGTTACTTCACGTACGCACCACACGAAAGTCATTCAGAGGCGAAATCAAACAAGCGTGTGTAGCGCTCACGGCGTGGAATTGGGAAACGTAAAGCGATGTCTACTAAGCGGAAAGTGAGACGAACAAGCTGTGACCGCAATAATTTCTGCAAACTAGAAATATTTAGCACTGCGGTGACATATACTAGCGGAGACATGTACCAATTGCCGTAAGCCTGCTGCGTACAACACCCAATGGCAGGTGCGTGGCTGCGGGGGGGGGGGGGGGGGGGGGGGGGGACCATTGCACGTGCGCATCAGGCATACGGTATTCCGGTATACGTCTCCGCCATGTTAAACCTCTCTAAATACGGACGGGCTCGTGGCCTATAATGCCGCTAAAAGGTATATACCTCACGATTTTCGTACCTATTCGCTTCCAGTAAATAGGCAAACTGTCCTTGTTCGTATAGATCTCTTTTGGCGCTTCGTTGCACGCAACCTCCTACATACCTTATGGGGAAGTGGCTGAAGAGATATTTGCCCCATCAGGCTGAGTCTGAACCTTGATAGAGAGAGCGATGTTGCTTATCCCAATACTGGAGATACCGAATGCGAATTCGATTAGGTAATTCCTTCTCTTGGGTTCACTTACTGCTCGAACATTGACACTCAGCATCAGCTTAATGATGTAGAGAACTAGAATATATGACCTGAGAGCGGTGGTTTCCTCTTTATGCAACTTTTTTTTTCTGAGCTCAGCATGTTGGCATTAACACAATGTGGCCTTTTCGATAATTATAATCGATCACTATTACCAGTCACGTTGGCAACTACGTTACTGAACAAATATTTTCTACTCGTCATGTGGCGTCCTCTTGTGACACTGCATGCTTGTTATGACCCCGAAGACTGGTATATGCTTCCCTTGATACTCGCTTACATATTCCCTGTTGCACGCGGTTGTGTGCGTATAAGTAAAGTTTACTGAGCCATTTATTCTTTTCATCGTCCTTCCTGTATATGCTTTTACGAATAGGAAATATGCATCACAGTCTACATTTGAAGCCAGAGCAAGTTTTACTCGAAAAATGCGTTTGTTTTGATTCCAAAATTGCGCTGATCGCACAACCTTGTATTCCAATACTCATTCGGCATTATCAAAATGGTTAACAATTGGAATATAATATGCGCTCCGACGATGGATATATTCGGGCAGATGGCTTCACCTTGTCCGCAAGTGAAAACTTGAATACACTCTATTTTAATACAAACAAACATCTCTTACACTGGTTACAAACGTTTTGTGTGTGTATAAGGTATGTAAACGGCGCAAACTGTGTACGGAGCGTAAGTTTACAGTCACCGAGTACATTATCTCAGCACTAAATCATGCTACAGTGTCCTGGTGGGGAAATACTTCGAGCTGCCACTCTGCTAGAATGGATGTCACCTCAGCAACCGCAACGCGCGCACAACGAAACACTAGGCGCGCTAGAACATAGGCACACAAACGTGTTGTCGAGCTTGCTAACGCACGCACAGAAGGACAAACGCACGGTTCCATCGATTGATCGTCACCAGCCCCGCGCACTTTCAACCGCCGGCAAGGAAAAAGAATAAAAACGGAGCCTGTCGGCATCTCAGACGCCTTTTGGTGCCTCTCATCGCCTTAGCCTCCCCCCCCCCCCCCCCCTCCAAAAAAAGTACTTTTTGCATTTATCTATTTATATAGTTACATAGTGAGGTCTATTCACAGACCGCATCAGTTGCATCAACAAAATATCTTGAGTAGGAGCACTTAATGGAAATCACGTGTAACGGGCAAAAGTAATACAAAAACAAGAGGAAAAAGATTTATTTTCGATTGCCGATTTATTATTCAGTGGCACTGCGACTGCTGTTTCTTTGTATTACGGTTTTTTTTTTCAAAGCTTTTGTTTCGAATACTTGACTATAGAAATCGACAACCTTTCTTGCACTCAGTGCAAAACGTTTAGTATGCTTGCGGCATGATAAAGTATGTCTTGATCAGTCTGCTTCATTATGCAAAACTTCTCTAAAGTGATTAAATATAAGTGCACCAGCGGCGTTAAAAAAATTGGCACAACGACACAACTCCTCCGCCTCTTAAGCACGCAGTCGGGCATTCAACTGCAGGGATGCTATCCCCCCATACAGATGGAAGCGAAATTCCAGTCGCCTGTGAATGAAGATATCGGCCGTACACTTCGGGCACTTCTGCAAACCCTGAAACATTAAACCTCTGCAGAATGAAGAACACCCTGGTCTTTAAGTTTCTGAGACCTGTGGGCCTAAGTGGTGTGGTAAGAACTTCACTCTAGAGCTCAGAAGGTAATCCTGCAGAAGGTGGCCTACAGGCTACAGAGAAGGACTGCATGTTTTGTTTTTGACGCTAACTGCCCAATTATCTGCTTCACTCCTTCCACTTACTGCTTGACATAACTAATTAAAATGAGCATCATTTCTTTTTGTCGATTTAGTCAGTGCTGCATAAAAGATGTGTGTGCTCCACAAACATTCCCGTTCGTTAGTTGTAATTTAAGTATGCTTCGCCAGGTTGTCGACCATGCTGTTCAGACGGTAGAGAAGCAATTGTTGGCGCTCTTCAAACAGCCAGGAAGGCCATGAGCGCTGCCCACTTCAGAGATTAGCATCGAGCGAAGGTGAATGTCCGTCTAGCACCCAAACCGCTAGCCAACACCCGAGTGCGGCTACCACCATCTATGAGGCGTCCTAGAATCCGTTACGCTTTTCCTAAAATACGTTTCATGCTTACCCCTACACTCGACGACGGGAGAGGCTAACATTTCTTTTTTTTTTAATTCTGTTCATCCACTCATGGCGGATGAGCCTAAGAAAATGCCGGAATGTAGTAAGACTCGGATACGACCAGCACTGTGCACAGAGATTTTGGATTGCAATGTCCCCACCTCGCACAAGATGCATGCTTTCAACAAAATAAGTGGGCCCGCCACCATCCGCACAATTCTGGGAACGCGGAGCAGCTCAGGATTCCGGTGGATGTCTCTGGCGACAGCTGATCAAAGGCCGAGTAGCGTCAGTTGTTATTTAGTGACCTCGGCACGGGAAGTAGAAGACCCAAGTGATCATGCCGGCGTCGAGTTCTTCCAGCCACACCTAAGGGAACAAAAACAATGAAAGCGGCGCAAAATTGCAACGGAATCTTTACAGAAGGGATGGTTGTTGGGCGAGTTGGTGATTCATGATGGCAAAAAAGGCGCGTAAGAAGACTTACACAGAAGGAACACACGACGACGGAGCGCTCGTGGCATCTTGTGTCCTTTCTTTGTCCGTGACGTTACGTGCCGTTTTTACCATCGTGAATCGTTATATGTTACGCGCGAACAGCTTTCTGAATCGGGTTTCTCGCTTAAGCAGTGCTGCGTACGTTTAGTGAGGCAGTTATTTGTACTACGTCCTCGGAGTCCGAAAGCGCGTGCCTTACAACCGCGCGGTGAGCGTCCAAAGCAAACATGTATAATCGCAAGCCCGTACCTTCCCAGCCCCGTGCCAGTCTTGAGGAAAGCCAAACAAGAAGATGAGCCCTCAAGCCGTCCCTGGCCGCGAGTGGAGTGGTGATTGACGTCCTTCGAGAGGGCGCTGGCGGGGCGCTCGAGTGCTGGGCGGTGCTTCGTATAAAGATACGGAGGGCGACAGTCTGCCGAGCGCCGGCGAATCGCGCGGCATGTCGCTCGAGGGCTTGGCCCTCGTTGATACCTCGATCTTTAATACGTCTCGGGCTTCTGCTCGGCGCGCTCTTTGGTAGAAGCCCCCCCGCGCTACGAAGGCGCTATTGGTCGGTTTCATGCGGCGTTTCATACGCATCTGCTTGATGCACCGGAATTATTAAAATTTAATAACTTGAATAACTTTCTTGCTACACTTAACCTTTCGTTTGTTTGTTTGTTTTTTCTTTTTCGTCGTTATCTCTTCCGGATGTTTGTTTAAAGCTTGACTATGGAGTCGGTGGCTTCAGAGTTCCAGCACTCTTACGGTTACGGGGAAGATTTCGCTCTCAAATTGAGGTGCCTTCGCGTTAAAAGGACAAATAAAAATGAATACAGAATAACTTTCGACACCAGTTAACACTCTTCTGTTATTCCTACAGCCTCTTAGCGCTGGACTGCAGCCAATGCAGGAAGGAGTGTGTCTCCGTGACATTACTTATATCACTCAGTTTAAAGTGACTGCGATTGACTTGAATATCGAAATACGGATCGTTTCGAAAAGCTGTTGCGTTTGATTTAGTTATAAACTTCTTCATCAGATTGCTCGAATTCGGAATTAAAAAAGATTGTTGATCTTGTGGCGAGAGCAGCGCAGCACGAGACAAAGAAGAGGAAGGCGGGACCACAAGATCATGCACCAACCAGCCCAACTTTTCACCATGTTAAAGATTGGTGAACCGTCTTAAATCAGGTGCCAGCAGAATGATGGATCGAAGTTTGATATAATGCAAGAGATACTAGTCTTTCCAAAGAGGTGATAAATGTACGAGGTAACACCATAACATAGGCGCGAGGTATTAAATTTATCTCCAGCAACCATGCGGCAGCTCCTGGAAGGACTCCTGGAAAACTCGGCTTAACTGGTCAAACGTATTATAGCCAACATCTCAGTTTTTTTTTTTAGCGCACACAAAGACGAAACAGTAAAGGAGGAAGAAGATTGGACAGGTGCCTTTACTGTGTCGTCGTTGAGTGCGCTAAAAGGAACTATGAGAATGGACCAACTAGTCCCACAAAGCATATAACTGGCTTAGTAAAAATCATTTCTCACAATCATCTTAGTGGCAGTTTCATTTGCGAAAGCACAACCGAAGCACAGGGTTGTGCTTACCTTTGATGCTGCATTCTTCTGTGCGCCGTTATTTAGGGGACAACAACAACAACAACAACAATTTTGTGAAAGAAAAGTAGAATTATTAAAGTAACGGGAGTCGTAGTCGCAGCAAACGAGCTGAGGCTTCTCAGTAGTATCAAGTAATTAGAAAACAGCGCTGAACAAGCATATTTGAAGAAAATATTACTGTGGGGCCGATGCCAATTCAATTTAGTTGCCTGTTTTGTTTATTTAAAATTATGGACATTATATGCACACAGGCAGTCACTAAGCGAAGTTCAAATGTAACTTCTCAGATTGCTTCAGATTGCTTGGTTTTCTCGAAAAATGCACCCTGGAACGAAATCTCAGTGCTCTGTGGCATGCTCCCAAAGATGCGTAGGACAATAGAAAGCATGCTGGTGAATGCTACCTTATGCGGGTGTTATATCACACGAGTACCTTCCAAGGACCACTAAAAGCATCAGTATGCATACCTCGAAATATTAAAGAGCTGTTTAAGTACTCATAATAAATTTTGTATATAACTCACTCAACCGTGAGAAACATAACACTTCTATAAAGCTTCTTCACAGTAGCCAAAGCCTTTTTACTTTGTTTCTCGCGAAAATACGGATAAAATATTGCCTTTGAATAAGAATGACCATAACAGATAAAACACATAGAAAAAATGACAGCTATAGATAGCAAAGAGAAATAAAAAATGAATTGAAGTCTATTCCACGTTCGTGGCCACGAAACTTGTTTGAAAGCGACAGGAATCTTCAGTGTTGGAGAGCCTTTCTGGGGTTAGCCGTTATGTACAGAATGTAAACAAAGCATTGTAAGAGTCGAACTTATCTGCATGCATCGAGTACCAATTAGTTTCCTTATTAGCGATGCTCGAAGTAGCAACGCATTGGGTGCTGTGTGCTCCAGCAATCTTAGGAGCCCATGCAGACATTGTGGCATTAAAGAATTGCGGTGAAGTGAGCTTCGGCGAGCGGTTCTATATGAGCTACGTAACAAAACGAATCCGTTGCCTTTCCACCAATTCAAACTCACTGTGGTTTCATACCAGCCGGGCTGAGCGAGACGACTACAAACGAAGCTTAAGTGCTGCGCTCACCTCGGAGATCATTGCATGCTAAATTCAGCATCGCAATGTGCTGGTAGTGCGTTATACGCGTTATTTCACGCATGGACTTGTCTGAATGTGAAACGGCTTGAGAATAAAACGCTTACAATGCAACATTAACCGGTTTTTATCTCAGCTTTCACTCATTCCAGCAATTCTCATAGCCTCTTCGAATAAATAGTCCACAATTGTTGATCACATGCTAAAACAAAACAAACAAACAAAAAAAAAACGACCGAGCTCTCTTTATTCTTGCAAGTAAAAAAAAAAGTATTGAACACCAGCGCTCTGGAAGCAAGGACATGACGTAGTTCAAACAGAAAAAAAGTGAACAGAAACACCTCCTCATAAAGCTTACTACTTCAGTGCGTGCTTTAAAACAACACTACACGGAGGTACGCGAACAAATCTTGTATTTCAGCAAAACAAATATAAAAAAGTTGAAACCGGCCATGTATAAGACGTCGCACGGAGCGCAAGTCGAGGGTGGGCAATCAAGCAGACCGCGGTGGCTATACAACTGGGCCCAGGCTAGACACAGCTTTGATGATGATAAAAAAAAGCAAACACAAGAGCAAAAGTTGAACAAACAGCCCCACAGCGCGCGGGGGAAGCGGGCGCTCTGAGAGGACATATTAGATTTCCAACGCCGCGGTCGCCGCTAACGCCGTCGACGTCGCGTAGCGCTGGCTCGGTGCTCGCGTCACAGCGCTCAACGCCAGAGTATAGCACGTGCACGCGGTTCTCCACACCTCCGTTCTTCTTTTTTCTTCCTTCATTTCATTTCGTTGATTTATTCTATTTATTCTACTTTCTTTTCCTTGCTTATTTCTTCTGCCGCTTGATTGAGGAGAAATACTCCTGGCCTCTGGTGGGGCGCAGACAAAACTTCTTTTGTCCAAGACAAAGGGCGTGTCTGGTTTTCTTCCTCTTCCTATTCTCACACCCGGGTGTTATTAAACTTTTTGTGCTTTCTTTTTACTTCTGCTCTGTCTGTTAGCCCAGCCTGTATTTCTCCTGTCATCTAATTCAAAGACGCTCCTCTTGTTTGTTTTAAACGTTTCTCCATCGGCACCAGGGCTTTCCCCTGCCTGTGAATTCGAAGAGACCGTTCCTGCACGCTCCTCTTCTCAAACTCCCTCCCACCACCTTCCCTTTTTCGTGTTCTTCCTTCCATCGCTGGCGGCTGAGGACGGAGGCACCGCGGTCCCCTGAGCCAAAGTCGAACGTCGCGCGTGCGAACGTTCCTTATAAAAGTGGGCACGTGACTTCGAAATAATATCTACGTGATTGCCAGAACCGTGCTGGCGGCCCCGTCCCCGAACCACCCCCGTGGCGTTTCAGGCGGACGTGAGCCTTGCAGAGGTGGGGGGCATCTCAGCTTCTCTGGTAGGAAGCGCTGCGGAGTTGACGCTGGTTGGATCTTTTTGGACAGGAACCATGTGGGGACAAAAATACAACAAGAAAAGAGGGTAACGGATAAAGAATGGCAATCGGAGAAGGAAACGTCACGTTTCGAAACGAACGTAATATTCTTTATTTTTGTATGCCCAGCCTCTTCGAGCTGCGTGAGGATGGTTGTGCTTGACAATGTTCTGTGCGCCTGTCTTCGTTTCGTTTTTTTCTTTCTTCAAGCTTCTCTTATTCTTTCTTGAGTACATCTGTCCGAGGATCTTTGTGTAAGGCATGTATGTGTTCATTTTATTTTGACCTTGTTGTGTATTCTCGCCCCTTGAAATCCCTCGGTGCTGCTGCGCTGTTTTTTTTTCTTTTTTTGACGTTTCACCTGTCTGAACGAAAAGAAAAAAAGAGAAAAGAAGGACGGTCTTAGCGAAGGTTTAAGAAGGAAACGGCTTAAAAAAGTCTAGACGGTAAGGAACCCGAGTCTCTTGCGATGGTGCGCGTTCGTGCATGGTATTCTGGGTACTGCTTTCTGAAGGCACTACACCTAGGTATGCTCAGACAGTTATTTCATTCCTTTAACTTCGTGGTCAGCTTTGACAACTTGTTCCTTTCTTTGTTTTATTTTCTCTCCTCTTGAAAGCTGGATGGATTTAAAAGGCAGAGCTCCCCAGGGTGCTTTTTGTCAAAGCGCATCCGACCGCCGCCTTCTATACCCCCCCCCCCCCCCCCCCCCTCTCACGTAGTAACGCTCCGCGTACTGTCAATACGTAGTACTCCAACAACACCAGATGCAGCGGCTGCAGTTAGCGCCTTGGTGCAGTACGTGCGGCTAGGACGCGTCGAAAATCAAATTGTCGATGACAACTTGTCTTCGGGACCCGCTCCGCGGTGGTGGCTTCGCCCGAGTTCTTCAATTATTTCTCGCCTCTTTCTTTTTTTTTAGTACTTTCTAGATTATTTCTTACTCTGAGCTTGTTTATCTTTTACTCTTTCCCATTTTTTTGTGTGTTTGTGCAAAGAGCGTGGAATAAGGGGAGCTGCGTTTTGGCACACCCTATAGTTGTAAATTACGAACGCTTCCGACTTCCCCAGCCTGGCTTGTTATACAGCTCCAACTCACCGTGTTGATTCGATCTGAAGGTGACAGCGCTTGTTATCCATTGCATTGTTCCACCCAACCGAGAGTGGTGTAGAACGCAATAAAGTGGCTTAAGATGAGAAAAAAAACAAAAAAAAAACAACAGCACTATACATTGGACTGGATGCATTTTGTTCTTTTTCGTATTGCTGCAATTGTGGTGTGGTCATTTGACACGGTTTTTTTGTTATATTGAATTTTGTCGTGCACAACAAGCAGCTTTAGGCGTAGTAGTTGATTCCTGTAGTCTGACATTCTGAATTATGTCACTGGTTTATTTCCTTGCACTATACTTAGGCCATTCTTATACGCGTAGCAGTCGCACTGCTAAACCAAAAGATTGATCGCACCTTTGAGCCATATATTACAGGCTGCAAGTTGATTTTTTGCAATTGAAATCACAAGCTTTCTTTCTTGCTTACTTCCATAAAAGGATAAAAGGAACAGGCATCAATAGATAAGAATACTGCGAGAGACGAACGCCGCGATCTCAGAAGAAAATGTGGCCTCATTGTGTGCGTGTGTTAGAGAGAACTCACGTCACAAAGCGAAAGAAAGTGTGTGTGTGTGTGTGTGTGTGGGGGGGGGGTGCACTTAAGCCCCTCCTTAAGAGTATGACGTGATAGATTTAATGGGTTAATGCCCATACATGCCGAATCGGTAGTTCTCGACTTTATATTCATAGATCCCTGGGAGTCCTCATACCACTCCTGGCACAGTGGTGCAGCGGTTAAGCGATGCGCCACTGCCCCGCGATGGCAGGTGCTGCTAGCAGCGGGACCCAGGCTGCTCTTTTCTAGTAACCTTTTGCGACCAGTCATTAACTACCACCTGTCACGGTGGTCAGCTTGCTCGCAATCCGGTGGGCAGGTTGTGATGACGCTACAAGGTCACGTGACCTAGGTTGCTGGAGCGGCCGGTTGCTCCGGCCGCTCCTGCTATGAAGCTTCAAACGGTCGCCAACGCCGACGCCGACTCCGACGCTGGACAATTTTTTTACGACATGAACTTTCGTTTTTGAAGTCAAGCGCAAGTTACTACTTTACGAAACAACATCACGAGATGTTCTACACACCGTGTTCCGCATTGATTGACGGGCTGCCATGATTAGCAGTCAGCTAAGCGTAGTAGCATGGTTCTTTAGGAAACCATGATGGTCTTTGGGCTGTTGGTAGATATGAAGAGAAAGTGAAAAGCTCATTTGGGGTCTGAAGGAGCGAATGCGCCAAGAAATGGCTACAACTATTTGCGAAGGGCGGCGAATTTCGCGAAGCAGTTCTCACTTATACATGTTTGTAGCTCTGTCATTTGCTCTAAATACTTCCGCGCCATTAGAAAAGCTGGCACACCACGTCAGCAACTGACGGCTTAGCTGCGAAGAAACGGGGACGCGCGCAACTAAAACAAATAAATCAAGCTCAGAACGCAGTGGATGCACCAGTGCAAATGATAGTCTATGTGAGAATAAGCTTATTGGGAGATGCGAAAACCTGTACTGAATGTTTCGTGACCTACTTATTATTCCCTCTCTTCTTTTTATTTATAACAAACAGTGAAGCTAAAGATAATGTTATAGCTCCTTATTTCCTGAGGCGCTTTCATATACTCTGATTAACGCTTTGTAGTGGAAACTCCGGACCAGTCTGTCATCAAGACTTGCTTCCTTGCATCATAATCTGGGAATTTTTGACCTCTGCCGATATCTTAATAGGGACACCACTGCTGGGTATTACTTCCCCAACATTGTGCACGCCGGCGTAGCGCCATAACTTACCTGCGGCGGTCGGTGTATGCATACCTACGTGACATTAGATCGAGCTCCATGCTTTTAGTCTACTAAAGGAGAAACACCCTAGCAGCCCAATTTTCTCTTGGCTATATATGGAGAGTTCCGCTGGCATCTGCATTTCTGGCAGGCTTATATTGTAAAGTCAGTATGCTTCTAAAAGAAGGCACTGCCCGCTAATTTTTCGTGACAACGATAACCCCGCCACTTATATCGAAACTCGTTATACTTCCGGCAGAATTTCTCGCGCCGGCTTTACTTTTGCATGCGGTGGTAGCAGCTAGTAGCACTGAGCCGAACCGCGTTCATGCATGTCCCGCTATTTGGACAGCTGTTCACTGCGGCCAGCGAACGGGCGCTAATGCTCACTGTGGCGCCATCTCTCGCTGCTCCCGTAAACGTCCGAGCTCATGTGGTCAGTGTCGTTTTGATCGGGACCCCGCGTTCTGTGGAAGGCGTGGCATCGAAGTACAAACGGAAACATTGAATTTGAGACATGCCGCCTGTATTTATTGAATTTAAACATGTCTCTTACCAACTGCTAGTGACACGGACTCTCATACAGCTGTATCAGGTCAGTTTACTCGTTTTCTGATGCAAGCTTATTGGTGTGCTTGCAGTCATTGTTCTGTCAATTTCTTTAAGAGTGATGAATTGGCTTCGCTAGCGTCTACTTTGCATTGCAGTGAGACTGAACAAATTAATCTCGAAGGACGACACATGACGACGAAAAAGTGGGCTGTTAACATGGAAAATTATCGCTTTATTTTGCCACAACATTGCTTGCCTAACTTGGGGAAGTTTTATGGTCATGGTTATACTGGCAAGCAACTCTTCTTCTTTGGCATACACATTACTGTTGACACATTAAGTGAAGCAAGAGGCGTGTTGAGAAGTGATCTGACTAGTAGGAAAAAAATAACGCAGGGCGGAGTTTTACTCCCTATTACGTTGACTACCAGCACGGCGGGATATATTATCCTGTTTAATGTGCGTGCCGCCTTTTATTGAGCTCTTAGCTCTGGTCTCAGCAGATAACAATGCTGTATACCAGGGTCGTCGCGTTCGAAAAGAATTTGCGCACTCTCGATGGACCCCGCCTTTGCTCAGAAAATATAGAAAATAAAAGAACAACGACTTTCTTCTGTCGTGCATTTGTACATTCAGGGTCAGTCGTTCAGTAACAATTCATTTTAAAACTTGCGCCTTACGCAAGGGCGTTGGCGAGGCTGCTCAGATAGAACAAGTATTAGCTCAACCTTGCTCTGCAAGCTATCGTGATCCCTTCCATCATATCATACGTCACGCATCCCTCGTCAGTTACGACATCTCTTCACAACGGAACGCTACTGTGTGCCGAAACAATGGGAAGCTCGCTGCAATCTTCCCGTCTGCGTAGCAGTCCAACCAATTGCGTAAGAGTCGCCTGCAGCCACTACTCGGACCCCCACACGGACCGGCGCTCCTCCGTCACGCAAAAAGGAAAAGAATGCAGGAATTCAAAGAGACAGAGGAGAACGAAAACGCGAGAGACCGACTGTGAGCAAGGGCCGTAAAAGAATTGTTCGGCGGTCGACCAGCGACAGCCACTTCCCAGCCGCGTTTCGGGGGCTGCGTGCGTGGGACTCGGCTTGACCGGCGCGAGACCGCTCGTAAAGGCCGCTTTACGGCCACCCGGATCACGCGGGTAAGCACAGCCCCGGAGGGATATCGAGTGAGAGAGCCTCTGGGGCTTGCGTTGTGCCTCCTGCGCGAATAACGTCCACCTGTAAGTATGTCTATGTGGCCCATCGTTTTTGTGTGTGCGAGAGTGTCCGTGCCTGGCCGTATACTGAGACCACGATGGGCCGTAAGTCAGGCGGCAGGCGCCCCCTCCCTTACCGTCGCCTCGCGCGCGGAGTGCTTGCGGTGGCGTTGTACGGTGTGTCCGTCTTGCACCCCAACGCGAGCCCGCAAACGCCGCTGTTCTTGGCCACTTAGGAACGCACCCACTCGCATTAGTGGTCATGCCCTGCTGGCGGCAGTTGGCCGCTGTGCGTGGCCGCGCTGGGCGTACGACGGGGCGCTCGGCGCTATTGCATTAGACGCCTCGCTGGGAAAGGAAGTGTATTGGCGCTGATCACAGCCGGGTGCTCCGTGCTCTAGAGAGAAAGACAGAGAGGAGTAGCGGAGGGGGAGGGAAGAGGATCTACCGCTGCGGTGATCTGCCTGCCGCGACTCGCTGTTGCTGCCGGCGGCGGCGAGGTATCGGCGCCCTTTCGTGCGGGCGCGGCTCGGCGCGAATGTGGATTGTCGTGAACTAACTGCTTTATTGGCGGCTCCATAGTGTAGGACGAGGGCTATATAAGTTTGATCTTTGCACTAACGTCATGTTTGTTTCTTTGTCTTGAGCTGATTTATTTTTGGGTGCGCATCGACCCGTACCCAATATATTTCAAGATGGTGAGAGGCATTAGACGCCAAATGTTTTTGATCGGACGCTTGATGTCAAGCTAAAAGTAAACTTCAACTACCAGCCTTCTCAACGGCTAGCATTTACGCCCTTGTGTGCGAGTGATGGTGGTGCTTTTAAAGTCATTATCGAATACTGACCTCCGGGCCCGGGAGATGGTCTCTATCCCTACATTAGGTAGTTCCTGCAGGACTATATAATGCAAGAAACAAGCGAATCGCGATGCGAGCCGTGCAGCAAGAGCCGGCAGCTGTCCGAGTCTCCGCGCGAGGAGTGCTACCGGGAATACGTGTTCTGTTGGCATCTCCACAAAATGTACACAAAATTCAGAAGGAAATTTGCAGAGAGTGAATAGCGACTGCAATTTGGCGAGAAGCTGTACACGTCTCTTACTCTCTCCATCAAGCGATCATCATCAGTGACAGCGATAATTGCAACGACAAAAGCAAGGTCAGAACAATGGAAAATAGCACTACAAGAAGAAGGTTAAGGTCTGATGATACATAAAGGTACGCGCATTGGTAAAGCAAATTAATACAACACTGATTCGAGCTTGAAGGAGAGGAGAGAATCTAAAGCAGCAAGGAACACGGCAGGGAGTGGAGGTCGGCCGCGAGTCGTGCTGAAAGGATGGGTGCGTGAACAGCACTTGGCAGGCAAGCGTCCTCGGAAACAGCGTGACGAGGATAGACGCTGCAAGTGATACACGTTTTGAGGCGTTGGCTGTCTGCAGTCAGAGGACGTCTACTTGACTCAATGGCCGTTGCGAAGAAGTCAGGGGCATAACTAACTTACTGATGTTGCACGAATCAACAGACGCTTCTTTGTGTCAGTCGAGGTTAGCACGTCTTCACTACCATCAGTAAATAAAGCCGCTCTCATTAATCAACGTTATCCGAATTTATAGGCTAGTACAGGATCTTTACGGATGCAGTCTGATTCTTCAGTACAAATGGTTACTGGTCACTCATGCCCAGGCGCATGTACACAGTGATTATGCACCCCGCCGCGGTGATTCAGTGGTTATGGCGCTCGGCTGCTGACCCGGAAGACGCGGGTTCGATCCCGGCCGTGGTGGCCGAATTTCGATGAAGGCGATATTCTAGAGGCCTGTGTGCTGTGCGATGTCAGTGCACGTTAAAGAACCCCAGGTGGTCGAAATTTCCAGAGCCCTTCACTACGGCGTCCCTCATAGCCTGAGTTGCTTCAGCACGTTAAACCCCAAATAAACCAATAAACCAAGCAGTGATTATGTATCTGTAATTGCCGTGATAACACAAAAAGGCTTTCCGTGAACTTCGCTTTGTGAGCACCTTCAATGTAGGTACCTCTACGCAATGGTTGTAATACCCGCTACCAATGAACGCTGGTTATGTCGATGGCATCGTCAAATTATTGTATTTTTTTAATTGTAAAATTTCTGCGCAGAATTCCGTGTCTTCCTCTAGAACGAGGCTCATAAGATTTCATTCGTAAGCATCAGCATATTAGCTCTTCCCCTCCTTACGTATTGCATAAAGAATGCTTTCCTTTACTAAAGGCTTCGCAAATCCCCTCCCCTGCAATTCCATGCAAAAATAACATCTTATCAAGAAGACTGATGCCGTCTTATATGTCACTTAGCTAATTCTTAGTCCTTATCACATTTAGCACAAGGCAGGTTCGTTTACCACATTGAAAGAAAACGCCGGACCTAAAGAAAAAGACACAGCAAGCAACAGGGAAGGCGAGAAGGGTCCGTCTCTCCTGGGCTCCAAACGACTGCCGGACACGTCGGGTGAGGGTCCCCCGGACGATTGGGTCGCGGGAGGCAGTCTTCTTCCTCCTGCTTGTTGTTATCGGGTTACAAGTGACCATTTAGCGCATCTGCAGCAAATCCCCGACGTGCCACAGCTCGTGCTGATTTCCTCACGCCAGCCGGAGCGTTGTTTGCTCGGGAAACGATGTTTGTGTGGACTGGAAGCGACAAAAGGAGGCAGCGGAACCCGGGGTGCATCTGCTGCTTCTCCTCCGTGGTCTATCAATCCTTCCGCTGGTTCCGCGACGTGGTCTTCCTTTTTATGGCACCGGGGAAGGCTGCAGCGGCTGTGCGCTGGCTGCATGTGGTGGGTGCAGGATGTTTGTGGCTGCAGGAACACTGGAAGATGCACTTTCCTGGAAGGGAGGCTAAGGACTTTGTGTGTTTCTGTGGACGCATAGAAAGGGAGGGCAGAGAGAACGATAGCAAGACTAGCGCTTTCTGAACGCAAGCGGATAAGAATTGGCCTGTGTTGTCAGATCACACAGGGTTGCTGATAGAAGAGATCTTTTTTGTTCTAAGGGAGGTGTATTTGACAGTTATCAGGCATACCGTTCTAGCTTTTTACTGTTCGTCTACAAGAGCGAGCGGAAGTTCACACGTTACGTGGCTCCTCATTGGAGGGCTGAACTCACTCGTTGCTAAAGAGAAGGCGCACAATTTTCTGCACTTCTATTTCAATGCCAGTTATATTTAGTAATTTCAGTTAAGGCTAAGATGCAGGCCAGTTAAATGGCTAACGCACTGTCTTTCTCAGCGTTCGTGAAGAGTACTTGTGAGGCTGCATGGTGTGCTGAAATTTAACTGGAGTTCGAAGTCATCATTCGTGAAACCATTTGTGCCTGAAACTCGATGATTGGCGAAAGAGTTTTCGTCAACTCTACAATCCTGAGTAATGAAAAAATACGTGCCTCTCATGCTAAGAGCACTTTCTGGCAAGGAAGAGAATGAATTTCAAGCTAGAAAACATGGTTTCACTTTTCAATTATATCACACAACTTGTATGTTATTGTCTTAGAATAGCAACACATGACAAGTAATTGATTCATAGGGAACCATCTTAGCCTGAATTTCCAAAGTAGTAAACCCCTGTTACTGATTAACCATCAGGAAGCTCGCCTGGATATAAACGTCGTGGGGCATCGGCAGTGCCTCTTCGCGAAGCTTTGTCGTGAAGAAACGCGTGCTGTATCTACCGTGTATCTATTGTTTGCTTATCTTTTTATTTTACTTTCACAGCACACTTTCAAACCTAGACAAACTTGTTCTGCTCTAGCTTACATTTATGATCTGCACAATAAGCACGTTTGGCAAGCACTTGCATGCAATAAACTTACGCCAGCTCTCACTAATTTAGCAAACTTTCGTACGAACTCCGCTTGCGCAAAGGTACAACTTCTGCGCCGGTATATTTTCGGCCATTAAAACTTCGCACCAGAGCTGCTGTCCACGAATGCAGTTTTTTCGCCCTTGAAATCTCCAACTTATCCAACTGGCCATTGCAGTCGCGTGTTTACTTCAGAGCGCTTAGGTCTGGCAGGACGGCGCCAGCAACGCTACACCTGAGCTGTGTGCCTCAGAGAATCCAGGGTCATGCGTTCCATGAAGCTCGGAGCAGTTACGTTCAAACGCAGTGAGCACTGCGGAGCTCTGTTCGTAACTCGCAACGCGAGTAACCGCGAAGGTTCAGCCGGGAAAATGCATTAAACTGGAAGGGCTATTACCGCTTCGCCTAACGGACCGCTGCCGGCAGCATGTACAGAGATGCAGCCAGCCCTCTTCATATATGAGTTCGCTTCACTACTTGCCCCAGCGTAAGCTCCCCCGTTAACCTTCTAACCAGAGGCCCATCACTTCAATCCCGCATCCCCCACCCCTCGTCTCAACTCTGGGTCTAGGTTCCCGCCGCGTATTTCACCCATCGCAGATGCGTGCTGCACAGATGGGTGACTAAGGTTTGCTCTTCGGAGCGGCAAGCAGACCCCTTCTCCCCCCCTCCGCCTCCCCTTAACTCCCCCTCTTGCCTGTACGTTTCTCCCCAATGCTTGGCCGCTGCGTTGCCCGGCCAATTACGGCGCTTCTAAGATAAACGCTACACCGCTTTATGCAAATGAGCAGTGGGCATTAATTTGTCTCTGCCCCAATTGGCAACGGTTCCAGCTCGCTCCCCCGTCTCGTCCCGCAAGCCCAGTATATTTCCTTACCGACCAGACCCTACACGCTCCCCCTCGAAACCTCGACTAGGTCGTTCCACTACTCCCTGTATGCTTTGAAAACTCCCCCCCCCCCCCCCCCCCCTTCCTACCACCCCAGCTCTCCCGACGCTTTCCCACCTCGTTTGGGAATCTGGACACCGAGGTCGCGTGCGTGAGCTGTAGCCTCCGCCTTCTGTTGCGTCGGGTAGTAGGTCTGCGCGATTCTTAAACCAAAAGAGGAGCTAAGATTCCTGGATCACGACTATACTAACATTCCGTGCGTCGCTAAAGCCATGGAGCAAAAGAGCGTAATAATCACTGCATAAGCTATCCGGTTAAAAGGCAACTGCAGCACTTTGTTGAGAATTTCGCGATATTCAAGGATTCAAATCTATATAGGCTGTAGCTAAAGCATGCCAAGTGTTTTTGCACTAGCATTTAAAGTAGTGACGTAATCGACGATTGAATTTTGCGCTTCTCCTCAATGCACCTGAAAAGTGCAAGGAAATTCAGCGTGACGTCACGGAAGGTATGATTTCAAATTACCGCGGTCGTCAGCCACACCCTGCCCTGACTCGTTAGACGCTGCGAAACAACTCTCGGCAGGGTTTGCCTTCGGTGTCGTTGGTTTTTTCCTTCAAAGCAGGCGTTTGTGCGTTGGAAATGTTCCGATACCTTCGATGACGTCATCATGTGCCCTCCACTTGGCGTTGTGCACTGCGGAGAAGTTTGAAGGGCGTCCGGATTTTAATCGGCGATTACTTCACTATCTCAAGTGCTAGCCAAAAAAAGACTTCGCACGCTTTACCTGCAAGTTTCACACATTCGACCCCCTTATGCTCGTTGATTTCTGAAACCTATGCAGTTTCCCTTTAAGGAATCTTCAGTCTCCACAAACAATCGGTAATACATCGAACTGTATAAGCACGATCGGGCTAATTCGATTTTCATTTTGTTTGTCAGGCATACACGAAACGGCAGTCTGTATGGATAAATGTTGGCACAGGCGCCATGGCAACTCGAAACGCAAGTGCTGGAAGCGTGCAGAGAACAACCACACGATGCTTCTAGCTTTGTATTTTCGCAACAACATCGAGAAATTGACTCGCCAAAATGGGGCCATCAGGGTTGCCTAACCAATTTTGTGCGCCCACAACTTTGATGTGTTGAAAAAAAAAAAAAGAAAACGAGACGAATTTGCCGAAGCATAATTTTACATGCCTGCCAAAACTGTATAGGCACTTTACTGCAGGACAGAAGCAAAGAGTGCTCGGAGGGCCTACCTGAGCTTGTTGTATAATTCAGGAGTGGTATTGTAAAATGCGCTCTTTTTCTTTTTTAGGTACGGCGAAGCAAGGTCAATAATCATTAATACATTCAAAAGCGTTTCTTGACTGTTTACTTGCTTTGAGTGTCGTTCGTACAACTCTGCAAAAAAAAAAAAAAAGAAGGAAAATATCAGCCGTCTCTGTTAGACAACAAACTTTGGATTTGTGCGCTGCACCTTGCATAATGCAGGGCTTCAGTGTCTGCTTATGGCAATGGCATGTTAATGAGGAAATTTTAATGGAACTTTTTCGTTTTTACAAGAGAAAATCATTGAAGCCATTGTCCAGGAAAAGCAAGAAGCTTTTGACTCGATGTTGATCAGCAGACGCTATAGAAAAAAAGAGTGGACAAACTTACCACTTTGTCCAGCGATCTTCGGTAATTAGAAAGTTGGGTCTCCTACAAGCTGTGGTATCAGAACTGAGCGATGTGTCTCCTTTGAATTCTGCTTTTCTTATATGAGATCCTAAACCAGTGTGATACGCAACTTCATATTTGTTTCTTATTCGTACGACACTTTCATCCCATCCTCCTTAATATATGCCATCAATGTGCCTCGTTCCTTCTTTTCTTTTTGGACACATAACAGAGACTAGCCGTGCTCCGCTAATGGATACGTGGAAAGCCGGCTGGCGGGGAAACTGAGCGAAAATAAAAACTAATTTCTCTTTATTTTCCTCAAAAACCGTCATATACGGAGCCAGATCTGAGCGATAAGTCAGCTAATGGAAGATCCTCTCCCACCCTTTCTCTCTCCCTCAGCGAGAGCATGCACACATTTTTATGCCCTCCCCCGCACCCCTCCCCCATTTCGTCATCCTTTCTGCCATTTGTTTGACTTCCGTGGTGAACCCGGCATCGAGGTAGCCGCTGCCTTGCGTATACACTACGGTTCGTTTTCTTTTTTTTTTTTATACGATACCGCTTTCTCTTTTTTTTCGTATTATTATCCCACCACCCCCAACTTCTGTCCCAGAGGCGCCTGTGTCAGTCGCTGTCCCGAGAGCTTTCACAAAGACGCACTCAGTTTCGTTCTTTTCTCGTACATTGCCTGTGGTGCGCGAGCCTTTTTCTTCTAGCTTCACATTTTTTCCCCTCTCTCTCTTCTCGCCCTCTGTACTCTCGGCTGTGATCTCTGGGGCCGAGTCCCCTTTTTCGCGCCCAAATGGAGCCGCCACCGCCGCTGCGCCATTTCGTGCCTCCTGGCTCATGAATACGCCTTCATTAACATAGCGCTTTAGTCTGGCGCGTCGGCCGACCGGCGATGCGCTACCGTTGGCGCGAAACAAAAACACGGGGGAGAGGAGGAGGGGGTATGAGGGAGAGAGCACGGCCGCCCCGCCACCTCCTGGCAGAAAGCGAAACAAAAGCGCGTCTGACCTTTTGTTGGCTGTGCCGTCGCTCCATGTAGCGCGAAGCTCGCGACGCATGGCTGCCGGCCCCGGGAACCAGCGTCCCGCCGCCTACACCGCTGTATGCTGTCGTGTCCCGTTCTAGTGGGTTTTTTCCCACTGGCTATGAGCACTGCGCAGGGTAGCGGCAAGACCCGCTGCAGCTACCTTTTAACTGCTTGTGCGCTTGGCAGCAGCCAACAGTACCGCGCCCTGTGGGTTCGAAAATGCGTTATGCCAATGTTATCCGCTTGGTAGATTAACAAACTGTGAAGAATTGCCACTGTCGGGGGCTCTATGAAATGAATGACTTGTCGGGTTGCCGACAAACCACAACTACGGCATCAAACAACCATGTTCGTAGAATTCGCCAGGGCAAGAACATTTACAAAGGTTCACGGAAGGAAGGCTTTGATTTGGACACTTAGATCCACACTGGGACCTCAATGAGTGTAATCAAGACGCTTAAAGCGTTGTTATTGCGCACGTAGAACCCAGCGATTCTGCCCCGCCCCAGTATCTATCCAAAGCACTTACAATTTCGTTGATAACGTGACTTTCATTTTGACTTCTGCTAGTGCTTGTGTTGCCTGTGTAACTTGTCTATTTGTCTCGACACCATGAACAATTTTTGTCTTAATTAAAGGCACTTATTGTAGCTTTTCTATTTCCAGAGCTTTTTTTTTAACCCTAACACCAGCGTCCATATCCGTACTGTTCATACATAAAACACGACTGAGCATATCCACCATATGCGCCCGCTTTGTAGCACCACCAAGTGTGCCCTGTTTGATAAAGCCACTGCGAGCTTCCTCACGCTAGCACGTGTCTCCATCTCCCTTGGGAAGCTCTTAAGATTTGTGCCGACAAAGGGGGCAGAGTTCGCTCACATGCCTCTCGCTTTGCCTGCGCCAATTTCGTCCCTCGCATCCCGCGCACCACACAGACAGCCCTGATTCTCAGTGCCAGCTCATTTTCCCGGTGATCTCTCACCTCGATAAAGGTGCCCTGCGGTACGCGCCCCCCGCCCTCTTCCCTCCTCAAGCTGTCGCAGTCGGCTACGCCTCCCTTACTCCTGCACAGTCGGCGTGACGACAGCCACTAAGTGCGTCTCGCGTAAGCGTGGCGCGAGGCGTATGTCTCGAGAGACTCCTTCCCGAACCAGGGGCTGGCGCGCGCAAAGGTAGTGGTAGTTCATTGCGTCCAGAAACGCCAGCAGCTGGAGCGAAGGACGGGGAAGGCTTCGCCGCACACCTCCTAAGCTGGAGAAGAAAGCCCGCTTTGGCGGGGCTCCGCTCCCTCTCTGGCACGGACACTCGATTGCCTCACGGTGCCGGTGTCGCGACGTCTGTTGATCCCCGGGGGAGTAACGGATTAGCGGCCGAAGAGGAATGGTTGTTTTATGGCCGGGTCAGTGATTGGCCTCTGAGGGTACCGCGGACGCGCTCTGTCGCGCACCCTTTTTTCCTCTGTCCTCCCTTTGTCCCTGCTGCCTTCTGCTGCCATTGTATACCTTACCGGCTTAATGGGGACGGCAACGCTCGCTTGTGTTGGGGATTTTTCATTTTAACTCAACGCTGTTTAACCGCTGCTTCGTAAAAAAAAAAGCATACTCATCAGGTGAAATTTTAGACACGAAACGTTCAGTGCACAGACAAGTGCGATAAAATGAATCTTTAAGCTTTTTCTTATTTTTATTTTTTCAGCTTCCTAACGCACCCTCATTAGCGTTAGTAGCGTGGTCGAAGAGTAAAAATAACTCAACAAAAACGTTAAGCTATGGGTACTTGCTTTAGTAGTCAGAACATTGGTGCAGATTTTTAAACTCACACTTGTATAAGCCGCTCTCAGTTTCTGAACTCCCGCTTTAGACTAACGACTTGCTGTTAATCGATGTCCCATATTTTCACTGCGCGCGGCTACTATGGACGGAAATAAAAGAGTTTACCCTAATTTTCTCGTCCCCATTTATCAGGAGACGAACGGGAGAATTTTTAATAGCAATTTATAACGCGAAAGGCAAGCTAGGTCACCCCAGATGAAGTTGAATAAAGCTACACCACCGTAGGACTGGGAAAAAAAATCTTTCGGAAATAAGCAACACATTGCCAACACAAAATAGGAATGACGTAAGCTACTGAGGCCACATGCGTGACCTAAAACGTTTCTTTTCCCGAGCAAGTGGCGTCACGGTGCCCGGCGCGTGTCTGCGAACTTCCGACACCAGCCAACAGAGGGGGTCGTCCCGGCCGGAAGACGCTTAGTCTCGCACCGCCCGCGTCACGTTGCGGGTCGGCCGTTCCATGCCGCAGCACTTCAAAAAGCGCGCCACACGCCGGCAGTACTCAGCGACACGCGCGCACTTTTGAAAGCGCGCGAACGGGCGTCACTTGATGGCGGCTCTTCTGATGAGCCCAGCGTTCGACTCTGCTCGCACCAAAATGTCATCCCCTGAAAGCGAGCAGTCCTGGCTCTGTATTTTTGTACTAGGCCTATACATCGCTCAATATCTTATCTCTTCTTTCCGTCTCTGTTATTCTTTTTCCAACTGTTCAAGCCTTGCAGTGTGTGGTGATGCCACGCGTTCATTCGTCAACGGGCGCAGAGTTCCTCCAGAAATGAAGTTTTCTCATTCATACTGGTGAACAGCGCAAAAAAGGCGGGACAACAACAAGACAAGCGCTGTACAACAGACAACAACAAGACAAGCAGCGCTTGTCTTGTTGTTGTCCCGCCTTTTTTGCGCTGTTCACCAGTATGAATGCATACCAACTCGCCCAGATCTCAGCCTTACTAAAAGTTTTCTCATTTCTTATCCTATATTTTTTGCCAGAATCTATACAGGAGAATTTAACCTCTCATGAGTTTGAAACTCTTCCGTTTCAGAGAAATAGCTATAGGAGACACTTTCGGAATTCACGGCTTAGTATGTGGTCGCCCAAAACTCCAGCTTTCATGTGCTATGTACGTGGGCTTTTGCAGTAGGCATTTCTAGAAAGGAGGAAGACGACTAGGGATCGCGAAAAATGCATTTATTATCCCCCCCCCCCCTAACCGGCTTTATTTTTGTTCATTTTTTGCGACCGTAGTGGGGCCGGGTGTGGTCGTTGCGTCGGGCGCACGACACTGTCAAGAACGGCCGGTAGATCTCAAATTCCAAATAAAGGAGCTCGCACGTGCGCTTTGCGCCCCATAAGAGAAGACCTTCTGCAGAAGGGTGAGCTAAATGTCTCTTGAATCCGGTTGGTGACGCTTGTCTACTCCATCCGTCGCTTGCATCCGTTTCCCATTCTTTCCTTTTTTTTTTTTTTTGCTGATGGCAGCACAGCGCGAGTAAGTCAGCTTCTTTATTTCTCAGCTCCTCCGCTTCCATGCTCACGCTTGCTTTGTGTTTTTTTCTGTCGCTCCTTTCCATTCTCAGCTACGCGCACTCAACTATGGCAGCCCTGTTGACTGCAACGCCGCTGGCGGGTGCATTTAAGCGATGCAGTTCTTTCCGTCTCTCTTACTTCCTTTACTCCCCCTCGAAGCGAGCCAGAGATGTAGTGAAGCCAGGGCGAACTTGTTCCGCGGCCAGCGCAGTTCCCGCCGGTGGCGTTGATGGCACTGGCCGCGCAAAGAAGGGTGCGTGGGGAAGAGGGGAACGAGGGGGAAGAAAAGCGGTCGAGATTAAAAAATCGTCACGTGACAAATAGCTCCTAATACGTCACGGTAGGGGAAGACCGACCCGGAACGGCGTTTTTCTTTAGCGCCGTTCCTCGCTTGGGACCCATGCGCGTTGCACGGGGACTGCCCGGATTCCCGACCCCTCCTTTCGGAGCCCCGACGTAGCAGGACCCGCGCTTCGGGTCTCCCTACGACTCCCCCACATATTTCCACACCGCTCAATCTTTTGCTTTAGCTGAAGTCTAAAACCGGAACGGATTGGAACACGCTCGGAGCCAGCACAGGTCCTTCTCTCCTTTCTCGCACTGCTGTCTGTGTCAGTATTTTTCTTGCTTTCTGTGCTTTGTGGTTTGTGTGTGTTTGTATATGCGCGCGTTTCACGCTTCCATTTCCCTAGCGCAGTTTGTCCCCAAAGAAAGGGAAGGAAGAGGATGGGAGGTGCCGAGTGGCTTCCCTTTTGTCTTGGCGAGACGACATTTTTGCGGGGGATATCCTGGCTTCGGGATGAATCACTACAGACAGGCATGGGTGAACCTGTTTTTGACCGATCGCGTTCGGTGGGCAGTCGGGCATGGACCTCTCCGCTTGCTTTGCTTTTCCTTTTTCTTCTCTTTCCTTTTCTTTTCTTTTCATCACTTTGCTTTGATTTGATTTGCTTTGCTTTGATTTGATTTTAATTTGCTTTGCTTTGCTTTGATTTGATTTGATTTGCATTGCTCTGGAGGATCGCAATGAACGTCACTTTGAAAATGGCCAGGGATGCTTGCTTTAGGAGGAGTCCATGCTGCTCACTATTATTTTCGATCGGAAAGGTACGAACTTAGGACTTAAATTATAAAAGCCCCGAAAATCACCTTTCTCTGCACACGCTGGAGTTCGTCGCATACCACTGTCTATTTCATTGCCCTGCTAATCTATTTCATTCCCATTATATAAATATTACTTATTTAAATTACCATTGTTATTACTGCTAATTGTACCTGTCTGTGATGCTGCTTGTTTTTTATTCAAGTTAGTATTAATCTACCGAGGGTCCCGTGACAGTCGCTTGACTTTGGGACCCTCGCCTTTATACTGAATTTATGTAAGCAATATGTACCCAATAAATTCTTTTAAAAAAAGTGATAATTAGAGGCGAGTACTGTACTGGCGGATTACGCAAACTACGTGGACGAATGCTGGACATTTTCTTACCCCCCCCCCCCCCCCCCCCCTGAGGTGAACGTCGCTGTGCGAACATGAGGCGGGTGCCGACGAAATATGGGTCATATGCCCAATGCTGCGCCTTGTCATTCAGCGTTTAAGACATCTGTCTTTACGCTGATTACGGGGAAGGAGCGTAGGCTCACTGACGCTTTTGCCGTCAAAGCAACCAGCGGTAGGTTATTGCACCGTGTCTGGTTTAGCTGAGACGCACCATTAATTTTTTTCTTTAGGGGCATGCGACATGGTCCATGCTGAGGCAAAGATGAATAAAACGTAACAATGACAAATGTCTCAGCCTGCAGCACTGGCGTATAACAGCCGAGTCGTGGATAGCGTAGTAGCAGGAGGTGAAACATGTACGCCGCAACCTTTTTTTATTCTAGTGCTGAGCAGATGTGCGGTTTCTTAATAGGACTGCGTTAATTTCACTCTACGGTCGTAGAGAGATTTCTTCTTTGTTTTTTGCCTTCAGCGTTTTTTTTTTTTTCTTCTTCAAAGACATTCAATGCTTTCTTTCAAGTCACTTCAAGTGACCGAGAACACAAAGCTTTAAGAATACACTCGTAAAAGTACACTCACAAATGGTATAGCAGCGCTTCGACATCATATGTGGCTTTTCTGAACCCTCTCCGCAGTCTAATTCACTCTCTCTGCTATCTTTCTTGTTGCGACTCGTTTCGCTTTTATTTTCTTGCACCTTTCTGAGCCGCAGCAGTCATTCACATATAAGCGTCTGAGGTTAGCCTCACATTGTTCTCACCAGGTCCCGAGATTTTTTCATGGCATTGTGTTTCTCGTCCATATTTTTAAACGGACGTATTCAGTTCTCGGTATAAAAACCTCCTCGCTCTGTATTCATTTCATTACTCTCGAACATCGGTGGCCCAGTCATTCATGAGTTTCTTCAATTGCCAAAACTATCGTCCGTTTGCCGCAGACGTTCTTTAAACGTTCCTATAGCACTTCAACGCTTTTACGTAATGATAGGGAACTCCTCCTTTGTTCCTCTGCTCCTCATTCGCCTCAGCCGACTCATACCGTTTAGTTCGCCTTCTCTCTTTCGGTGGTGTACATCGCTAGAGGCGCGAGTTGAGAACACAGAGAATGCTTCGAGAAGCCAGAGCCTCGTACTGCATTGTGGGATAACTAAACAGCGCTACTAAATAACAGTAATAAACATAGTTCTGGCTGCCGACCGACTCGTTCTGGCAAAAATTCGCTTGAGGCATGCAGGAAGATAGCTGACAAAACGACCGTATAATATGATACTACTAAAACTCTTTAATCCTTGCGTCATTATTTCGGTGTAATGCGTGCATGAATGAACAGGAGTGCGCAAGTCCCATTGTATAAAGTTCATTACGCGATTGAAGCTTGGGTGTTTCGTATGCATCGCGATTTTACTATACCACAAAAAAAAAATCGACTTAAATTCCGTCTGCCAACCAAGCTGTGCTACGTCTCATGCACAGATATCTAATGTATAGACTCCTCAATTTACGGCTGTTAAGAAAAAAACATGGGAGCACAGGTCAACACCGCAAGTGCTCTAGCTCTCTCTAAACGGCCGCAGTAATCGACACAGGAGAATAAAGCTAAGCAAAAAAAAAAAAAGCAGGCCCACCAAGTAAGAAATACGGCCCGGAGTCCCGACAGCGGGCGCTAATCGAATGGCCTTTATGCCCATCGAAACCGCGCCGCCGCTGTTGCAGCCGGGGCGGTGTCCGAAATTTTCGGCAGCTAGGTCTTTCTTGTTTTCCTTTTTTTTTTCTCGCTCCTCCGCCACTCTGACCGCTGTCTCTCATCCCCGCCGTACGCATCCCATGCTTTTCCCCTCCTCACCAACCCCGGCGACCTCGGCCTCTATGTCTATCTTTTTTGCCTCTCCCTACCATTCCTATGTGTCGTAGACCGGCTCGCTCCCCAGCCGCCCCAGTAGGGAGGGAGTCGGAGAAGGGAGGTAAGGGAGGAGACGTCAGCTTGCGTCATTCGAAGCCGAGCGTTTCTGCGGTGGACCGGGCCGAGCCCCGGGCCAACCCCAATTGGATTAAGCGTGGGGCCTTAATGGCCGATTCACTTCTAATCTTATAGCGTTTCCTAAGAAATTGGATCGGCCTGCAAGAAGCGGAGAGGCCAGCCGCGGTGGTGGTGGTGGTAGCGGACGCGCCCACATCCCGACAGCAGCCGCCAGCTCCCCTTTCCCCCTCCTCCTCTCTCCCCCAGCGCCACGAGTGCGCGCATCGGCCACGCCTACTCCGTGTCGTTTTGCTCGGCTATCCAACGCAGGCTTGCTACGTCTTCCCCCCTTTTCCCTACACCCTTGCACGCCAACCCCACGCCCGGCACAACTACGTTGTTGCTGCATCCGCAGCTCCCTTTTTATGTCATGCTTTCCCTTCTCTTCTTCCGAGTCAATGCACTGGCGAGCGTTTCTTCTGACTTCTGCGTGTTTTTCTGCCCTTTGTTGTGCAGCGCAAGCTTGCCATCGTCATCCACCGCGTTGCTCTCCAACATCTTTGTTCCACTGCGCAATGCTTTCCTACACAGGCTTGTGTTCCTCGGCACAAGATGTCCTTTGTGTCGGGACGACGAAACTTTTCGGGGTTCATATTTCACAGTGACGTAAGGTTTTTTTGCGCTCTTCCGTATCACGGCAAAGTTCACGGGCGGCATCTTTGCTTTGTTAAGAGCTGAGTGTCCTTGACTGCGTTCGGAGGCAGAGCTTTTTTTTTTATATTCCTTCGTGCTTGGACGTTGCCCCTCCAGTGTAACGGGCCATGAGGTGGATATTTTCGCAATTTATAGCTTAATTATTCTCGTTATAATTTCTCGCTTCTTTCGATAAAGAACAGCACATAGAAAGATATAAGTGAAACATGCCCCAGTCACATTCAACGCGCTGTTGTTTGCACTAGTAATCTTTCGTTTAATGCACAAATTAGGAAATCTCAAAATGCCTTCGGCAAGCGATCACTACTGCGCTCTATTATTTACAGAGTGTATTATCTTTTGCTTTTCTTTCACACTGAGGCAACATGAAATAAGTATATCCTTATGCTGCAGGAGCATGCCTGGAAGAGAAACCCATTATGGCTCGCATGAATTTAACGACCCATTCATTAGTTGCCTACTGAGACCGATGTGCGACGCAGTGTTTTTATCTTCAGGCACTTATTCGAACGGTTACTCTCAGAGGCGTTTCCAATTCGTGAAAAATCATGCAGTTTGCTGCCAACGATTCATAATCACTTGATTGCTGTACAAATATGCTGCAATATCTCCGCTGAAAAATATGACCGATACTAAACTAAACTGACATCGCAAACAGTTTTTGTATTATTAACTAAGAGGAAACGTGCTGTTATCTTAGAAGACTTTAAAGCGTTCAGCTAGTGATTTAATGTCAGTTACCCTCATTTGGAGAACATAAGTATTTCAAACAGATCTTCCCGTCAGTCCTATTCATGAGCTCTGTTCACAGAAAGCGGGCTTCACCACTCAATTTGTTCTTATGTGGCTAAGCTTCTCCATAGTGAGGCACGGTAGATGAGGCACAGAATTTTATGCCTGTGCTCAGTGCTACTGCAATAACTGTTAACAAATGTAAAGAAGGGAAGAAAATGTTAGATTATGCAACCACAGTGTAGTTGTTTAACACGTTAGCTGTTCAGGCAGTAAGAGACGTATGCGGGACGGGAGGAGTCTCTTTCCGCCGCCTTTCCCGATGAACACCTGCAATAACTGTCCGTTTCAACACAAATAAAACTCTAATTAAACAGCCGCTGCTAAAGTGATGATAGCAACGAGGGTATAATGTGCTTTTTCAAGCAAATTAATGTAGCCCTAAATTAAAAGCTGCTCTTAAAGAGGCTGAAATCGTACGGGTAGCCAGTAGATAATGATCATCCGCTAAAAACGTGCCCCTGGCACGACTGACGCGCACAAGCTCGTGTTAACTGCGCCCCCACTGCTCCATGGACGCAGCACGTGCAACGCGAGGCGCAGATTCAATCAAGGCGAGTGACCATATTGAGGAGGCCCTCCGCCAAAGGGCTGCAAAATCAGGGCTCCCGCCCCACACTTCTCCTTCTGTTGTTGTTCCCCCACCCCTGCGTGCTCCACAGTCAGCAGCCGAAGGACCCGTTCGGAATGACCACTGCTGAAGCCAGCGCGCGTCAATTCGGGCTCACCCCCTTGTTACGTCAGGGAGGCCACGCTTCTCCCTGTTTGGTCACCGCACGGACGCCCAGTAATGAAAGGGGGAAATCCCGGCGTGTACAAGAAGTAGGGACAGACGGCTGGGACGCAATGGAGTTCCGCGCAAACAGTAAATTGCCCCCCCCCCCCCCCCCCTCCCGCCCACCTTCCCCATGGTTCTAACTCGCACCTCCTGCCCACCCTTTCCAATGCGTCGAGTACGTGCCGTGGTCACTGGGCGCAGGAAAAGTAGTCTCTGAGGAAAAGGCGTAATCCCCATCGTGATGCCGTTTGTGTGGCTGTTATTTCCGGTGCGTCGTTCGTAAACATGTGCGAGCTCGATCTTGCTGTTGCGCGAGCCGGTAGCCCCCCATCGCATATCCCTTCTTCCAGCGCAGCTTTCCCGCATACGTGATCAAAATCATTGGTTTTGTGTACGGCGGTGTTTCTCGTTAATTTGTTTTGTGTATGCTCATGTAGTTTCGATTGGAACGTTCGTTAGCTAAATGTGCTGCTTGGCATTACCTAATGTGTACTAGTAACGGCTCGGCCATTCACTGGCACTCCTGGATGCGTATTTATGGACGGCCCGTTATTTATCACATGTGCTCAGGAACTGAGGCGCCTTGCTTGCACCATATTAGAGGTCATACACAGTTCATGTTAATGTCCGTGACCCTGACGAGCCATTTTTGGTGATATGGATGACTTTATGACCCTTCCCAATTTATGTGTGCAGCTCATAGGCTACTGCTGTGCTGTCCAGTTTTTGGTATCTATGCCATGCATTGACATCTGCTTCTCTAACGTTGTTAGGTGCCCGAAAGTAGCATTCGTGAATGTCCGTCTTTGTCTACTTGCTTATGGAACACCCCTTACTAAACTGTTTACGGATGCCCAACTCAATATTCCGAACCTCTGCCAGGCACCCTCTAGTGGCTAGTTCATGCATGGTGAAGCGCTTGTTAAGGTGATTACGAAGACCTTATCTAAGGCTGCACATTTATAAAGATGTTGCATAATTCAGCCTGCCGTCCGAGCACCTTATCTCTGCGGCTGAGTGGCACAAGGCGCGCCTTGAATATTTATAGGAATGACTCGTCCTATACGCTAATAACTGTAGCCGCATAAGTTTCTGGTCGTAATTGTGCTCTAGTTATCCAACAGCAGATGGCGGAAGTGATTATGCGACTGGAAAAGTCATTCGGACTGCTGTCATCTGTTGTGCTTGTTCATGCTGCACGGTACACACAGATTCAATCAGTACTTATTCTGAAACATAAACTTATACAAAAAATCTTGTACATGAAATATAAACTGTATATACAGCTAGAAAAAATGTACGTGAGTGAAAAACTCCGCTCTTTAGCGATCGTCCAGGTTACCAACCCAACTAAAAGAACTATAATTGGCACTTAAATATTTAGCTAGCTTGTGACAGATATATAACAGTGGAAGAATCTTGCATTTACGTTGGCATCAGGCCAGCTGCAGGTCTCGCGTGACTAGGTGTTCGCATAATTTTCTTTCTTACGCTACCGGCATTCATGAGTATGTACATTATCGCATGCACAATAAATATTTAACTTTTTAATCCTATTTTCTGACATTATCTTCTCAGTTAACCTTCTTGCTTGTTCTCTCAAGGGTCATGGTGTTCCCAGTTCATCTACGTTTGTTGCCTCTTCAACAATAACACAACCAATGCGCACATCGGCGCTGCCATCTGCGTGCACTAATGCCATGCTCAAAACCCGCTCAATTTGTTTGTCAGCCGAAGTCAGAGAAGGAAAGATGAGATACAGGGCGGAACGAGAGTCATATTTTGTCCCTTAAAGAGAACGATCATTCTCGGCAGTTGAAGAGGGGAGGATCTCTCGCGCCGCGTGCGCTCCGTCTCTATGATGTTGCCTCTCCTAAGGATGATGGAAAAATGAAGCCCGCGCCAAGAACCCCGCTGGAATGGCGAACGCGCGTGCTTTCTCCTTTGAGCCCGGAAGATGGGGAGAGAGATCGCGAGGAGGGCAAGGGACGCTCTCTCGTTGCTCCCAATCCCCATCGCCGGCGGCGTTTTTATGCAAATGAGGCCGGCGCGGAGAATTACACGCGCGGCTCGTTGGGCACTGCTGCCGCTCGGAAGACGCGGCTGAGCTCAGGAAACGGTTGCCGTTGTCTCCTCTTTCGGAGAGAACGAAGAAGCGGTGGGAGAGATTGTGAAATGACGACAACGACGACGCTACAGGGAATCGCGGTTTGGAGGGACGCGATTGACGTTGGTCTTGTTTCTTTGGGCCTCATTGCTTTTAAAGCTCCCTTCGTCGACTCTTCTTCCTTTTCCCGCTTTCAAATGCGGCGAACACTTCAGTAGGCTTAACCGCAGGCAAGCACTAAGGTGGCACGGGTCTTGTTGCCGTGAACGACATCGCTTATCCTCGGTCCTGGTACGAGTTCGTGTATACGTAGCGCCTCGCTAAAATCATGTGAGAGTATCAGTCAGCGTAGTTGTGGACCTTTTTAATGCGAAATCATTAATAGCCTCATTAGGAGAAAAAAAATGGGTGTCAGCCCATTGGCTAGAGGGAAGGGACGTCTACAGACCGAAAGTCAAGCCACTTTCAAGAAAGGCGTGAACAACTTGTAGTGCTATCGCATTAGCTGCATATGAACAAGCAAATTATCCGGTCTTAACGATAAATAGGAGATCGTAGGATCGCATGGAAAATGGTGTTATTGATTTCCCTCTTCTTCTTTCACTAATAATACTACTATGACTACTACTAGTACTACTACGGCTACTACCGCTGTCACTGCCGGAATTAGTACCACTGCTATTACTTATATGCTTTGGCTGCTATTACGACTACAACAGCTACTACTGTGGGAAAACGGGAAGTTGAGCTATTTGGTACTGTGTGTGCATGTTTCGAGCGCGAACAGACGAAGATCGAGCAAGAAGGATGACACACATGATGCTACTGAGAACTGAAAATGTGCAGGACCACTGCAGGAATACTACTAATATAGAAACAGTACTTTTGAGTCTCATTACTCAGAAGCTTATCGTATAGTCCCGTAGCGGTGACGACATCGAGTTACCTCTTCTTCTTCCACTACTACTACTACTACGAAGTACTACTACGAAGTACTACTACGAAGTACCCTCCCTGATATAGCGTTCGCAGGAACATGCACCAGAATCAGTGAGAAAACGTTCCAGTTTTGTAGGGGTGCCACCGTCGGGGAAGCGCGTAGAGCGGAGCGATATCAAACGGCCTTCGGAGCGCGCGGCCATTTTCCCCGGACCCTCCTCCGGCCCGCAGGCCATAAATAAGAAGCGGCGTCGGCGACGAACGGCCCGTCGACGAACGACCGGGCTTCTCCCTAATTATCCGCCCATCCCCTGCGATAGACAGGCCGGGGCATTTTACCTAATGGACTCCCTCCTCGAATCAGAAAAGGCTGCCTCGATGACACCCTCATTTGCATATCCTTCGGCAGCCATAAAGGCAGCAGTGGGGAGAGACAGGAAAGAAAGGACCGAGGGGAACAGCGGCAAAAGCAACAGAAATAGAAGAGGTGAAAGAACTAGGGCGCCGCCATCATATTGCTACTGGTTTAGGGGGAAACCAGGCTGTTGATGTTGCGTGGACATTTAGTGGCAGCTAGAAAATCATGCCCCTAAAGCGCCGTCAAACGATCGCTTATATTTAGATGGCGTGAGTCAATCAACGGTGAGGGACTTGTAAGTTGTTGCCCGGTTGCGTTGTCAGATAATCGGTCTTGTGCTGAAAGTTCAGTCGATGTGAAAAATATTGTCTCGTTTCATTCTTCCTCTATGCCGCCGAGTAACCGAGTTCGGACGCATACTTTAATGCGCGAGGAATAAATGGACAGAGGCTTTTCGCGGTCACAATTTTAAGCCATGTCTGGTTAGTGGCAGTTGAAAATCACTACACGACCGCAATGGAAACTTAACCCCGAATTCATACCCATAAAGTCGTTTCGGTAATCAAGAAATGAGTTGAAGACGTCGAGACGATCAACCAGAAGACCGGTAACCAGAGTGGAAACAGAACAATGATGCATTTTGTTGAATCATTCACCTCTCCTTGCTGCTGAGAACGAACTTGAATGACCCCAGTAGTGAAAGGGAGACGCGAAAGCGGGGAACCTCGGGCTGCCACGGGCGCCTTTCGAGCGGATGCTGATACGGTGGCGCCACCTCTCCGCTGGTCGATGCATCACTAGGAGCTCCCCGAACGCAGACCGTTACAAAAGTGAAGCGGGCTTCTTTGAGCTGATTTGGTGGCCACGTGCGTGCCTCTTTTTTAATTTGCATTGTAACTGCTTTGTTTCTCTGTTCGTTCACAGTACGCAACGCCAATGAGCCCGTAACGCTATGGCTGTTTGCAAGGTGTCAGTGGTCACCCACTTGGTACGCAAATTCATTACGTGAATTCAGTGAATACTTTACGGCATGAACGACCATGTGTCATGCCGCCGCAGCCAAAATTCCATCCACTGACGTTGGAAGCAGCGATAGAACGTTTTAGCCGCTTAGACCCCTACTATTCAGCCTTCCAGAATGCCCCCATGGCGGAAGGAAAGCGAGAGTAAACTTTATGACAACTTCGGGATAACTTTCAGTTCAATTTCAACGACCTAAGGCACTTCAGTGGGCAACAAAATATTAACAAGCCGTGGCTGAAACATTTCGCCGAAACGCAATGGAATGCGGCGACACGGAAAGGTACGCTCTCAGTGCCTACCCTGCGTAGACTCTGCTCTGACCATCTCTTTAGTCATCAAGCAAGCGAGGGCACCACTTAACTGAGATGCACTTGGTAACTTTTCTTGACAGCTTACAAAAAGCTGCAAAACTATTTTTGATCCCGAAGAAGCAAATAGGGTAGAAATGGTTTCAATAAGTAACGATCGATATTTTCGAGTAGATTATGGTCAGGAAATCTCATCTTGTCGTTAGTTTGCTTTAGTTAATGATTCTCTATATATTCTTAGCGCATTAACAGGTAAACCAGGCACCCCATGGCAGAGACTAAGCTGAAATAAAATGGTTATATTCATCCATCTTCTAGGCTTTTACGGTTCTTACTGTTACCGGGCAATTCTTTTTTTAGTGACTTGTGGTCTTTCCTTATACTTTAGCTGAAATCAGCAAGAAGAAGGGATAATCCTTAGGCCGCGCGAAAATTTTGAGCGCGTTTCTTCAACATCCCCAGTTATCTGTGGCCACAGCAAGCGCTAGGAAGATGCAAATCGAACTGCCATTTCGTCACAGGAATAAGTACACTTTCGACGCATTCCATCCATTCGGAGAGAACGTCATCTCTTGTCGTACTTTGTATTTCATGCCCTCAAGATCGATGCAGTGAATCTCAGCTCAACCAGGCTCTGTCTGTTCCGGCGACAAACCAGAAGTTTCCTCGTCTTTTGCCAGGCAGTTTCAGGAAAACTGATGCGCTCGCACCACACGCAACCGCCGAGCTTCCCGATCCCCCCTAAGCCTTCAGTGCGCAAAAAACATGGCAGGCAGTTGTTGGTTCAAGCCTCTGAGCCCTCGTCTACTTTTACCTCTTTCAGTGCGCTTTTTTATTTTTTTTTTCTCCTTAGGGTCCGTTGCCCCGACACGCCACCGCAGTATAGATGTGCGCGCATCGCGATCGGGGTGAAATCAGCGAGGCGTTGCGCCACTCTAAGCGCTCAGCACCCGACACGAACTCTACACACACGCGCCGGGAGATAGTGAGGAAGAGGAACAGACACAGGGCACAAGGCGGAGGCGCGGAACTGGACCAGAGGGCGCTGGCAGCAGTAGCCCAAGAGGCCGCGCCGCGCTTGTTGTAAATGCAGGGCGCGTGTGCGGTGCGTCGAAGAGGGTTTCACCCCCTTTGATGATCCGGAACCTCGCAGCTGAGCTCCAATTTTACACACGCGCGGAGACAAGGCGTCCGTCCGCGAAGGGGGTGTTTTGTAGCTCCGCTCATGCGTCGCGCTGGATCCGCCGCTGCCTCACCCTGCGCGCAGGGGTGGAAAATAAAAGGGGTGCAAATTTTTCGGGAGATGGAGGGAGCGGGTGTAGGGAAACCGAGGGAGGATGGGAGTCACGGGAATCGTGGCTGCGGCGGATAGGGAGTGCAGAGAGCGCGAGACGCTCCCCCGGTTTGCGTCTCGGTGAGCCACACGAGCGAGATGAGGTTCTTTAGAGTTTCGAGGTGAAAAAAAAAAAAAAAAAGATACGATGGGGAGGGCAAATAGGGAGGGGGTTCGCGGATTTGGAGGTTCTTCTTAGTGAGAGATCTCAACTTGGACAAAGGAATGGAAATTCAGAAGTGGGAACTTGTATAGAAGTCTGTAAAGACAGCTTTCTATGCTTCTGTAATTTCTTTTTTTTTTTTTTACGTTTGCTTTTAGGAGAACAATTCTGAGCAGCTTCGCTTTGAAGGGTTTTTGGCTCCTCTACAACATCTTTCGAGTACATGTTCCAGCTAGATAACTGTCGTTACGTTCGGTAACCTTGACTGCAGTTTACGCTGATGACCAAAACTGCGGCCGTCAGGTCAGCTGTTGTAACTACACGGCCTATAGCGTTCTTGAACGCAGAGACGTGCCTCACTTGGAGGACGACAACTGCGGCGAAAAGGGCACTATACAACTTGTTCTGTGGTCGTTTATTATCAAGAATAATTTACTTTTATCAAAGAGAACACCCTCAGTGGTTCAGAAAGCCTTTCAAATGACCGATGTTTCGTATTCTAGCGAACGATGCTCACGTAAGCTTCGTATTTTCGCTTCCCATGCTTCACCTTTATTTGTTCGTTGCCCAGCCAAGGATAGTTGCGGAGGTTACCCAACCCTTTATGTAGCCATTTCTCAAATTTCTTTTCTATGTGATCACTGAGTAGTACCAACGTTTTAGGTCCTCTACACCACCGATGTTTCTTCACCTTTCTATATAATACAGCAAAAAAATTTTCTTATGTACCTTGTGCTTGGCGCATGGTGGCCTTAGTTGCCTATGCGCCATAAAGCACAACCCAACATGCTTCACATCAGGCTGAGAAACGGGAAGAGGGCGGAAAGCGCATTTGCACGCGAAGAAAAAAAAAATAGAGACGTGATTAGAGATGATTTTTGCGGGGCCGAGATATTTGTCTTGAATATAAGCTGCAGGGATTCAAGATTTTTACGATGACCAAGAGAATATACAACAGAAATTCCAAAGAAAAGTAAACCCAGCACTGACTATGCAAGAACTATGCACCACAGAAGAAAACATGGTAAAATGTCATTTCATTTTCATCATTTCGCTAACGAGGCTTTATTGAATAGCCAGTAAGACGGCCACTCAAAGTAAATTCCCATTTTTCACTGCCACTTGCCATTTGATCACATGGTTATTCCCTCCTTGGAATGCACAACCTCTCGCATTCTACTGACCTTTCACCTTCCAACATTAACCGGTTTTCATTGAAATGTTTTCAAAATTTGTAAGACTTGGGCATTATAGAAAATTTATACGCAGTTAAACCAATCCTAAACATTTATAGGCGGTCGTTTTTTTGCTTTTTGTTACTTAAAACCTAGCGACCTTTCCTCGGCGTCTTTTTCGGGATATTTTCTTTAACGCCTTTGTCTGGTCCTTCACCGTGGGCAGCGCAGCCTTCTTCCGTGCTTGATAACAATAACGTGTTGGCAAGCAGCAAGGGTACGCACGTCAAAAAATATTTTGAGCGGAGAGAAAAACTGAAAATATACCAGTGCGAAGCTCGTTTCGTCAACGCATTCATCTTTTCTGACGGAAGTGCTTACTGTAAGGCACCGTCTGACAATGAAGAAGAAAGGGCCTCAATGACCGACGCGCGCGCCTTTCAGCTCTGGACGTTTCTGGACGTTTCCTCTGTTTCCTCGCCCCGCAGCACCAACTGGTTCCCTCCAGGCTTAATCCTTTTTTATTTTCTTCGGTCTATTCTTGTCCCAGACATTTTTATTCTGCCTTTTGTTTCACGTACTGACCTCCCACACTTCTGCCTCTCCAACACACTCTGTCTGGAAACCCAGGCGCAAGCACGTGCACTTCAGCGAGCAGACGTAGCGCACAAAGCTCTAACCACCGGCAGGCTTCGGCTGACTGCTTGCCCAGCGGGGCCGGTCGTTTGTGTTCTTCAATTTGCCGGTGCTCCGTTTTCTTCATCCCTGTCTCACCACCGTGGGGCCGTCGGTCCTTGTTTGTCCCCTCTCTGCATACCAAATCATGCGCTGTTGCCGCTGAGGTCGCTCGTGCTCGAGGAGGAAGCTTACTTCTGGACGGCTAGCGATGCACCGTATTGCAAAGGGGCATGGGAGAAGAGAACCTGCGCGTGGACGGCTGCGCCCGCCTGCAATGCCGAGTCCAGTGAGGGCTCTGTATGTACATCTATATATATATATATATATACATACGCACAATGCATAGACCGATGCTCTTCTTCTCCTTCTGTGCGTCAGCCCACCCTCCGAGGAGGCCCGACCACGGAGGACCCGGCCGAGACCAAACGAGGCATTTGCATTCCAAACAGAGCGTGAGGCGGCGGCACGCTTCTGGCGTCCGTCCGTTCACATGTGCGGATGCGCGCACTACATATTCCCAAAGAGCTAAAAACACGCAACGTTCAAAAACAAAAAAAAAAGAACTGAAACGAAGAAAACGAACTGCGACGGCGGCGAAACAGACAAACGAGTTGGGTGCGAAGCGCGAACTAGCGTCGTAGCAGCCTGCCTGTCTCCGCCCGTTTCCAGCAGAAAGGGATTCCGAATCCCCCCCTCCTCCATCGCCGTTTTCTGCGGAGCACCTCCTGGTTCCTTTTCTTTGTTTTTTCTTTTCTTTAAATGCGGTTAGGTTGCTTGGAGCTTGGTGCCTCGGGCCTGGAGCGCGTGTTGTTACTGGTTCTCAAAGGGAAATCCCCTTGGCTCTCCGCTCGTGCATACTTGCGTGCTTGGATCCCGGGGCCCCTTCTACAAGCGGGAACCTCGCGTCCGCGCTGTGCGCGAGCCTACGCTGTATCTGAATGTAGACCTCGGCGGCGTTGTTGTCTTTCCGCCACTCCTGACGAGCCCAGCTAGTTTCGCTTTTCGTCGACGCGTAATGCGCCCGAAGCCCTTTCCATTTGGAGCCCACCGTTCGAGGACGTGCGCCTGAAACAACCTACCCCCCCCCCCCCCCCCCGCCTCCCTCCCTATTCTTGTTCCCCGGGCATTGTTCCGTAGCGTTGGTGTCGCCGTGATGGAGGACAGAGTTTTCTTGTCAAGTTGTTTCGCGCAACCTCTTTACTGGGAGAGGGATCTAGCTTCTCAGAATTGTGGTTTTGTTAGGCGTTGCGGGCTTTAGCAGAGTACGGATCCATCTGAACTATATATCAGAGAAAAGCAAACAGCGTGACGAAAAACGCGATGAAGGACGTTGACGAGACGCATGCTGCTAAACGTTGTCTTTTTGCATCCGGCGACCCATTTTCTTTTTCTGAATATAAATGCACGCCACGTACTAAAGCTCGTCTTTTCATTTTACTACTTGTTTGAGCTCCCTGAAGTACACATCTAGATCACCGAAGACGAGCTCAGTGGCGTTGAGCTGAACGGAAATGGCGTCGGACTAAAGTATTAGTATAAGAAATAAGCGCAATTAATAAACATTATCATAAAAAAGACTTTCTCTTGTTGTTGTTTGTGTAACTGACTTAACCAGGCTGCCAAACAGCATGTGACAACACACGTGACAACGAGCTATCACTAGTCGCGGTATATTTACTGCACAGGTCCCGCCATTGCCACAGGGAAGATACATCGTGTGTTATTTTTTTTTTGTTGCTGTTGTTCCACTTTTTTTCTATCTAGAGAAATCCCCAAAAGCCAAGAATTAGAGCCCGGAAATCCGTCACACGATAACCAAAGAGGAACCGAGTTCAATACACGCACAATAAAATTTAGGCTGATGGTCCTGGGGCTTTTTCAGCGTACATCTGATAAAGAATCCCCGAAATTAGTACGATGCATTTACGTTGCTTATACGCTTCGCAATCAGGGATGTTGGGCGCTTGTGATTGTAGCCACTATTTCTTTGATCCCACCTTTCCTTTCGCCACAGCTGGCTAGTTCATATTGCTCCATAAGTTCGCCGTGTTGAATCACAGGATAGGGCGGCTGTTATCGCAAGCACGGCAAATTAGTTTGTGGACGTTTCACGTGGTACAAATTGTCCTGATAACACTTATGATGGCGTTCATGGCCAATTACAATGAGCCGAAATAGTGGACTGAGACCTTGGAGGAACATTTTAATACTACGGCATTGAAGTCCCATATGAAACGATGGGTTGTTCCGACAGCAGTTCCTTTGGTCCGGCTTACTATTGGCAGACAAATTAAAAGAACCACACCGACGAATCTAACGCCCCGCCGCGGTGGTCAGTGGTTACAGCGCTCGGCTGCTGACCCGAAAGACGCGGGTTCGATCCCGGCCGCAGCGGCTGAATTTCGATGAAGGCGAAATTCTAGAAGGCCGTGTACTGTGCGATGTCAGTGCACGTTAAAGAACCCCAGGTGGTCGAAATTTCCGGAGCCCTTCACTACGGCGTCCCTCATAACCTGAGTTGCTTTGGGACGTTAAACCCCAATAACCCAACCAACCAAACCAACGAATCTAACAAATAGCTACGTATTAACACAGCAGTCTGAGGATAACGAACGCACATTCAGTGCTACAAAGGAGCAGCAGTATAATGGCGTGAATCTCGTTGTAAGGCATCAGCACTTCTTTCACCATGTTTTTGGCTGATAATGTAGTGTGCTTTAATAATAATGACTTTTTTGTTCAGTTCTTAAAAATGCGCCACTGAACCCCGCTGCTGAAACTGCAAGCCAAACACATCCGGTGCTGTAGTTTGCCTCGACACCATCAGCGAAAGCACAAAGAACCACACGCATTCCTCGACAACCGTGTTGAAGCAAAGAATGTATTAGTACGTACGCCTGTGCACGAGTTGCGTTTCTTCGTCACTAACAAGTTAAACTCTCACGGTAGAACTATGCATGCATGCCTTTCGCTCGCAGTTCCTGTGACACTGCCATGACGCTGCAGCGTCGTAGACTGCACGCTTACAGGCGCCTGTACTACGGGACAAACTAAACTCACACCCTATCAGCGCTAGGCGAAGTACGTGTCTCTTGGAGTCATTGTATCTTCTTGGCGTCTACGCGCAGCGCCGAGACAGTGGGTGTCCTCCCCCTTCCCCTTCGCAGAGAGTGTCTGACATAGACGCACGTGTTCTCTATGGTTCCCAACTGCCGTCAGCCTCACGGTTCGCCGGAGCTCGCGCGCTCGGGACCACCGTCGTCTCCGCGCGCCCAGACACGGCGTGCCGATGTTGCCGGCAGTGGGCGCCGGAGTCGCGAGGGAAGGCGGCACGGGGCCGAGTGGAATACTCATTATGATAATGCATGCAAATGGCGCCCCAGACGCGAATAGTGATGAACGCGCTGTCGCGACGGCGGGTCACTGCAGCAGAGAAGAGCGTCATCATCGCCGCCGTCGTCGTCTCGCCGCCAGACCGCGGTCCGGGCTCCCGGAAAACAATGGAATGATGAACGGCCCCCTTCGCGCGCGTAGGGTCCGCTGTGCAGTTGCTGCTGCTGCTGTGGCGGCGCGGCTGGGTCTAACGCACCGTGGTCCACCACTATTCTGCGAGGCCTGGAACTGGTGTATATAGAGCCGTGTATACTCCACGCACTATAAACCAGCGCCGTAGTGTCCGGTAAGGCCTCTGCGCCCCATAGAAGCGGCATTGCAAAGGAGTGTTGTGAAAAAAAAAATTGAAAGTATACCAAGAGGACAGGCTTTAAGTGCTGACTATGCACGACGCACTGGCGCTTGTTTACGCCCATTTGGGTTGATTTATTATGACCTGAAGCCTCCCAACGCTCTCGCATGCAAATGTAAGTTTTTCACTGCAAATGAAACAGGGGGCTAGAAAGAGTGCAAAGTGTCCCTATATAGAGCTATTAATGACGTTACTTCTTGGACTCGAAGTAAAAAAAGAAACAACGTTTTCAAGAAAAAAGCCTCTCTTAAGTCCCCTTAGTGTTCACGAAAGATGCAATGTAGCCACGCAGTGAACTCTGCGACTGAAATTTAAAAATTTACGCTTCCTCTTGGCATCCGTGCTGGTGTAAGGTTCTATCTGTGGTCAGAGTAATTTATGAGGAATATGAGTTGATCAGCGTCGACTGAAATAAAAATTACCGACGATTACGTTACTTCCTAATGCGAAATTTGAGCGCAGCAAATAAGCTGTTTCACCTTTTCGATAGTGAGTCAACCCCAGCTGCGGAGTTGGTTTCAGGGACAACGCCGCCGATGCCGACACAAACAATATGATACCCTCGCTTCCGCAGCGCTAAGAACCAGGTCTAGCCGTGGGAAGGTGGTCACGTATTCGTCGACGTGCCGGGGCCTACGTGAAATAACCGGCGCGTCGGCAACTGAAGAGCACCCTATCCGCCACACAAGAACAGGGGGGGGGGGGGGGGGGGACCCTTTCCTCCTCTTTCTGCATGGCGGCGACGGTGTTCTATGCAGTCACGTTATCTTGACTCTCTAGCGGCGTCAGCGGCATCCAGCGGTATCAGTCGGTCGTTATCAGTCGGTTGCTGCTAGCGCTGGGGGGATGAAAGGGGGGCGGAGCTGGTTACGAGGCCGACGACAACGCCGACGACGACGCGAAACCCAGGAACGGACGCCAAAGAGCTGCGCTCTAAAACGGCGCGATCGGGTCGTCCGATATGAACTCCTCGACCTTCACTCACAACAAAGACACGGCACGGCTGTGTTGCGCAGTGTTTGCGTGAACTGTAGTCCAAGAACCACCTGAGGAAGCGGAGGAAGAAATTTTATTACCTTCAAAAGGCCACCTGAGGATCTCTGCGAACTAAGAGTGAGAATAATGCACATGCGAGTGAAAATAACCGGGCGTATACGTTCGGTCGGCTACCCTGCTCATGGGGACTTGAAGGATGCATTACTGGGCAAGTTGATTTGACATTCTCAAATATGCAGCTCTGGCAGACGACGGACGAAGAGAGGACGAGGCAGTCAGCGCAGCTGTGTGTCTCGTCCCCTCTTCGTCCGTCGTCTGCCAGCGCTGCATATTTGAATACTTGAAAGAGGAGGATAACGGGACTAAAGCATCATGAGAGCAGAACAGTGGGAGATGCACAGCTAACACGCTAGCACTCCAGGATGAAATTAACGCTAAGCCATCCCTTAGGCCTATGGAGATCAAGTATAGCAGCAGTCCAAGGGTATTGCGCATCACTGAACGACGTGGCTATGTCCTCATCTCTTCTGTTGTTCTACAGTTCTACTACGTGACTCAACCGGCGCTGCTCGTCTGCTCGCGTCCCCCACTGGTCGTCTGCTCGAGTGGCCAGCAGACGAGCAGCAGGCGTTACGTCACGTAAGCAGAATGTCCCAGCAGACGACGCTGCAATTGGCAAGCTAACTGTGTGCATGAGCGCGCACTCGTCCGTTTCGCCTCTGCTGTCCTGCGTAGAACGCTGAATGACCGTCCAATCAAAGCTTCCGTTATGTTTCTAATAAACGGGAGAGCTGTAAGAAAGGCCTAAGGCGGGACGTCGTAGCGAGCACCAGTGAGTAAGCCAGTGAGTGACAGCGCTGCAGAAGCTATACCTGCTGCATTTGTTATAAAGAGCCGAAGTTCTGTTGCCGCGACTTTCACATGCAAGAGAACTCGTAATACGAGTAGATTTCTGAACGACCAGAGCACGGCAAATGTGAATCTAAACCCAAACTGTTGCCGTCGAATACCGCGTTTTTGTCTTGCATCTTTTTTATTTTTTTTTCAGTCGTAACGAGGAGTTTGGGGAAAACGGCAATATGACGCCAAACGTAAACAAACCATTAAAAAGAGACAGCGTAACAGCGTCGACTGCTGCCGTTGCCCCCTTTCTCCGTTTACGCCATTGCGACCCCCTCCATCTGCGTGCGAGATAGCCGCGAAAGGGCGACTTTTAAAGCTCATTTGGGGGACAAAAAAGCCCGCGAAAGGGATTAGAGCGTGCCCGCACGGTACGGGTGTAAATACGGCCCGCTCGTAAAAACAAATCAGCGCGAGCCTTTCCCTCCATGCGCCACCGGCGTTCCTTGCGGCATCTGGAGTCTGCGCAACCCGAGCTTGAAAAATTTGAAAGTGTCTCGCGGCGATAAGCAAGTTTTACGGCGCCCTAGGAGAGAACAAAGCGCCTGCGCGGAGAAGTCGCGCACGCCCGAGCGACAGCGACAGCAAAAAAAGAAGGAAGAATGAAAAGTAGAGAGAAAGAAGGAAGGTACGGCGCAGTTGCTGCAGCCGGTACGAAGACAAGAACAGTGCTCGCGCGAGATAGAGAGCGCGCGCATCTGCGTGCTCGTGCGCGCGCATTCGTTGTGTTATTGCTTTTTTCTGCGGATGCGGCCGTCGGCACTGTTTGCTGGCTGCCGCCTTTATTACCGGTGGCGAGAGGATTACTCTGTGGGTAACGGGCTCGTTTCGCCCCGGCGGCTTTGACAATTTCGGGGCCTCGCATCTTTGCGCCGCTGCCTGTCTCGCGTTTCTGCGCTTTTATCGGGAAGCGTCAAGCCGTAAGTGTCTGCCACTACAATGAGTGGGTGGGTGGGTGGGTGGGTGAGTGAGTGAGTGAGTGAGTGAGTGAGTGAGTGGGTGGGTGGGTGGGTGGGTGGGTGGGTGGGTGAGTTAGTGAGTGGTCCAGTGGATGGGTTAGTGAGTGGGTGAGTTAGTGAGTGGTCCAGTGGATGGGTTAGTGAGTGGTCCAGTGGATGGGTTAGTGAGTGGTCCAGTGGATGGGTTAGTGAGTGGGTGAGTTAGTGAGTGGTCCAGTGGACGGGTTAGTGAGTGGGTGAGTTAGTGAGTGGTCCAGTGGATGGGTGTGTGAGTGAGTGGTCCAGTGGATGGGTTAGAGAGTGAGTGGTCCAGTGTATGGGTTAGTGAGTGGGTGAGTTAGTGAGTGGTCCAGTGGATGGGTATGTGAGTGAGTGGTCCAGTGGATGGGTATGTGAGAGCCGAGTGAATGAGTGAGCGAGCGAGTGAGAGTTCGAGTGAACACGTCAGCATGCTGTTTAATCAAGCGGTGTGAGTTTACCGCTGATTTTCTTAAATGTTTGTTAACGCATATTGTCCCGCATCCATGTGTATACTTTGCGGTTGATGTGTGACTGAAGAATACCTCGCTGATATTGGTGCTGTTGCCTGTATCTTTATGCTATATACCTTTAACGAAGGAACCACACATTGCAGAGTGATTTTTTTTTTTGGAAGCCGATGAACAACATTCCAGATATGGGACGAAAGAGAGCAATATGGCTTAGTATCAAGAAGGCTACTAACTGAATGCCCGGGCGAAGTTGGCGGCAGTGAGCAGAACTAGAGTTCATCAAAGCAAAAAGCACTTTTTTAGTCAAGATAAAATCCACCAATGCTGAGAAGATCCAAAGCATTGCACTTGGGGAGGGGGGGCAACACTGAGCTTTGTGACTTACTTGCAGACGGGATCCTTACATTGCGTTGGGTCTTTTTCAACAAGCTTCCTTTCTTTTCTTTGCAGCTCGAATACAAGGTTTCAAGGAATGGGATTCATCAGACCTGGAGGCATCTGTAACATGGTGAGCTCTTGGTTTCGTTTGTTGAATACTGGTCAAAATTCTCTCGAAGAAAAAACCGACAAACTGTATTGCGCAAGTAAACGACAAATTTGTGACACATTGAACAACATTGTTTTCTTGTGTGCTTTATCTATCACTAACCTTCTCGATGGTTCAAAGCCAGCAAAAGTATTTTGGCTTTCAATTTTTGTGATGATGTTTGTTACACTACGCCTTTAATTTTCAGTGTGCCCACTTTTCTATATTTTTCACGGTACTCCGCTAACTACTCATGTTAATCCAATGGCTGCTCAGACTTCCGGCTCTCGATAATCCCCTCGTTATAGGCGTGTGCTACAGTCATGACACCTGAACTTTAGCTACAGCATTTTACGTGGTTTCATGAACGTTATGTTGTAACATGGGGCAGTCAGACGTATGGGGAGCACTCGTTCCTGCAGAATGGGTGGAGAATGCTCATGTATCTGCAGAATGTTTGATGGAAAGATTTATCTGTTACGGAGCTCAAAGCGGAAGGCGAAAATTTTACTCCACCGCGGAGGTATAACTTCGAAAGCTAACGCAGTGCGAGTTAACGGATATCGGCGCACTAAAACGAAATTCGCAGGGGTACCTAATTTCATTATGTGTTGGTGAGGCTATAGCATTAGCAGCTGGTGATGCCTTTGCCAGAAGTGTCGTTACTTCCTGTCCTGTGACGTCATTTTCCTCCAGTCAATGGGAGTGCTCTCGGCTGGTGGCGTAGCTTCCCTCTAGCCAGTCAGCCAATGAGAATGCTCCGGTCTGATGACGTCACTTTCCTGCAGCCAGTCAGCAAATTAATATTCCGACGACACATCTTCTTCCTTCCCGACAAAGCTTCTATCGCATTCAAAAACGAGGAACGCAATACTAGAGAAGGCGGACAGGCCCAACAGCACATGAAAACGGTGCTTGGTCACAGAACGAAGAGTACAGAAACTTTGTGACGCATTATCAAAGCTAGCCAAGAAATGTAGCACAGAGAGTCAAGACACAGATTCAGGAAACTAGCCCAAAGTGTCAACTTAGTGAAATCAAAGATGCACTGGCATCAGAAACAGAGGGAAAGGGCCTGTAAAATAAGCAGTGCATTCGAATTTCTTTTACCAAGTGTTGAGTGACCGGTCACCGTATAGCATGCAAAGAACACCGTGCACATGTGCTGTACATTCGTTGCACATTCGTGTACAGAAGCGTCTCGAAACTCCGTGCCAGAGATTGTCATACCGAAGTAGACGGCGTACATTTCATTTCTTTCATTTTTTTTCATAGTGCCGCTGTCTGCTATTCTCTAATACGCGCAAAGGCACCGAAAGGCTGGCTGCCTATACAAATATATATATATATATATATATATATATATATATATATATATATATATATATATATATATATATATATATATATATATATAGAAAAGTATCCAGGAAGCTTACGGGATCCCACAGACCCCACTGAGGGTGGAACAGGGTCTACTAGAGGGGCTGTTTATTGACGTTGATCCTTCTTGTTGTGATTTTTTTTTTTTTCAGCGTTGAACGGGGGTACATTGCGTGCGCTTTCGGGCCCGTTTTCGGTGTGAGCTCCCGCCAAGCGGTTGCCGAGATTGAAAGGTTGTGGTGGGCGGTAGATCCCTCATGCTCTCTAAAGAGTACTGTGGGACTGCGGAAATTGGAGGGTTGTTGGTCAATACGCAAGCACGCATTTCTCTTGAAAGGGAGTGAAGGGAGGAGGAAATGAAGAAATATAAACGCTGTAAGCAGACACATGTGAAGAACGTTGGGCTCAAGAACATTCATAAGCGAAGATTAAAGGCCGCATGTTTCGCAGGACCGGAGTCTGTATGAGCGCCACTTTTGGTACAAAAGACGCGCAGAAAAATAAAATGCTGCCTTCTTTTTGGTCAGTTAAGGTTACTTTCACTGATCTGCTACCGGTGCTAATATGCGCCAAAATTCTGAACAGTGCGTTTGGTTTGTCTCGTGGTTCCCTGCGTGAATGATATTGAGTGACATAGAAAGAGAGAAGGTGTGTGAGTGAGTAAAAAAAATTCACTTCTCGACGTGAGCTTCACGTAGTGCGTTCGCGCCGCCTATCATGCCACAAAAAAGAACTGGAGGGTGCACTTAAGCTCCGCCTTAAGGGTGTAACACGACAACTTTAATGGGTTAATGTCCATATATGCAGTACTGTGCGATGTCAGTGCACGTTAAAGAACCCCAGGTGGTCGAAATTTCCGGAGCCCTTCACTACGGCGTCTCTCATAGCCTGAGTTGCTTTGGGACAACTTTAATGGGTTAATGTCCATATATGCGGTACTGTGCGATGTGAGTGCACGTAAAAGAACCCCAGGTGGTCGAAATTTCCTGAGCCCTTCACTACGGCGTCCCTCATATATCTTGAGTCGTGTTGGGACGTTAAACCCCCATAAACCATAAAACCAAATATGCGGCATTGGTCCTTCTTGACTTTACATTCATAGATCCCTGTTGGTACTCATACCACTCTAGGCGCAGTGGTGCCCCGGTTAAGCGACGCGGCCCCGGCAGGTGGCTGTTTCAAACATGGCCACCGGTGGGGATCGTGAGGCCCGGGTTGCTCTTACCGAGTAACCTATCACAGCCAATCATTTATTTCACCAGCCACCTGCCACGCTGGGCAGGTTCTGATGACGCACGAAGTAAAGTAACCTAGGTAGCAAGCGGGTTATCTACTTTTTCGCACACAAGGCCGCCGCTGTTGACGACGCCGGATTTGCTTCAGATCGCGAGCCTCATCGCTATCGCGTTAAGCTGGGGCAGTACCTTTACCACACGAGAAGACACCAGAGCGCACTCCAGTAAAACGCCAAATGAAACAAGCAAGAAAAGGAAGCTCAGCGTAGATTCATGACAGCGCGACCGTATTAAATCCACACGTTTTCCCCCTACTAAATTAGCCAAGCGTTTGATTTCCTCGAGAGACGCTATGCAACGCTGCGGCACGGGCGGCTTATTGATTCGGCTGCGCTATAATCGGGTTCATCTGCAGCCTGTTTACAATTCTCTCGCTTAACTCGAATCTAATGACCGCATAAGCGTGACGTCCGGCACACACCAACCTCCGTTTGTTCCCCGCACACCGTATTACGGAGCCCATTTATGCGCGACTTATATGGCACACGATTGAAATCAATCTCTGTTAGCCAAGCAAAGACGGCCTCGCTAAGCAGCCTCAGAACAGTCCAAATACGTCCGCGTGTGGCGCGGCGGATTCGACCGTCCGTATGCCACCTATGAGACAGCGAGGAGGAAAAGGCAGCTGCGTGGCCATTTGGGACAATTTCTGATGATTCGGTCGGCACGGTTTGCACCTTGCTTCGTGTCTGTGCGTACACGAGAGATCTGCAGTTAGGCTGTATGCTTTTCCCCTCTCCCCCTCAACTCTGGCTACAGCGGTGCGCCCAAGGCTGCAAGCCGGCAGTCGCAGCATGAATAAGTAATGCTCCCGAAAAAGATCAATGCTGATCGGGCACATTCGCCTAGCTCGCCAAGCGAACTTTGTTGCTGAGCGCTCTCTCTGGGAGCGCTAACGGTTTCGCTCGCGATATATATGTATGTACGTATAGGCGAGTCGCGTATATAGTCTTCCGCGTGCGCTGTGTGTCCCGACGGGTCATTATTTGACCGTCCCCACCGTCTAATATTGTTCGGCACGAATGTCCGCTCGTTTGATTTCCGCGCATCAAAAGAGAAGTGCCCCGTATAAGTCGGAAGTGTACACACGTCCACTTTCTCCCTCTTTCTCTTACTCTCCTTTTGACTCTTTCTCTCTTCTTAACCTTTTCTCTTTATTTTCTTGTGTTTTGCGTCAATTTATTTGTGCCTGCTCGTCGTTCCCTGCGCAGTACAAAACGCCACTCCCGGGATTGTGTTCGCAAGTTATCGAGTCCAGCTCGGATACAAGGCACCCCAGTATTGACTTTTTTTTTTTTCTTAGTCGTCAGATATCAGATATGAACATAACGGTGGTTATGTTTCCTTTCCTTTCTGTCTGTCGTGCTGTATACCGTTTCACGTTTCCTTTCGGGTAGCGTCGTGTTTTCTGTTTCTTTTTTTTCTTTTCACCAAAGCATTTTTAGTCAAAAATCTTTATTTGTTTCCTCTGAACGTGTAGAAGCAATTCTTGTCCACCATTTCTTGCTTTTGTTTCATGTGGAGGAAGGCAAATGCACATGGTTTGGATATTTTTGTTCGTGGTGGTGAATGCTGTAGTTCGGCTTAGATATACATGTATATCTAGCCCTTTTCTGTTAGATATTTATTTAAAAGCTTTCGGTGGAGGCTGCAGCTTCAGGTTTTACTCTTTCAGTTACTCATAATTGTTTCTTAACTCGGCAATGACAACATACAGATGATGCTCCACGCGGGCATGTTTTCAGACTTACCTATCGTGGCATGTGCTCAGAAAGGAGTGTGGATGAGCTTTCGTGTGATTTTTTTAAAGAAGTGGCTTCTTCTTGCATCCACTCAGATGTGCCTCTTTCCGCGACCGCCCACAAAAAGGCCACCGATACTCTTAATGCTGCCTTTCTACTCTAATTTGTTTTTCTTCTGGCACTATTCGGCTAGAGCGTCTCCTGTTACCATATTAGCCACTACTAATCGTTCTCACTCATCACTCACTACGGGTGAAGCGCGAACCGATCCTTTCCAACTTACAGGCTTGGTACCACTTACTAATGTCTTTAAACGCGAAAAGGAAAAAGCAAGAAAGGAACGTAAGGGAGAAGCGAACTCTATATCCAGATTGGGGGGGGGGGGGGGGGGTCACGCAAACACTCTCAATCAAGGGCGCAAATGGAGAAGGCGACGAAATGAGTCGGCGATAATTACGGATCATCGCTACATCCCGGCGGGAACGCGCACCTCTGCCGCGGAGCAAAAAAGAAGAGAACAGGCTTGGGGTTGTGGGGTGGACGTGGGTCGGGGGTGTTAGGTGGCGCTCGTGGTGGCAACAACACCTCGAGCGGTGTTAAAAGCCCCGCAGCCTCTACCCGGGGCCGCGTCAGCGCCGTTTACGACTTGAAATATGAAGCCGGATGCTCCCCCCTTCCCCAGCGCCCACCGACGCCGCAGACTGATGTGACGACAGGCGGCGCTAGTGAGCGGCTCGCGTGCGCGCCACGCTCAACAGATGCCGAGACGGCTGCTTCCGGAAGCGTGCGTACGTGCGAACTAAATGCCTTGTTTCGGGGTGAGAAGATAAACCGAAAATAACAGGAAAAGCATCAGAGCGGGTGAGCTTCTAAAACGACTGCCGCCCGCAGCAAGTGCTCAGGTTCCCAGCGGTTCTTCCTGGAGCCCGCGCGATGATTTACGGAGCCGAGAGCACCCTGGGACGTATACGTGCGCGTCCCCTTTGTACGTAAACGCGCAAATGTGAGATGCATGTGCGTCAAAATATCACGTGCCCGTCAATTTTGCTCTCATTATCTCAACGTAAACTATAGCTCAGATTTGCTTTCGTAGAAGCGGGCCTTGTAAAGAGATGAAGAAAGTGTAGTTCGTCGCACCGTATTTGCAAGCGATGGTTATCCATGGCATTTTCTCACTTCCACCGTTCCACCGTTGCCGGCGTCTTTTTACACTCTACACTCAAGCCGAAAACTCATGCGAGCAGCTACTTTCTAATAAGAGAGTCATTAAGGTGGACTGCCAGATGAGCGTCCTCGATAATGAGCGGGACCTTGCCTGTGTAACCCTCTGTCATACTACGCTCTCACTCATAACTACCCTAACAGTGGCTTATGACCGCCATGACATTCCTAAGCAGTGATGCTGACATACGGCCTGAGGGATGGGGACTCGGGAATTCGCGCTCATTTGTTGGTGTTCGTTTCCACAGATATCGCACATGCTTGCATCTAGGATTATAACAGTACCAGCAAAGAACGTCCTGAATGGGACCCGGAACACTCTTTACATCACTGCAACGCAGCGGTCTACTGCGATTTCGGCACCTAGAGGAACCAATGAACGTTTTGCCATACCTAGCGCAGAGTAAAGCTAAAGCCAGCCCGATAAAACACAGTCCTGTACGCTGCATTAAATTTGATACTGTCTGTGGAACTCAACATCAGGGACCGGTTTCTTCATAGCTTCAGGCAACGGGAGCCAACAAGCGCGGCAAGAGATCGCGGTAATGAAGAGCAACTGCAAAAACAGGTTTTTGGGTTACAGTTTTTTTTTATTATTATTCACAGACATCCAGAGTACAGAATGCGTAATGTTAGCACAGGAGCAGGTCTCAAAGTTCCTCCAAGTTCTGAATGAGTGTCTAACTTCAGGGACTTGCGCGTCTGAGCATAACCTGACTGAAACAAATGAGTGTTACTCATAGTGAATGTTGCAGGCTGGCGTTGTCCGAAGCGCAGGCTGTCTCGGTGCTGTGCCAATGTTATTCGGGAAGAAATATCGAAAAGCAAGGCAGAAGGATTGGCGCCTCAAAGCACCGATATGATTTTGAGATGCCCATGGCTTGACTCGACAAGTGTGCATTCTGATTTAGGCTTTGGGATTCACTCAGAACTAGAACAGATCTCTCTACTTGTTTTGTCGGACATAAATGAGAGGGGGGGGGGGGAGCTAATTAGTATTAAGGTCAAAGACTTTTCGCTTCAGCACTATAACAGAGCCATTACGTCACTATTAAAGATCGAAGGACCTTTAAATGTTAGCAGAAGGTTTTTTCAGGATGTAGAGAAGCTTCCCGCTTCACTTGTGTTTTGAATGATCCGCTACACGGAGCATTCTAGGGACATTCTTTTCACTGCAGGTGAACGCTGTGGCCTTAGGACTTTTGACCAAGACTACGTACTCAGTTTGAGTGACGCAATCTCGGAATCCTAGACCTACAGATAATTCCTTCTAGCCCGCAAGCAGTGCAGAGTTCGTTCATTTCTGTCCATGCCCCGTCCCACTATCCCATTGTGTGCTCTTTTACTTCACTATTTCTGTTTCAAGCGTTGAGCAGGAATACTTTGTAAAGAAATCTCCCGAGTTTCTTACCAGCGAAGACGCTCCAACTGCGAAAAATGGCGTGTCTTCATCTCTGACGTGTTCTTTCCACCCGGCTGATTTGCTGCACCAGGTCCCGTTGGAAAGGCTGCGGCGCTGTCATCGAGTAGAAAACAGGGAAAATAACAAAGTGAATTAAAATTTTTCTTTCAAACAAATTCGAGAGCAGAAACGAAGGCGCTGAGACACCGTAATAGCACCAAACTGAACAAAACCACAAGCACAAATTCGCCAAAATGTTACCGAGCAAGACCAGGAGCTCTGAAAAGAAATCTTACGGCGTCTGGTAACAAGAAAAAAAAAGAAAGTTCGAGCCCACCACCACACAGGCGTTCTGAGCAGACTGGCGGCGACGAGGACGTCTTATCGATTTTATGCTGATCGGTCGCGCGTCTAAAAGGAAAAAAAAAGAAATTTATCTCGGGACGGCGGCAACGGAGCTTTCAAAAAAGGCACCCGACACTGTATTCCCTCGCGATTTCTCTTCTTCTTTCTCTCTTTTCAAGATTGATTTTCTCTTTTTGAGCTTTCTCTCCTCCCGAAAAACTTGCCTCGATATAGCGCTCTAAGAGTTGGAGAGACGGTGAGAGAGAAAGATAAAGAAAAAAATCTTTTGAGAGAAGAGCGTTCGCAGGGAGAAGGCCGTACAAAATAAGAGGAACGACATGTTCCAGTCGGCGCGATATAGACGGGCCGAGACGAGCTGGGGAAAATGTCGCGACGCCGAAACGGAGATAGAGGGAAGAAAATGAAGAAAGAGGGAGTGTGGGGAAAAAGAGGGAGGACCGGCATTGGGCACAAGTGGAAATAATGAAACGAAAGCAAGCTAGCACGAAAGTAAGTAGTGACAAGCAAAAGGGAACCATAGAAGCCTGTCGCGACGCTGCTGTCTTCCCGTCTGCCGGACGACCTAATCGACCAATGAGCGTTCGTCTGGACCCGGGACACCCTTCTGCGCAGACGCGATGCTTTCTCGCGATCTCCAGCACTGCCCCCCTCTTTGGACGACTTCTCTCTATCCTACCCTGTCTCCCCCTCTCCCTTGCGTGCCCGTCTCGGCGCACAAGAGGAATGCTGCTCGCGAAGGTGTGTAGTATACCCTGTACGCAGAGCTTACGAGTGGTCTGCGGAATGGCGTCCCTGCTCAGGACCTGTCCGCAGCGAACCATTTCTCTCTCTTAAATAATGCGTACCGTACGGTTCTAACTTAATGTAAATTGTCAGCGTCGGCAAGGTTCTGCATGTGGAACAACAAGCGAGACCACTGCCTCTGAATGTTACTGTCATTTACTGCAGCTCTGTACAACCATTTTTATTTGAAGCTTACCTTCTAGCGTCGAAAAAAGACATGGCAGAGAAGGTGAAACATCCTTAGCGCGAAATCGTGGGACCTGCGACTAAAGGGGCGCACGCAGCTTGTGGTGTGCCAGGGAGACCGGAGCCTCGTAATATCACATGAGACTGAGTCATTCGTGTTACTTATATGAAATTTCCCTCATAACTGACAGAGAGCGATACATGACAGTCCCGTTGTGCATGCTTCGGCAGAAACCATATTTCTTAATGCGGTCGGTATGCATTCATTGGCTGCTTCGTTCATTAAGATGGCAAATTGTTACCATTTGTCGAAATAAAGACGCCACGGTGAAAAACAAAGAGAAGAAGACTTAAAGACTGTCTAATAAAGACTCTGGATAGTTATGCTCCAACGTTCGATCCCGGCCGTGGCGGTCGAATTTCGATGGAGGCGAAATTCTAAAGGACCGTGTACTCTGCGATGTCAGTGCACGTTAAAGAACCCCAGGTGGTCGAAATTTCCGGAGCCCTTCACTAGGGCGTCCCTCGTAGCCTGAGTCGCTTTGGGACGTTAAGCCCCAATAAACCAAACGTTAAGGATTACGTTCAACGTTTATGGTGACGTGGGCTGCGATGGCAAAATTAAGGTAACAATATACCCTCGATGGCATCAACAGAGGGACGGAAGTTTGGTCCTATGTAGTACAATGCTGTTTCTTGCAATCAAAAACAAGCCCACGACTGCGTTATTTTAGGTGTCTTTTTTTGTTATTGCTTGTTGGAGAACAAATGCTGAAGAACTGAGTATGACGTCCTCGAAAGCAAGTTTCCGATTGGTCCGGCATCATATATTGCAGCTTTTACTGTTTTCGAAACTATGATGTCAGAACACATATAATTATCCCGGGCCACCTGAGGTTCCACGCTAACAGGTGCAATGTTGTTGACCGCAACATCATGACAACATTGATCGACGCCACTGGTTAGAGAGCCTCCCTTGTTGGCCGTCTGCTAATGCCGCGTTCTTGAGCTTTATCAGGATACAGCAAAGTCTTGAGCAACTCCACATCGCTGCAACCTGTCAGAGCAAGTTGTGCTGCTTTTCACAAGCAATCGCGGTTTTTACCTTCCCTAATTCTCACAGCCCCACTGCTGCCCACTCTACTGGGAACCAAGTAAGTCCCGGCCGACACCACTGATACGGCCACGGAAAAATAAATAAATAAAATAAATAAATAGACAAGTGAAACGGCGTTCTTATCTCTCCTCGAATCGAAAAGGATCACGCCCTGGCATCTCCATGCTATGGGGTTCCCCTGCGGGGTGGTACTTGGGTTCCCAGCCACCGGTGTCGCTTTGCCGCACCGACGACAGAGTGGTTTCTCTCCCGCCGCGAATACGGCGGAGTCGTCGACAGAGAGGCGTTCGGTAGCAGCACGCGCTGGTTCTCGTCTCACTGCAGCGCGCGATGCCGGCGTTTTCACAACGAGCGCTGGGCAGCCAACCACTCTCTCTCTCTCGGGCACACAACGAGCGGCTGCTCAGATGGACGCCGGCACGTGGCGCAAACACGCGCTCTCTGGCGCGTGCGCGTGTGTTTCTGATGCCGCCTACGCCCAGCCTCGGTGGTGGGAGAAGCAAGGCAACCCCGCCGATCAGAGGCCGCCGCTAAAAGGGTCGGGGGGGGGGGGGGGGGGGGGAGGAGGCGTGCGAGGGAAATTAAGAAACAGTAAACGAAAGAAGTATAAAAGTGTGCGCATCCGTATTTTCTGTCGCGCGGCAAAAGGACGTGAAATTGACCCGGTCATCCATCAACCATCCCGGGAGGTGGGTTAAAAATGGTCGCCGCGGCACCTACTTGCCGTGCTGTACTCTTCGACACTCCCACTCCCCACATGACGGACGTATGGGGAGAATGCGCTGGATGCGAAGCGCTAGATATACCGCAGAACGTTGTTACACCGGCTGGTATATTTTTATTGTTGTTGATCTTAGGGACCAACAATGCGCAAAGGATTAAGATATACAACTAAAAATGCTAATGTGAAGTGAATGAAAAGAAGGTACTCCTTCACCATTACTGGAGGTGTTAATTTTCTTGGTAACGGGCTGGCTACTCGAAAGAAGATTGAAAAAAGAAACATGCAATGAAACTCACGCACACAAAAACACTCGTGCACTCACAAACACAGATGGTAATTTCGAATGGTTCTTTTCAGACCAGTCTTCGCAAGGCAGTTTAACGAGGCTTTAGTGCCACGCGACGCCGAAACTTCATCGCGCCAAAACTGAAGTACCGTTTTTGCCAAAAGTAACCATGCATATTGTGTTTTGCTCTTCGGCCGTGTTGCGGACTCCTTGCGGCACTCCTAAAGGCCAAGAGCTCTCGAGAGATAAAGACAAATCTCCTCCTTACTTTTAAAGAGTGCCGCAGCTGCTTCACTGCACGGCTAAGGAAGGAACTCCGTTGCATAGTTACTTTTGGAAATGGTGGTACATGCTCCAGGTGCAATGTGCAGTACTGGCGGAGACGTACGGCAGTTTATGATGATCTGCGGGATGCTGTAAAATTACCGCATCTACAGACCAAGTACTCACGGTCCTCGCGAACGCTACACGTTGAACAGAGCGGCCTTGGCGTGAATAAGAAGATTGTCACGTGTCGTCTAAGGAGATGGTACTCGTCAAAGCAGCTCGTTCTTTAGGAAATGGGTGATACGAAACTGTCTACAAACATATTTGGTTATAAACATATTCTCACTTCAGTGAGTGAGTGAGGGACACTCACTCACTCACTCACTCACTCACTCACTCACTCACTCACTCACTCACTCACTCACTCACTCACTCACTCACTCACTCACTCACTCACTCACTCACTCACTCACTCACTCACTCACTCACTCACTCACTCACTCACTCACTCACTCACTCACTCACTCACTCACTCACTCACTCACTCACTCACTCACTCATTAACTCACTCACTCATTAACTCACTCACTCATTGTCTCACTCACTCATTGTCTCACTCATTAACGCCCTCATTAATTCATTATCTCACTCATTAGGTCACTTAGTCAATCTGAGAGAAAAAAGCTAAATGATTTTATTAATCACTTTGTCAGATTTAATTAGGTATTTCAATAAGCAAGGATTTTACCAATTCTTTCTTCTTAGCATTCAGGAAGCATGACCTTGAACCATTTTTTTCTGTCAAAGGCAATCATTCAGATTCCATTCAGCTCATTTGCATGCTACAAAAAGAGTAGCACGAGACCAGATTATCACGAACTAAAATATTAGTTCTGATACCATTGCACTTTTTTTTATCCAGAAAGCGTACATTCCATTCGAGAAACTAGTCGTTAATAAAACTACGTACTTCCCCCTCGCAGTTCTGGCTCATGTAATGCGAAAGCGTTAAGACGGGAGTCGTGGATGCGAATCAAATCCCGCACACGGATCAAGTCTCCTTGAATTCTCCGTCCCTACTTATCGAACAAACTTGGAGAGTCCCGAACAGCGCCCCCAGGCCTTTGCAGAGCGCAAACCGCTTCCAAACTTCACCCTGGCCAAAGTTGGGGCAATGCGGTGGCAGCATGCGAACTCACGGCCGCGCGCACAGTTAGAGAGCTTCCAACTCAAACACAACTGAGCGTGCCGATCGACACCTCCGCACTCGGCACACTTCCAAATCTCCGCACCGCAGGCAAGGAGTTCTCCAGATCGCCGCATAGCACGGGGAGGTGAGGCGGACAGGTGAGCGCGCAAAGCTGTCCACTCGTCCGGAAAGGTGCGCGGGCACCGGTTCGAGTGGACTCGGCCCGCAAACAACCAGTGGACGGAGAGAAGCTTGCCTCACGAAGCCAGGCTCGCACGGCGAGGTTCAGTTCGTTCGCGAACTCGAATGAGAGCAAACTTTCGCTCTGCCCTCTCTTCCCGTAGCTCGTTTCGCCCTCGCCAGATTCGACCAGCCCACGAAAGCCGTGGTCTCGAAAATACGTGGTGCGAACGGCGGGGGCCCGCCTGTTTATATAGGCACGGCCGAATAAGGGGGTGAGAGAACGGCTTGGCCGCGGCCGCTAGCCTGCCAGCCAGCAGGCCTCCCGAAATGTAAACACAACTAGGCATATAGGCGCGAAGAAAAAACTGACCCTCCTCGAACTCGCTCAAGTTTTGTCGGGACAAATAGTGGGAGGTGCGTGTGTTTCCCCAGCGTCTGCACTGTGTGAGAACGAGTTCTCCGTGCTCACCGTATACGCGTTCATGAACTATATTTATTTATAGCCGCGGTTGTGCCAGCCGCACAGTGCTCTGTCTGCGCTGGACAGGTCTCGCCTACCTCGCACAGTGACCAACAGGCGGCGCTCGTGGGCGCACGCCCGTCCGCATGCTGTCCAGTGATGTTCCTGCAGAGCGTCCGTCCCTTCCCCCATCCCCTCCTAACACTCTCCCCTTTCCCTTTCTTCCTTTCTCCCTCAATCAATTTTCTCGCATAATTAATTATGATAATGAGCTCCCTAGAACAAGGACCGCGCTTGGACGTCTGGGTGAAGCCCTCTCGAGGACAACAGGAGGGTCGAGGAGGAAGCGGTGCTGTTGGAGGGCAGTTGAGCCTGTCGCTGAGCACTTTACCTACGGCTGCTGTGCTCTAGGCTTTCCGGAACTGTCGGCGGGTCGTGGACCGGTGTGTTGGAGGCCATCTTCATTGCAGGCCGAGGGCATGGCGCTGACGAACTATAGAGAAACGTGTCTACTTATAATGAAGAACTGCACATGTCCATAGACTTTTATGAGTCGACGAGGCGTTCGCTTAAGGAATATTAGACACTGTGATACGAATAAAGTGAGGTCGAGCATATAGTTGTGGTGGTAGTGAAAACGTTGTCGCCAAATTGTAGCAGGCCTTCATGATTTTATGCGCGAGCTGTAGCAATAGAGGTTGGCTGCAATTTTCTTACGTATAAGTTCTTGAAAAGCGTCAACCATTCATGAGCTTGTTATGCAGGCTTTAGCGCAGATATCTTTCGTATACCGATCTTAGCTCGTTCTTCATTGTTCTTTGCAGGCCGACTAGGATCATCTAGTCGTGCTTATTCGATCACAGTGGCGCTGCATGATTTCGTGAAAGATTGACTCTCATTTCTTGGGAAATGGAGCCTCAAGATGCGCTGCGTTTATAATTTGCATTTACGTTACTTTGGAACTGCGTGCCTTCTTTGGTGAGGTTCAAAATCTCCATTCCGAACTTCTTTGTGGTTGTGGCCCTGTAATTTATTCGCCTCAAAACAGAAGCCTCGTCTACATAGTTGCAATGAGAGTGTAACATCTTAAGCGCTTCCACAGGCTAACTAATCCCTGAAAAAATCTCTCTGTATCTCGCGCAGCCTGCCGGCTCTCCGAATAGTTCCAGCATTCATTTTCCGTGGCCCTGTTTCTCTCAACACATTCCCTCCTCCCGTCCTTTTCTTTCATTTTTTTTAACGGCAGACACATCCTAAGCCTTCGTTTCCTCTCCCGCTCTTACCACGTCTGCACATATCCGGAAAAGCAACGGCAACCCCAAACGTTTGATCACCACGAGGAAGCCCAGGCGAGCGCAAAAAGTGCCTAAACGGCCCTATCCATATTCCCAACACCTCGGGGATATATCGAACGTCAGAGGAAGAAGTCAAACGGGGCCCGTCTACCAGATGTTAGGAAAAAAGCGAAGATCAACAGTGAAACAAAGTATAGACAGGGAAAGAGGAACGGTGCGGTAGCAAAGCCAACAGTCGACGACGGATGTGCTAGGCAGCTCTGTTCGGACCGTTTGCGCTCTTCCTTGACCCTCCTGCAGCCCCCCCCCCCCCCCCCTCCCCCCCTCCCGTTTTTTTTTTTTTTTCGGAGCAATAAGAATCGTCGGGGCTCGGGGCCGAACGGTTCGCGTATGCCCGGATGAAGCCGCAGTCAAACCCACCTCGTATAGATACGATGGAAGCCAGCGAGCTAGGCGCCACGAATCCCCGAGGCGTCATCTTGCAAAGCCGCTCAAGATTGATTAGGCGATTGAAAGCGGCGTCTCTGCTCCCAGCTGGAGAGGAAAGAAACCCTACGTAATCATAGTCACGTGACGAACAAACTTAGATACAAGTCAGAGCAGAAGCACCAAGCTTGCATCCCGGAACCGTATATTCCTTCGAGGCTTTCCGCTCATATCTCTCGCTCTTTTACGCGGATGAGTTTTGTTCCAATGCTTATATTTTTCTTATTACTCACTATGGCACTGTCTACTACTAGCCATACACCGGATATGCACGACGAAATGCTATTTTTTTTTTGCTTTGTGATTTATCTCTCTCTTTCTCTCCATCTAGCTTTCTTCCCTCTACTTTTTGTTTATTGTTTTCGCTTCTTTTCCGGGCGTATTTCTGACTGTTCTCCCGTGTGTTTCGAGTGCCACGTGTACTTTGTCTTCTCCCGGCGCCTGCAGTGCGGTGTGTGTGTGCGTGTGTGGAGCCGCCGTGAATTCGGAATATTGATGAGAACGTCGCGCGGCTGTCCCTGCGTTCGCGAAGCACGCGTCATCTTTTTCTGAGCGTTTGCCAATATGTAGATAGCGCCAACATGAGGGAAAAAAGAGGCTGGAAGGGGGAGGGGGTTATGGGACATTTGGTTCCAGGGCAAAAGTAAAGCATGGAAACATCGGCAGGCATTGCTTATCTCGAAATATGAGTGGTGAAATAAAGCGCCTATCAAATTTTCAGCCACACATAGCAACACACAAAAAAAACAAGAAAACAGTAAACAGTTCTCTGAAGAGCCGAGTCCGCCCTGAAAAATGGACCCTGCAATGGAAAAAGTCATTGCAGGGCTATTTTGCTTTTCCTTTTTTGTTTTTCCGTTGTGCGATGCAGGTCCCGTGAAAAACACTTTGGTCGCATGCGGCAACCGTTGTGGACACTTTCAAATTCACTGTTTAGCAAAATTTCAGCTTTATTGCAGTGAAGCTGTGAAAAAGAAATAAAAATTATATTCCTTTCATCCTTACTTAGTCGCTTTGGGACGTTAAACCTCATAAACCAAACCAACCAACCTTTCATCCTTATACTTGTTTGTAGATAAAGTTCTTTGGATAATTCATTTTTCGGCTTGCCTCAGCAGAAAAAAGAAAGAAAAGAGCTGCTTTCATGCCAATCTCAGATTAACAGCGTTACAAGGTAAAATGAAGCAATTAACCAAAGAACCTACTGCACAAAAGTCATCCGGCATCAGCGCAATTCGCTAGCGGTGTAATCCTTGACATGCCCGAAGGACAGCTTCCACGTTCTTCCGCAGGTGGACACCCATTACGCACAGAAGACTTCTGCATGTGGCGCTTATTGACACAGGACGCCGCTTTGGACTTTCTCTAAGAGGCGCAGCTCAAGCGATTTAGTTATCACCGTCCCACCCCTGGGACACTAGATATTAGGAACGAGGCGCACGTTTGCACTTCGGCATTACTTAGACATGAATTAAGTAATTTCAACACCAGTAACACAAGAGTTCTTCGATGGCCCGATAGGCATCGGAGAGCACGAAACTAATGTGTTCCTTATGTGAGAAATGACTGGTTGCCGCAATTTCCTTGCGAAGCCTTGAGCTTTACGGGTATGCAGGAAATGTTCGGACAGCGGTGGTATCCCCATGAAATCTAGCGCATCTGCTAATGGGGACGACATATATAGCACGTAAAACTCTAGTTTGGGCGAGTTGGTTCATGATGAAATAAAAACTGGTATGGCGCAAGAAACGGGGACACAGAAGGCACACAAAACACAGGACTGACGCCAACTTTCAACTGGGGTTTATTGCACCAAGCCTGCCTTTTATACCACAAACAAGCCATATCAACGAAAGCGTAAACGTTGTACATATAAAACGGCAATTCATGCGACCACTGGCAATAAAGTAACGCTGATCATAACCATCTAATCTAAACAGAGCTTGGGAGGCCAACTTATTTTCTGCTGGCCAGAAAATAAGTTGGCCTCCCAAGCTCCGTTTAGATTAGATGGTTATGATCAGCGTTACTTTATTGCCAGTGGTCGCATGAATTGCCGTTTTATATGTACAACGTTTACGCTTTCGTTGATATGGCTTGTTTGTGGTATAAAAGGCAGGCTTGGTGCAATAAACCCCAGTTGAAAGTTGGCGTCAGTCCTGTGTTTTGTGTGCCTTCTGTGTCCCCGTTTCTTGCGCCATACCAGTTTTTATTTCATATATAGCACCACGGTTTGTGCGTAGTGTCACAAATCCGTCATTTTTATTACAAAAAAAAATATCAGTGTCATCACCTAATCATCAGCTAGATTAGGTGAACTCCAAGGCTCAGGTCTCTCACTGATTTCCGATTAGCTCCGTTTTGCGTGAATTGTTGCCCCATATATGGCAGCAAATTTCCTTATCACTTATCCCTGCCTGAGACTTTGCCCTGGCTTGAGTATGTCTTCGTTCTTGTCTTAGTCTTTACCCGTGCCTCGTGTTAATTGGGCGATTAATTGGAGATATATTTCACACGCCTTTGTGCTGCAGTAGGCGTAGTCAGGCTGATTGCGATGCTTTTGCTCCTGCCTTTGTCTACGCCCCTGTCTCAATATTTGCTTCAGCCTAGTTTTCGGCTCCTGCTTGAGTCCAAAGCCATGCCTGAGCTTTCACCGCTGCCTCAGACTTTACTCCTGGACGAGTCTTTGCTCCTGTCGACACGAGTTGTTTCTCTTAGAGCCCACTCGATCGATTGTCCGAACAGACCAATAGTTAATTGTTCGGCCCATTACAGGCAACGCCCAATCTCATCTCCTCAAATTTGCGTTTACGTGTACGTAATTTGCATAAATAATGGCGACCTACAAGTGCGCGGGAAAATCTCAGCCTGTCAAACCTATCGTTGTATGAACTCACGAGCGGAGATACCCGCGCGGCGGGCACACCGACAGCCGTTAAGAATCCGCCAGCAAGAAAGTAATGAAGTCGCTGCGTCGGCCATGCCTGCTGATTTATGGGAACCACTGAGAACCAAGAGAGGCCGATAAAAACCGCAGCGAATCTGGAGCTGACACGATGAAAGGACGACCGCAGAAGAAAGCGGGTTGAAGCATTCACGCGCGCCACCAACCTCTCCTTTCTTGTTCATGTAAGTAAAAAAAAAATTCACGTGCGCCGACGCTCTCTTATGCACGCAGACAGTGAGGAAATAAAGAACGCATAAGGTGGTTAGGGACGAGCCGAGTGCAGCAGAAGTCATTTAGAGCGATTTCACGGCCGCAGAAAGCAAGTTGGTTGAAGGCGGCACGGTAGAAAAGGATTGGCAGCTCGGAACACACGGTTTTCGAGCAATAAATAAAGAAAAATAAACGCGTACTTAAAACGATCCCCATTGTAACTCTCAGTAGGTATACGCTGTCGCTTCTTGTTATTTATTTCACAGTGTACTTTTCTTTACTTTTTAATTAAAATTTAAAAATTAAAATTTAAGACCTGTCTTAAAATTTAAGACAGGTCGGAGGTGCTTACTGCGCATCGCTAAGTAAAGTTAGCTGCTTTCCTTTTTAACTTTTGTTCCCAAGCTGATTACGAGAGAAATAATGATGTATTTGAGACGCTAAATAACGTGCTTTTTTAATTAGGAAGGAAAGAGCTACTGCGTTACTTTTTACTGCAATGTGTGAAAAAAAATTAATTAGCGCTCATTATTCTCCTCACTTACAAGTTACTGTTTTTTTGAGTGTGGGGAACGACCACCTTTACAAATATTAGCAACCTTTAGAGACAACAAAAACGAGCCATCAGAATAAGTCGACGTTTCCCGTGACGCTCCTATAGACACAATTTTTCAATCACTGAATATGATTGTAATACTTAAACTGCGTAAATATACTTTATTAAGGCGGAAGCCTTTAATGCCTCGTCGTTGTAAGCAGGAGTTGTCGACAGAAAATGTCACGCTTTTCAATTGGTCGAAATGCTCGTGACGTCACAGTGCGCGAATTTCAAATGGGGCCAATTGTACTTTGGCTAGTAACCATGCAACCAATCAAAGGGATCGTATAGTGATGCTCCAAGTAAGTGGAACTGAGTTTAGTTAATTACTTAATTAATCAAGTAGCCTAATTAAGATAGAGGAGAATGAAGAGGTCAGACGAAAGAGGAAAAGAAAAGAAGGACGCGCATCGCAGCGACAACAGCGTCCGCGGAAGGAGACGCTGCTGAAAAAACAGATAAGTACGAAGCCGCGTTCGCTCGACCACCACGCACTTCCCCACTCAGTTCGACGTTGCTCGTTTCATATACGTTATGTCGAACATCCTAGACAGTTCCATCATTTGACAGGTGAATGACAGAACTAGATGAACAGAAATATAATAACATAAATATGAAATAGCTAATTAACCTTTCTAGTTAGACCGCATAAATCAATAAAACCGAGAACGAAATTGGTCGAGTTGGGGAATCGAACCAGGGTCTCCGGAGTGCGATACGAGCACGCTAGCCACTCCGTAATGCCAGCTGAATGGTTTTGGAATGAACAAAGGCGCGTCTAGCTAATACGGCGTCTTCGTTCACTCCCATCTTCCCCCTTTCCCTTATGGCGAGGTGCAGGTGTCCACCCAGATATGCGAGAGACATTTCCTTTCCTCAAAAAATAAATTTACCGTCCAGCAAGGCGTTCTGTGGACTCCCTGGCAGCGTTGCAAGACGCTGTCGCGTTCCACTCTTACAGGCGAAGCTTAACATGTTAACCACACATCAGTAACACACGCAGACAGCCAATGGACGCGTCATTCGCTGGCAGCACTTGAATCATCATTCACAACCACATTCGTGGCAGAATGCTGTACTCAGGCTTTCGCCTTGCACCACTTTAGTCGCCAAAGTGACTCCTAATTTTTTAAGACGCTACAGGGTAACCGCTGTTAATCTAGCCATGCTTTTTAATGGAATACTCATGTTTGAGCACAAGTATCATAGTTCTGGTACATGCACCTATGATCATTTACCCATTCGGCAAACACAAATTACGGTCGTCAGATGATCAACTATAATTTCCCATTGTTTTTGATCACACCAGAGGATTTATAGGGTATACAAAGTGTATTTTTCTATGGAGTCTTGCCCAGTGCTGTATATTTTTGTAAAATCAGTTTGTTTTTTGTTTTGTTTTTTTACACTGCATGCATGTTCTTTAATTTGATCCGTTAGTATGCTTTCTTTTCTGTCGTTGCTGTCAACTTTGCGTGAAAATGCCGCTGTCGCCTGTTGTTGATGTGCAAGTGAGATTTTCTAGCTCAAGATCGCCAAGTTTAGTACAGGGGCGCAGACCACTCGTCAAGCCTTCTATAGATGTCTAGGATGCGCACCTGACATCCTTGTGATGGTAAAGAAAGGTCACTTGATGACTTGACTTAGTACCGAAGATTGAGTTTGTAAACCCATCAGAAAGAATGTTCGTTCACTACCCTTGCCCGTGTGGAGGACCCCATTTTTACACATGAGAACTGGGCAGCCGCGTGAAGCCATTTTCGCCTGCTTGAGTCAAGATAACGCGACTGTTAAGTCGCTACACTCTAAACACAAAGTAGTTGAAAAGGAGTAAGCTGTCTTCTAGCACACTGCATTTTTTTTATTTATTTACATACCTACAGCGCCCTTGCGGGCATTAGTGTAGGGGGGAAAGAAAAAAACAATATAAGTGCACAGATGATATAATTCGGCAGCAAATTGAAAAGCATGAAACATCACTATCTGCATCACTTAATCACACTGTATTGTAGTAATGGAAGCACGGGTATGAGAAGTTAAAAGAAATGCTAAAACCCATTAAAAAAGAATGTTTTTGAGATCCTGGATAAAATACGAAGGGGTCCCGGAAACAATTTCGACAGGCAAACCATTCCACTCATGTACTGTTTTAGGGAAGACGCTGTTCTTAAATAAGTTTATTCGACAAGCATAAAAGAGTTTGCGTTAGAGGACATTACTCCCTTTTAACTCCCATGTAGCCGCATTCGTGTGTCGAATGTATGCGGCTGTTCAGTTAGTACATGTGCGGGACAAGCTGTTGCCCACGCTGTAGTTGCGTCTAACTGTGCTGACTCGTCAGGGTTACAAAGCTTTCTTGTATGCAGGTTCACCGTTGACGTTACTAACGTTCACGCTGAATACACGGCACATGTCACGGCACAAACTTCGGCTGCAACTAACACTGAACCGTGGAAGCCTGTACGTGTAAGCCAGAGTGCACTAACCAGTACATCCCCGACGCGAGCAGAGTTCACGTCGTTCAGGAGCGACAAATTATACGGTCTAGAGCTCCGACTTGGGAGGGCGAATCCCTGGCACACAAGCGTCGTGTGTGAAAGCCAGACAGATTTCCCGCGCACAGGCATGCTGTTGAAAGTCGCAGGTATTACAAAGGCGAAAGAGGGGGAGAATGAGAAAGAAAAAGCGTGAAAGGCCGCGTCTCCAGACAAATGGGACTTTCATTGTTCATGGAGACAAGCGAAGCGAACACGCTGTCACCGTTTTTCGAGACTGTGCTCCCTCCGTGGCAGAGAGCACGCCCAAGCCAAGCGGACCCGCATGGCTGGCTCTCAACAAGGCCGACTGTCGACTGGGCCGGTGGCTGCCGCAGCCGTCAGGAGTTAATTATGTCTGGTTTGCGGCCTCCCTTATAAGCCTGACTCTGTAGTGGAGGGAAGTTAGGGACGTGGAGAAGAAAGGGGACAAAAAGGTGCGCCTGAAAGAAATGCCGCTCTATACAGTCCGGAACTGTCAGTTGCGGCAAAGCCGTTCCTTTAGTTCGAACCGTGGCGCGAGTTTAATTCAGAGGGCATGGAGTCTCAGCCATCACGTGAACTGGCAGGCTATGCTCCTGTGTTCAGAATTAGAGGCACGACAGAGCTAACTGCCGTTGGTTCGTTCCGTTTGTGTTCTGGACTTGAATGTCTGCCGTTTCGTGGCAGTTTGGACGGGGGTGTTATTTGTTTGTTTTCTGCACTGCTTCGCTCCAGGTCGGCGGGCGCCGTCATATGTCATGTATTTAGTGCGACCACTTCGAAAATTTGTCGCAGGAATAAACCTGAACCAGTCTTTAATTACTGAAGACCTGACTTGTGCGAGGATGTTGTTAACTAGCCGATTCAAGTCGACACGTTTGGATAGAAAGTATTCAGGACCTAGGCCCTAAAGTATTCTGAAGCAATTTTTGTTTATATAGCTTGTGCTTAGAAAAAAAATCAAGAGTTATTGTAAACTTTATATTTTTTGGCAGGAAAATTTGTTTAACAAACTAGATTAGTTGCCACTTCTAAGCCTTGGTGGCTACCGCTTTCTATAGACCCTTCGACGTTGACTCAGGTTCTGCACCTGATAATCCCACCCCCACCTTACACATTTGGATACCTCATAGTGGCACATTTCTCTTCGAGCAGCAGTCGTTATCAATGCTGGTGCGTGCCGGGTCTTGTAGGTATTATCGAGCTGTCTGTTACGGCTTCTTTTGCATAGGTGGCAGTAACTAATAAAATTAAATTGAATTAAATCAATTCTCAGGACGAACTTTTGGCTATATGTAATTTGAAGAAGTTAGAAGTCGTTAGTGAACACTCGTCATCAGGTCCCAGTATTTAACGAGCTTCAGGTGAGCGCCATACATTTCCCTCGACAGTTCTTGGTTCACAAAGAGACACAAGATTATGTACACCATTATGCTGATTCGACTGTAACTCATGCTACGTTTTCAAGCAGGCGCCTTTTTTGAGTAATTGGTGAAGTACAGCAATCAAGTATGGTACATGTTGTCTGTCGGAACCATTGTCATCATCATCAACCTGACCACGTGTACAGCAGCTCAAAAGCCTCCCCCACACCTCTCTAATTAACCCTGTCCTGTTCCAGCTGCGAGCCCTTATCCCTGCAAACTTCTTTACCTCATCCGCCCACCTAACTTTCTGCCACCCCCTGCTACGCTTGCCTTCAATGAGGGTCGCAATGGCTGCCACCCCGTCTTGATAAAGTAAGAAAAATGACCTCTAAAATAAAACGACTGCGCTGCACGCCAAGGGAAGTTTTTGACACTCCGTTGACGCCTCGTTTATTGCTTTCACTAACGCGTCCACAATAAAGACCTGCAATTTCTTCTCATGACAATAATGCGGATGCTGTCTAGACACTGCGCGAAATCTGTTCAATACCTTAGCGCGCCGCAGTAGGCCTGCAGTTATTTACGCAGTTCTCAACGCCCCTTTGCTCAGGCCAGCTTCACACAAAGGAGAACCGCACAATGCACTTCATCTCCCCTTTAAATCACTTCACCCGTGCCGCCCACGAAAGACGACGGGCCGCTATAATCCAGCCCGGCATCCAGAACCACCGGACAGGCCCGGAGGCGAGCCATGCCAGGCGTGCTTGTCAGAGCGCGTTCCATTATAGTCAGCCCGTGGTTTGAGACGCGGCGTCCATGCGGTTGAAGACCGCTATACGGAGCCGTTCTCTGCGGGGGGATAGGGAGACATTCCTGGGATGTCTTTTAGATCGGGGCCCCGGAACCAACCAGAGGGTGACACCGCACGACACGCGCCGGTAGCTTTCGGAGTCGTCGTGTTAAGAGGTAGGGGCTCCTCATTAATAGCATGCCTCCGATGCCAGGGGTGCTTTGCTGTCAGACATCTCTCACCGTGCCCCTGATCACTCTACCAAATTCTGACTCTGATGACTCGTTTAAGAAAATTGACGCCCACCGTCGGTAGACATTCTTGGCACTAGCCCTAGACGAGAGCCGGGTCTTTAAAATCCTCTACAGTACGTCCTCACTAAAGCTATATTTGGCACTCGTTCGGCTGCAACGCGGCCAGCCAAAGCGGCATAGTCAGTCGCCACCACTGGACCCTCCATACGATGCGAAGCCCAGCATAAAGCGAATGTCTCCCTGCTCGAGGTCCTTCTTTGGACATGGCCCTTGTCTGCGGTACAATCGTCCAACCCATAAACCTTGCCGCACACTTAGCCTTGGCTGACAAAGAGACCTCATTCCTCTGTCGGGGACAAAGTTCCAGCATGGGAGGGTCTGCACGAAAGACAGAGTGGTCTGATTCATTGGTGTGTCCAACACGTTTCTGCGGCGCTCATCGCCTGCTGCGCGTGTGGATAGGAGTACGTTCGCCGCCAAAGCGGCAGGAGTCCGCCCCGCAGGAATGTGCTGGGGGGTGATAGAGACTCAGAGACGGTGAAAGCGGAGCTGTTTAAGCTGACCGGCAGCCGTCCACGCGCTCTCGATACGCAGCGGGAAGTCTCGGAGCGCACCCCGCGGACTCCCGGTCTGCGTTGAATGTCGAGTACCCCCGCAGAACTGCTTATTGAGAGACCTGGTCGACACTGTCGAGGTCGTTGTAAACATCTGGTTAGCAAGGACGTGCGCCCGCCTGCATCTCCTTGGTCACCAGTCTTGCTTAACCCACCAGACCGCGCACTTCCAGGATGGTCTATAGAGTGTCAGTAGCTTTGTCACATATGGACAGATTTCACTGTCTTTTCGACCCTCCTGTCTATCCGTTATACAGTTAAATAAAAGCGACCCCAGCGTTTCAGGGGTATAGTTATAACCTTTTGCGATTACAAGTATAGCATATTCAATGAGTTCTCAAGAGTACAGTAAAGAGCCAATTGAAGATCTCGAGGGGTTTCACGGATTTAGCCGCCCCCTAAGCGCTAAAGATGGTAAAGTGCAGAAAAAGCCAAGCTGGCATCAGCTGGTACACGACTTTTTTTTGCCGAGTCAGTGAATGAAAGGTCAACGCAAGCAGAGAAAAACTGAGCGCAAATGGAAAGGTTGGGAGAAAGAAAGGGGGAAAAGAGTATAGAAACAATGAGTACTGCTAGAAAGGCAGAAAGGAGAGGAGGAAATGAGTGAATGAAGAGGAGAAGAAAACGATGAGAAAGGGACAGTTTGCACAACATCCCCGGCGGATTGCGAAGCCGAGCGCGATCTCCGTGTAACTCCCAGGCCCTCAAAATCTTTTGGGGGGCTACCAGGAGGGGAGGAGGTACTGCGAGAGGGAAGGTTAGCAGGGTGGCCCGGTCCGCTGTACGCCCCCTGTTCAAACAGCCGTGAGCTAAAACCAACACGACGACGCACCGACCGAGCCGGCTGACTGACGCCGCTGAGCCGTTGCTGTTCTTTGCCCCGGCCGGTATAAATTAAACATGATCCTTTCTGGTTCCTCGCCTTTTTCCACCACTCCTTCTCCTCCTATCCCCTGCCCCTTCTTTTACCATGCTTTTCTCTGCAATGGCGACTCCTTCTCTCGGTTCGATGGACATCTCATCCGGATGTTGAGGAAGTAGAGAGAAAGGAATAGCCTCGGTCCTAGAGCACAGGGCGCTGTAAAGACTGTGGCGAATAAACAAAGAGCAAAGCTCTCCGTACTGAGGGAAGAGGACACGTGGAAGAAGATGGAGTAAAAAAAAGGAATCGAATGGTACTAAGAGGGAGGGCCAGCAATGGGTGCCGGCCAAGCAAATAGATGCGGCTGCTGGAACTGCTGCCAGCGCCCGGAAGCTAGCCGGTGGCTCTTCTTCCCCGGCCAGCACAAACACAACGGTGAAGTTATTTTGATAAGACACACGCCGACTTGGGAGTTACCGCAGCGGCTCAATTCGATAATGGAGCTTTCATGTCGGAAGAAAAGGGGGATAGCTCGCTTCCCTCGCAGCTTGGGAGAAGAAGAGCGTCTATTTTTTTCCTCCGTGCACTATCCAGAGAGCCAGGTCTTCACACATGCGCGCGCACACGCACACGCACGAACACACACACGTATACAAACGGGCCAACGTTCCCTAGCTGACAGCATGCTTTCCACTTGCTCTACGCACTTCTTTATTTTCTCTTCTTTCTCCTACGACAAAAGAACTGATATGTACTCCGAAGTCTTCGGCGCGGTCCTCTTTCTTTCTTGCTCCGCGGATCGGTGAGAGTGCACTCGAGTCGCTTTCGCTCGACGTCGCTATGTCTTTCGCCGTTGCTGTCCTGCAGCGACTGCTTCCGTAGGCTCTTACGGCGTGACATCTGTTGATTCTGGAGAGTGACTCCTGCTCTCTTCGCTGCGTTTAGTGCGCTTGCTTTTCCTCACACTGTATCCTTTTCCCCTTTCCGAGCTTGCTCTGCCAAGGGGTTGCTTCCTTCGTGGATCAGCATCGCTGTTGAGTGTGTGTGTCACTCTCTCTTCACCCCTCTTACCCTTTCTCACTATATTTTTCGAGTGCACTCGAGAGAGAGATCAGATCGTTGCACTCATCTCATTGCTTGTTCTCGCTCTGAAAAAAGAAACTGTTGAAATAGGATCTGTGGGCTTATCGTGCGTATGCCACCCTACCGGCATTTGGATTGAAGACCCTCTAGGAAATCTCGCCTTATGTGACATTTCTAACTCACTAGAACTGGGTCGCTGTGATTGGTACCTCTGCGAAACAACGCATTCTGCGTGAAAGTCATATAGTAGTAGAATGCGCGTAATGCAAGAAACTCAGCTAGTTCGATGTGTACTTCGTCCTGAACAATACTGACGTAAACTGTTGATTATGAAGCAAAGAAGTGGGCTAACGTTGCGGAAGAGGGTTGTCGTATTCAAATTCAGATCGGCCATAAATATTTGTCTACGCTAGAAGTTACGAACTGAATAATGATACAATGAATCATTAACGTATATATGGACCTGCAGACCCATCAGGAGAGACTCAAATCCAGAGCTGAGCGACCTTAGCTTTGGTGTTTATTCGGCGACGCACATACTGTGCATGAATGGCGCAGGTAACACCTCCCCTTAAACATGAGAACCCGATCATTGTCGGACGCTTCGGAGAAGTCTGCATCTCGTCAGATAGCGTCTTTTTGCCTTGTCGAAAGGAATAGACTTCGCGATATCCTAAATGATGACGCCGCGATTTTGCGGCGAGAATGCGTCGTTTTGCACTCAGAAAATGGCGTCATGTTTTTCTTTTTATGGTCTTATTTTTTACCTCCTCCTCCTCGTTTCTTATTTGAAGTTTGTGTGCCATTATGTCGTATAAGTTCACAATGCATGAGGGCGTTCTTTTACCGTGGGGATAGGTTGGTCTTTTTAGCCCGCGATAATAAGAATAAGAAAGGCGTGTAGCGCATATGGCACGTTATTTCAAATTATGAATGGCAGTTAACCAATATCCCTCAAGAGAAAAGAATACAATAGCTGTATCTTACCGGCACTCAGCTATGGGGCAGAAACGTGGAGGCTAACGAAAAGGGTTCAGCTAAAGCTAAGGACAACGCAGCGAGCTATGGAAAGAAAAATGATGGGTGTAACGTTAAGAGACCGGAAGCGGGCAGAGTGGGTGAGAGGACAAACGCGGGTTAATGACATCCTAGTCGAAATCAAGAGGAAGAAATGGGCTTGGGCAGAACATGTAATTCGAAGGCAAGATAACCGCTGGTCCTTAAGGGTAACGGAGCGGATTCCAAGAGAAGGCAAGCGTAGCAGTGGGTGACAGAAAGTTAGGTAGGCGGATGAGGTTAAGAAGTTTGAGGGCATACAGTGGCCGCAATTGGCAAATGACAGGGTTAATTGAAGAGGCATGGGAGAGGCCTTTGCCCTGCAGTGGGCGTAGTCAGGCTGATGTTGATGATGATGTCGACCGCCTCAGTTTGGGGAATATTTCTGAGAACAAATGTTGGCCTACATTCGAGTAAACGGGGTGTGTTCGATAATATGCGGCTGATCTCTGTGGTCGTGTCAGTTTTAAAGTTCCCTGCAATGCCCATGAATCGAAATCGGTCACTCTGATTCGTGCACTGTGAGTGGTCGACTGTGACTGGTCTAAATGATTAACTGAGTGTAATGCCATTTGCGACGTTCCGACAAACTGCTCAGCGCTATCAAACGAAGGATTATGATGGACAAAAAATACAAAGTGTGCCTCCAATGCCTGCTTTCCAAACTCATAGGCAGCGTTTTCGCCTGTGCTCCAACAAACAATGTTTCCCTGCGGTGAGATTCCAGAAGTGTGAGATTCCAGAAGCGCCGTGCAAGCTGTCGTCAAGCATCTCGTAACACAAGTAATCTAGTTTGGAATCGCGCAACAAGCGAATAAAAAAAAATTCATAGTAAACTGTAACAGCGACAAAAGAAAACAACACTGGCAGTTTGCAGACTGCCCGTTTATTATTTTCGCTTCCCTGTTCGCGGGAAATCAAGTGAGCGGAACTAAACGCCTTAAATAAATAAAAGAGCGACCGACCGCCTACGAAGCCCCGTCATTAATAATTGCGGAGGGCAACGGCGCTCAGCCGGCCTGGGCAGCTGGTTAGTTCCGCCTCGGACTTCGCGCGCTATCTCTGCGACCGGGAGAACACGCGCGGCAAGGCCTCGCCAATACCTCTAGCTACCCGGCGTGAGTACCGACGAGAGAGTGGCCCGGCCGCAGCTGGTCCCAACGTGTGGCTCACATTCGGGCTTCTGAAGAGCACTAGGCCAGGTGTGAATGCCACGCGGCTTGTCATTCGCCCGCGCGATTCGAAACGCCTTCGACGCGAGCCTGTCCCCGGACTAAAGGCGGGAGGCCGGATAAAAACAAATGACCTTCCAGAGCTTTAAACAAACCGGTGCGGGGAGCGGCGAGAGAGGCGAAGAAGAGCGAGGGGAAGAGATTGTGCCAGTGCTTCACGCCTTGCTTCCATGGGGTCGTAAATAATGGAGGGTAATTACACGTTGCGTTTCTGATCAGAGTAGTTGCGTCGTAATTTATTTCCTTTTCTTTTTACTGAAATAATTGCCAGTTCCGTTGAGTTGCAATGATTTTATTTTACTGTGTTGTGTTTTATGCTGCGGCTACAAACATTAAGTAGGGTATGGTGGTCTTAGAGTTGGATAGAATTCAGTTACTTGCTGAGAGAAATTATTTCAGCCTGCGTTAGAACGAACGCGTAGGAAGTGTTTGGAACGAGTACGCTGATATAAGTGCGTTGCTGCCACACGGTTCCTAGCTGCGCGGTTCTCAGCAGTTAATTTCCCGACTCGTTTTTCTGTCTGTTCTAATCTAATACAGCGAAGCTGAAGCCACATATTTATAGTTAGATGTCAGCGTTGACATTATAAGCGACAGCGGACAGTAGTGAGCAAAAAAAAAAAAAAAATGGATTGAAGTGGCCAGAAAACTAGACCACTATTTAAGTGAGAACAAGAAACAAGACAATGCCACTTAGGAACTATGTTATCAGATTATTTTTGTGAGGCAAACCCTAAATATGGTTGCGTTTTGAATTTGACTTTATGTCGGAGGGATCAATGTTCTCACATACTTTATGAAAGTGGTCATCTATAGATAGCTTATCTTCGTTATCCATTATCTCGCTCGTAAATGATTATTTCAAGAACATATTGCTAAACCACGTGATTTCAACACCACATACGTTTAAATGCATGCCTAAGAAACAGCTGCACGCATCACTTTAGCCCACACGCAACATTATAGCCATTTGAAATACTATACCAACGTGTTTTGGCTGCGCCGTTGTAACGTCGAGTGACATCACTGCGCGTTGAGTGCGCTAGCGTGTACGCTAAGTTGTGTAACGGACACAATTATTTGGTAAAGAAAACACTGGAAGACAAGAACAATAAAACTGTGATTCAAACTAGACAACATTCCGATTTCACGAGTGATTGCACATAACGGACAAAAGATACGCTCGACTGCTTAACAGCCAGCATTAAGAGCGGCGTTTTAAGAGGAGGGTAGTGCAGACAATTAATCAAAGGGCACTACATCGACAACCAACTCGTTTCCTCTTCATACGCCCGTTACAACGGACCTTCGGCCGCTAATGATAATAAGCCGAAGCTCGCCCTGCGACCGCTTCTAATCAACAAGCTGCTCTTTCGACAGAGCGGAGGCCGGAACGCAAAGATTACGAATTAGATAATTCAGTAGTGTTGCAACGAGAGAAAAAAAAATGAAAAACCTCGTAGAGGCGGAACCGAAAGTGAGCCGCACGTTATTCCACGCGTGATTTGGTATTTTTAATGGCAGTGGCCCCTCGTCCGTTTGTCGGACGTTTAGGACCCGTTGCCGGCAGCAAGACGGGGGGCAGCTGGTCATCCATGGAGGATCGCCGAAGCCGCCTGGACGCAGGTGCGTCCGTATACGTACGGCCGCGCGAGGGTCGGAGAGAAGGATGCAGCCGATGGCGACCTTCTGGCAGGACACTCAGTGTGCGATGGAGCGAAGCCATTTGCTGCCTCCGTAACCTCCTTTAATCGTCCTATCTCTTTTCATTCTTGCACTCGCTTGCGAGCAGCTGCAAATTTTGAGGACTTGCGCCCCTAACGAGGCGCACGAGTCGCGTGAGTATAATAGCTCTGCCCGAGTAAGTAAGCAGTCTGTCGGTTCCAAACCCGAATATCTCGGGATCAATTACTGTCGCTGCCGGAAGTTCACTATCCGAGGAGCGTCAGTGATCCAGCATAACCGATTTATTCTACCATTACACGCTGGCCAAATAGTATACACAACATTAAGAAGTCGCGTAGTGTAAATGAATGCATTCAATCAATTAGCGGGTGCTATGCATGGAGTTCGCAAAAAAAAAAAAAAGCGCATCGGTGCTTAAACATCTCGCTTTTCGAACCGTTTTTGAAGGGATCCTAAAGAGCATTCCAACCAATTATTGTGCTTAGTAAAAATTGAGTATTTGGCTTTTTCTGCGTGCTTTCACACTTATGTGACACACCAAATACCAATTTATTCCTGGGAAAATTGGATTTAAAATTCTTAACGCCAGCCGATTCAAACTCATGACGTCTTTACTCGAGAAGAACTCTAAGTGAATAAAAAGCAATTTAAATATAGTGAATGGCAGTGTTGTGTGGCTTCTAGGACCCGAGTCCCAAAATATTGATGTTAACGCGTGCATTTTAGTCGCAAAATCGTCCGATGATGTGGCGATATCTGTATTTCGGCTTTTGTTCTTTTTTTTTTGAGCTCATAAAAGCTCCGTTTTCGACCAGCGTGTTCTCTTGGTGATTCAAATGCGGTTACCAGTAAATGCGGGTAACCTTATGTTTTTGCCAGGTGTCTTTCAATACCGCAACAAAGAGCGAGTAAGTTTATTTTTCTGTGCCAGGTTATTTCCGACATTAAACTTACGTTGCCACCAAGTAATCAGTACTGACACAACAAAACAGACTCACTAAAAGAAAAGCAACAGTTATCACACAAATTGCAAATATCGCCCCCAGCATAATTTCAATTGACGATGCTATAAAGGTTGTAAGAGGCACGTATTTCGTGAAGCGTATTATTCGTGATGAACAGCGGTGGCATGAACATACAAAAAGTTAACATTATCTAAGCAAGCGTAATTAGTTACCTTAGAAAGAGCAACGACATGTCATTTCACTCTCAGTAATTTCCTTTCGTTCCACTTTCGCCCGCAGTGACTGCTCAGAACTCTTGTATGTCCTTGATTTGGCGAATTGAGATCATGGAGCTTTCTTCAAGGTCCCCCAAAGGGAAAAAAGGCGCTGCGGCTGGTCGTGAACATTGAGTAGGCTAAAAATTTTCGGGAAGTAGACGCTTCAGGTATGTCATGGCTAGCGTTTGACAGAAAACGTAAATTAAGCCCCAACAATGCGGCTTTTCTCGATGAAAACCCTTAAGAATTGCTTCGAAAATTTGCATGAGGCCTAATACCGAACATTCACCTGAGTTATTTTTATGAAAAAAGTGAAACAGTCAATAGCAGCATTGCGGTGGAGCTCCGATTCATAAGCAGAATCCAGGTTTCGCCCTAACATTAGCTAAGCCAAATACGAAGTGCTCACTTCCCGGCGTTACGGCGAGGACGGGGGGGGGGGGGGGGGGGGGGGGGGGGGGGGGGGGGGGGGGGGGGGGGGAGGAGGGGGGGGAGCACTTTAAGAAACTCGCCTAGACCCTCTCTTCCCTCACGGTGTTGCTGAGAGAGTATCAAGTGAAATAATGTGAGCTCTGAGACCCTCGCCACGGTGAACAAGTGACTACGTGACTACGTTAGCTGGATCGCACCGGGATTAACCCCCCTCGTATGCACAGGGCGGACTACACTCAAACGGCAAAACCGAGATTACGCGACGACAGATGACTCATAATCGTGAGTCACCTTATGGTTTAGGTCCACCTGGACAACATGCTTTTTAACTTGAAGGTGTGTGTAGGAATTTTCCGGTTTTGTCTCAATAACGCGCAGCTTTATCGCTTCACTGGAGCCACCAAGCGGCCAGACTTATTCCGGGTGCACCGAGCTAGTATGGTTCATGGGCTAGGTCCGTCTCCTGTAACAGCCGTGTCGGCTACATAAAGAAATGAATGCCGTATTCAGGTTCGTTGTAAAAAGAAAAAGAAAAATCGATCATAGTAACGGACCTCTATCGTTCACCCCTTGACGTAGATAAAACGAGACGTAGAGGCTACGCACTGCCACCTACCCTGGAGCCAATTTTGACGTTTCCTTCCGCGAAAAGAAGCGGGATGGGAGTCTTCCCCTTTTGTTTCATCCGGGGACACTGCAGAATCCTCTCGAGACGCGGAGAGAGCGCGGGAAGCCGCGCCAAGACAAAGGAGCCCGGCATTGACGAAAACGGAGGGTGAACTTTAATCAACACCTTGTTATGCAAATTTCCCGAACAGGAAACGCCGGAGCACCCGGCACGCCTTCTCAGGAGATCGGAGACGTTCCTCCGAGATCCATCGATATTTATTCTTTCCTTTTTTTTTTCTTCTCCCTCGCCACCTCCCCCACCTTCCCGCCATTTTTTTTTTTTGTCTTAGTGCCTAGTTCTGCATATTCTTTGGAATCCTTTTTATATAGCAGCATTTGTCTCTCAAAATTTGTGTCTTTATATATACATACTGTATATATGCTTTTGTCGTCGATCAAGTTCAATGCCCTCGCGAGCGGGCCTACTCATACTTCTTTTTTTTTTGTTAGATTCACTTGGAGATCACTCGAGGCACAGCGTTGATTCAGTGCTCTACAATGTATCCAAGCTTGCCGCTCAAAACAGCCATCACTATGGTCGAGTTTAAAGGGCAAGGCTCTGTTTGGAGCTGCTCTCGCACACTCCAGAAAAAATAGACGAATAAGGTTCCTGGAGATGTAGCTGCGCTTACTGAGGACGGCTGAAGCTGCTGTCGCTGCCGTTTCACTTTTTGACGCTTTGGCCGTCCTGATTAATATTGGACAGCGAACTTTGATGCTTGTGTAAAAGCCCCTTGTGTTGGAATTGCATATTGAAGTTCAGTTTCCTGTACCAAAGAGAAAGCCAGTTTTTTTTGTTTGCTTGCTTAAGATCACAAGCCTGCGTCGGTTTTATCCAAAAACACCTAGAAGCGTTGTTAATTCTGGAGCTGGCTGCAGCCCATCGGGATCGATCTCAGGGATCCCTCCCCTCATCACGTGGAAAGGGTTGTAATTGGCCGGTAGCATGGATGTCATGCAGTGAGCTATCGCTGATGGACAAAGCACTGGCACCAGCGAGCCAAGAAGCCTCGTTATACGTGCAAACCGAAATAACCCCCCCCCCCCCCCCCCCCCCCATCCTTTTCATTAACCGCCACCACCCTCAGAGTGTGTTTTTTGAGCGGTCACTTTTAGAAAGGGTGAATATCATATACTCTAACTAGGTCCATTGTTTAGGGGAGTCCCTCAAGGAGTAGTACATTTGTAATTAAAGAACAATTATAAATTAGCATCTACCCAAGCCCAGACAAACGGCTACAAAGGAAAGCTATGCAACCTTAGCGACAACTTCGTAGTTGAAAAAAAAAAAAAAAAGTTGTCCTGGTGCGGTTCCGGGACTAAGATGAATTTTTCTTCAGCTAACAAGTTTCTGTGAAAGCCGTAAAGCTTTCCTTTGTAGCCGTATGGTTGGCATTGGATGGATGCTAATGTACAATTGCTCCTTTATAATGTAAGCTAATGTGCACGGTTGCTTCACTAACGTATTTATTTTGTGTATACCTCGAATGACTGAGCGAAGCAATTTACTGCGTCATCCAGGCACATGTTGGGGAAAATCGGAGGCTTCCAGATGACCTGCAGAGGAGCCCTGAAAAGACCGTTGGCAGTTATCGAGTTTCATGGGAGATGCGTCCTGCGATGCGGATTCAGAGGACGGGGTGAACTTCTAGAGGTGCAGCGGAAATGGAGACAGAGACAAAGGAAATGATATGGAGAAGGATAACTCGAGATGATTAGTGAACGCGAAGTCGAGTGCAGTACACTAGGGACGAAGCAGTCCATGGGAAGCAACCACTGGATGTACAGTATAATGCAGTGCTGAATCAACTTTGCTCATCCGTATGTAGCGACAACCGCTTTTCGTTTGCCATTGATTTCATTTCTTCGAATTTCATCTTATTTTGCCTTACCCACTGATTTCTCAGTATTGCGCCTACGGACGACGTTCATATTGTTGTCTTGTCTGTTCTATAATAACTGCACTTTATAGGGGTCAACCTTATTTTTGTTGTTGTTTACGCATCGTCTTTGCTGCGCTGCTTGTTCTTTACGACGCGAATTTACGTCCGCCCGTCTTTAAGTCCGCCATAACGCAATATTTGTTCCCTCCAATGTTAAAAACTCTGGCGGATATATTTCCGGTTGGTTTCCGGCTTCTGGAACTTCTACTACACATCCGTAAAGAGGTGCCCTAATATCTAGAAACAAACAAGTTTTTTTTTTTTTGTTCTTGGCGATTAATGCTTCTTCGAACATCAGGTGAGGAGAAGTGGCCTTTCATTGTCCGCTGCATGTGGGAGAAATTACTAACGTTCGAGCAAACAACAACACTTGTTTTGTTTGTTTATTTGATTCTTGCCGCGCGATAGGAACTGTGCCCCAAGGTGAATGGTGTTCCGGCGCGGTGGACTCCAGGTCGGAGGCTGTGGGCCGCACCATCATTCCAAACTCTTCTTTGGGCAAACAGGCCCGCGAAGCGCGAGAGGAAATCGACGCGGGACCAAGTGGCACGCCCGACCTATATATATATACGCAGGACTAGCTGACGCCTCCGCCTCCCCTACTATACGGCGCCTACTCAAAATGTATGAGGGTCCCGTTGTCCATTCGCTTCGCACGGCCCAGTCGAAATTGCGTTTTTCGAGGAAATCGCATTCAAGACTCGGCCCTACTCACCCCTCGTACCCGCCTTTACTTCCTGCTTGTTCTCCTCCAAGGGATGGACCCGTGCGTTTCACATTCTCTCGGCCTTTATATTCCGTGAACTTTTCCATTGGCGCGGATGTGCGGGGCTGCGAAGGGTAAAAGAATAAACAAAAAATATTAATAAAAAAGTGAAGGTGTAGCACTGAGACTGACCATTGGTGCCAATATTTCGGTGCCGTGCTTGCCTGCAATCTAGAGTCCGTTTCCGCCCTTTTCGCGGGGCACAATTTCGTCCAGCGCGCAGCCGAAATTGAGTTTCGTCGTTCCAAAAGAATAACAATATTTTCGGTGTTCCTTCATGGCCTTTCGTTTTTTAATATGCCACCTTATTTCCGCATTATTATTATTTTGGAAGTCGGAAAGGGGTCAACAAGAGTTAGGGTGCCTGCTAGCTGTTGTGCAGGTGAAGTACACAATGTCTTCCTTTTCAGGTTATGCCTGCTTGTATTCTGGGATAATTGATTTTATTGCTGGTGACCTTTCTTCTACTTTCGTCTGCCCGCACCTTGTATAACGAGCCGGCGCTTAATACAGTGAGATCTTATTCTGTTGAGATGAGGTGTGGGTTGCTAATTCACGCTTCGTGCATGGAAGGAGCTCTGTGCTGTCTGAGTGACAAGATACACTGACAGGATTCGCCAGAATTTGTAAGCCTGTCAACGTTTCGGCAGAGAAGCGGGGAAAGGACAAAGACGTTAGATGAAAATGTATAACAATTCGTAATGGGGAAAGGAAAAGGCTCTGTACTGTCTCACTTCTCGGTGGACACCTCAACTACGCCGTAAGGGAACGGATGGAGCAGCAGGTGAAAGGAGGTGGCAGGAAAGAGCCGTCATTGTAGTAGATTCCAGAATAATTTGCTCCACCTGGGGTTCCTTAACGTGCAAAAACATTGCACATCATGCGGACGCCTTAGTAACTGCCTGACACATGATGAAAAAAGGGGATGGAGGGTGGGAGGCAATGCGAATTAACTGTCAGCTGGCTTACTCCGGCGGCCACCTCAACCGAACCGCGAGGAGAAGGTTAAGGGGAAAGGAAATGGTGCAGTAACTGTCTCACTTCTGAGTGGACACCTCAACCGCGCCATAAGAGAAGAAAGGAATGTGAGAGTTCGTGTTTCGCCTCCATCGAAACGCGGCAGCCGCGGCCGGGTTCGAACGCGGGTACTCCGCAAAGGAATGGCGCCATGACTGTTTTGCTTTGGATGGATTCCGCGGTATCTCCACTCCCATATGCCTACACATTGCCAGCAAAAACCGCCGCAAAGTTGTGAATCAGCGCTGATGGCTGAGGGCAATTTCCAGAAAGTATATTGCCTACAAATGTCAAAGATTGAGAAATTAAATTAAAATGTTGTTTGTTGTCTATTTTTATCTAAACACTATCATCAAGGTTCGGGATTATAATGAAAAATGAAACCAATATTTCAAACGAGTGCGGCTCAGGACGAGTGCACTTGCGTGAAGCTCGCACGATGGCTTAAAGCGAAAAAATTATTGCAGCCTATCTATTCCGTCGATGGTAGTCGTCAGAGTCCGCATTGGAAGAAAGGTATAGCACATTTTACGATGCTTCACAGATGGTGGTAGCTGCCCTCTGATATTGGCCAGGCCATTTAGATGCTGGACATGCCACGGTATCTCCTGCTTCTGTTGTTCGGGTTGCTTAACGTGCATGGCTTGCCTGGCTGCTTTCGCTGCTGTCCTCTCCCAGCGTGCTTAGTGTCCCTCGCTGCGCTCGCTGCATTGCGCCCGTGCACTCTTAGGACTTGGCTGTGTCTTAGGCCGCCTTCTAAGCTTTGTGTGCAGACACAGGGCTTTCTTTAGGGACACAGGCCAGTCTTGTTGTCTCTTGACAGCTCAGAGTCCACTGCCCGGCCACGGCGGCTGCACTACTACTTCTGAGCATTTGGAAGCGCTCAACTCGTGCCCAGTTTTCCTGGATATCACCAACTGGCGCCATCTCTCGACCGCCAATAGCGAACGCCACGCAACTGAATGGGAATAATTTTATTTGTAATTGAGTTAAAGCCTCCCGTGAAATGGTGCGCGAAGATGTTGATTCTGGTGGTTAACTCTTCCTACGCGCTGCTGAATGTGATTTATAAAATGCTTCTTGGGCTTGCACCGAAGAGTTCTGATGGTCATAGGAAATCAATGGGGCACACAGAGCATTCAACGTATTCGTGGTAATTTTTTATCTGTAGCGCTTTACAGCAAGTGGTGGTAGCCGCAGTAACTAGGGGCGCTTGTCCAGATTTCGCGAGCTTGGAAAGGATGAAAGATGACAATTCCACCGCCTGCGTCTTGGCCACTCCCCCGTAGTGGGTATGTGCCATTCTACTTGAGGCCAACCAACCAACATGTGGCGTGAGAGGCTACGGCTATAGGCGAGCATTGCGAAACAAAGCTGCCAGGCTCGCGTTGGCGCTGGTTTGAATCCCGCTCGGAGCTACAGCACTGGAAAACTTTTATACGGCTGGCTGCCATTCCAACGACAAATTGCGGGATGTTTCTCAAAGGTTCGAAGCCGGGTCCGGCCCCAGGTTCGCCGCCGTTTCCGTCCGATGTTCGTCTATATTTGCCAAGAATGAGAACAAAAACAAATCATTCTTAATACTTAGTCTTCGCAGCTGTTTTGGTTTGTTTCATCGTGTGTTCACATTTCTTGCATTGGATGGTAAGAAAGGCAGTGAACCTATAACAGATCACCGTTGTTAGAGTATATCTCGGATCCCACCAGCGGCATGTGGTTGTCTTGTCTTCTACTTTTTATTAATTCACCTATCACCATTAAAATATTTACGCTATAAATTTCCTATGCTTTCCTTGGTTTCTGGGACTGTTAGCTTTTTTAATGTTTAATCCAGGATGAAAATGGTTGTTACCTGTTTCTATCGCAAGGACGCTTCGCATCGCATCTGTAGTCCTCGCAGATTTCTCTTCTCAGTTTAATTTTCCTTTTGTAAGACAGCGTTGTGTAATTTATAGCTGGTTGCGACTGGTAGCACAAGTTTGGCATACGCAGTATCACTTTCATTTTGCTGCTACTTCCATGGACGAAGCCTGCAAATTGCACGTATAAAATCGATGCTAAGAAATCATTCGGGCTCGCTCAGCGCATGCTGTAACTCCCAGGCGGTGTATTTTGCTGAGGCTGGAAATGTATTTATGGAAACTGTTCACATGAATGGTGGTTAGGTACAACGGCTGTACTTTCGCGATAGGGGAGACCCTTCTCGTAGATAAGACATGGGCTTTCTAGCCATAGCTTAATGCTGACTGTACTAATTGCAGTTACGTAGTATCGCCGCTCAATATGAGATGGAGCGCACCAGGTATGGTAGGAACTCAATTCTAAATACACTGCAAGTGCATCGGTGCTCAAAATTTATTTAGCTGCCGAAGAACACGGTGTATTTAATATATGTTCAAGTTGAGTGCTGTGTGTTAAGGCGCATTGATTTACTTTAAAGCGGAAACCTGAGTTGGTTCACAATACACGCGTTACAACTCATATTGAGCGCTATAACACGTATTCTTTTCTTCTGATGAACGATACTTATAAAATACTGTGTCAGTCATTAGCACATATTAGTGTAATTTACATTCCTTAGTGCGAAAAAATTATAAATATTGACGATAGAGCACAGCTTCCTTCGTAACAGAGCAGAACAAGAGTAAGAAGCTGACATACCGCACTACACGGATTGAATTTTGCATTGAAGGCGCTGAGTTTATAAATGATTATGGTGTTCTGAAAACAATCAGTGCTACCTTACTAGAAATACTTGGTTGGACTTAAAAGAATGTCGTATTAGTTTTAGAACATTTGGAGAACGCAGCAACTCATCCTTTCGATCCCGTCAGGTAACCTAAAAAAGAATGCGCCCTAATAAACTACCATAAAGCGGGTACTCCTTCTCTCGTCTTGCTTTATTTGCGTCCTTTCTACTCACTCATTTGGTCCATCACCCTCCCTTTAGCGCTGGGGAGTCCGCGCGCCCTGCCTAAGCACGTAATATGTATGTATGCCGCTGAGACAGCATCATTGGGATGCAAGTGGGGACGACGCCTTAGTTATGCACGCCTGTGCGAAGGGCCCCCGGTTTGACGCACGAGCGAGATGAGGGCGCGGGAGAGTGAACGAACTGCGCGCTCATACGTCGCCCTTCTCATGGCCTTTCTTTATACCCGCTCTGCCCGGCTCGCCTTCGCTCACACACGCGCATTGCTTTGCATAAACCTCCGGCGCGAACAGCCGGCCGTATGCGTAGAGCCAGAGCTGGCCCTCGGCTCGAGCCGACTCGACACCGCAAACCTGGCTTTTTCTCCTTTCCCCCGTTGCTGCAGAAGCAGAAAAGAAAGCTGCGAGTCGAAGAACAAAATATTCCCAAAATCACTGGACTTTCTCGGTGAGCAGTTCGACCGTGCTGTCGTAATATGTGAGCGTATACAGAAACTAATGCCACGCTTCGTAAAATAAACAGCAAAAAAAAAAAAAAAAAATAAACGCTCAAATGAAAAAAAAAAAGACGACGAAGCAAGGAAAAAGTTCGCAAATCTCTCGCTTTCCTCACAAAGAAGAAAATATAAGTGAGTGCGAAAAGGAAAAGAGAGAGAGAGAGAGAGAGAGGGACGCGGATCCTCGTATCCGTCGTCTTATTTCTAATTCTAATCTGTACCTCGTTGCGATTCTCGCGATCGTCTTGATTCGCGGCGCATCTCATCTCAGCCTCCCCGCTTGGCGGGAATCGAGAAGAAGAAAATGACAAGAATGGAAGAGGAAGCTCTGCTGGCTTTAGCGCCTTGAATTCACCCGCACGCCTCTCTTCCGCAAGTATAGCTGCACCCCCCCCCCCCCCCCCTCCGTCCTCTTCTTGATGCCAACGTCTCCGCTTCCCTCGCCTCTTCATAGAGCGCACGTTCTGTCCTCTCCTCGCCTTCAGGAGACTGCTCTTCTTGCTCCAAAGCACGAGGTAGAGGCGATGGAAAGCAGCAGCGGAGGACGAAAGGGGGCCACACGGCGAGGGGGAAAGCTGCAAACGTCGACGACTTTCAATGATGATCCATATTAACTTGATAATTATCCCGCATCGCAATATATACGGCAGGCACCGAACAGGCTGCTGCCGTTGCTTCTGCTGCTGCTTGCCGCCCGACGAGCTTCGCTCCGGTCGGCTCCCTCGTCGGCCGTCCAATCCGGGTGGCGGCGGCATTGCATTGCAGATGAAGGCACTTTCCATATAATTACAAACGAACACAAGAAATGGTCTCGCCCGAGAAAACCTCGCCGCCATGGTCGGGCCCCTGGCACTCGCCGGCACCGCTGCTCGCAAGCCGCACGCGTTTCGCGTTTTGCGCGCGCGCCGTGCTCTCGGTCTGTGCGACGTCCAGGAGGAGCTGCCATCGCCGGAGTCGTCTCGGCTGTGTCGTGCGACGCCATGTTCGTTTCTCCTGTGAATGCTACCATCCTGAAGTCGGTTCTCCGGGCACCCTTTCTGGAGGCGTGGAAGCCACAAGCTGCATCCGACGGTCATCCTTGCCAGAGGCCAGACTGTTACGCAGACAGAAGTTCAGAGGGTGTCTTCTTGGCTGCGTGCGTTGCGCGCCATCTTTGCTTCGAGTGCAAATGTAGGTCGATTTGCCGCCGACTGCGTGGAGGTTGTGAGTGCCGTAAACTGCATCCAACAGTCATCATCTACTGCATTGGTTGAATCTTCGTGGGACCGTATACTGCAAGGACACTCGTCCAGCTGAAGGCGTCTTGAGTCTTAGACTACACGCCATAGTTGCTCAAAGTACGAACACCTTTCACCTCGACTGGATTCGTCGCCTAGACAGCGGATTATGAGAGGATCCCCAGGAACAGCATACAGCAATCGCTCTTAGTGCTTTAGGTACTGAGGAAGAACTTCTGTCCAGGTCGCCTTGTCTTAGCTGCGCGCATGGCACGATATCTTTGCATGAGAGGCAAATATATTCCCCCTCACGCCAGTGTTTCGTCAACTGTGTCTCGGAGGTTTAAGAGTGCTGTGTGCTAAATCGAATGCTTCTCATGGAAGCTTGCTGGACCTGGTTTCGGTGCATCTCTAGCAAGGCTCTTCGTGGTGCCAGAGCCAGTGTCATGGCTGCGTACTTGTGTGCGCTGCTGTTTATGTTCCGTCAACGAAAAACTGTGTCATTCAAGGAGTTGTAGAAATTTTAATGACCGTACATACAATCGAACACCGCCTCTGGCACTTGTTTGTTGTTTCAGCAATGCGTGTCACATGGATATTCACCCGGAATGCTTTCCTTCTTTTTTTTTTGGTTGCGTACATAACGCTCCAGTTTGGCTCAAGGTGGTTGTTCTAATCTCCACTGGAGGATGAGTGATCACGTGTCCAGATCCGTGCACGTGACAGCGGATGTTCTGCGGAGCCAGTTCCGACAATCGCTTCTTGGCATGTTCATGTGTTCATCTGCAAGAGACGCCGCGCCCTATCATCTACCTAGAAGACTAGCGACTTCGCGGACAGACAGTCCCCCTTGTGCCAAGAACGTCTTCCTTGGGCATAACGTAATTTTTTCGCTGAAGCATACACCGTGCTAACACAAGAGAAATGTGAAGGCATAACCAAGACCTTCCACTGTTTTGTTATAACATGTCTGGCCAGGACACAAGGCAACGGGTATTTGTATATGTGGCCTCCTTAGCTTAGCTAATCTGGTGGCGTACCTGGAACTCATGTCCTAAAGAAGAAGTCAAAGAGCTCTAAGCAAAGTTTCACTGAGGAACTGCACTGATTTCTTTGTCTTTTGTAGCCCGCTGATTTTACTGCTGAACAGTGCAGCGGCTTGGAATTTACATCACCCGACCACAAAGCGGCGCCAGATTCTCACTGTTTCTTTCATGGGCGTGATTGGTGCCAAAAGTTATGGCGCCAAAGCGGCTTTCGCTAGCCCGTTCTACATTCTATACGAAATGAAATCACGCCGAGTGCTTAGCCAGTGGCTCTTCCTCCGTAACATCTGAGCTCTCCGCAAAAAGCTGTCTGCAGAGAAACCACGGAGGCCGTTAACCACAAGCCCGAAATAATTTTGTCACGTCTCACACTTCCTTCCTCGGAAACATGCGGCTGCCATATTTGTTGTGAGGCGTTGTGAATAGGTGGAAAAAAGTTCCCTTCTTGATGCACATTGTTCGTAAGGATGTGACATGGACACTTCAATGCACTGGAGGCTGCGATCACGTTGCCATGCGTGCCGTCCTCAAGAATTCACTCTGGTTTTTACAAGTTCAAGATATTTGCTGCATTAATGACGCCGAAGCTGTTTCTGCCATCCGTCAGGTACGTGGGCTACTCTACTAATATTCTGTGCAGCATGTTTCGCCAGCCGTTTCGCTTTGGTCCCTGATAATCGTGATGTGACATGTTTCGAGAAGACGAGTTTCACTTTTGCTTGTTATTGTAGTTCTTCGTGCGCTGCAACAAACCTTAATATCATCTAGTTAGGATGCCCATAAAACTGCATTATGGCAGAACATCGAAAGACTACGGTTAATGTTCTCCATGAGCGGCGCATTTAGAATGCAACTGTATGTAGTTCAAGCCGCGTATCACTTCGTATTGTGCTCGACACGTGGTGTAAACTGCAAAGAACAGGTTGGCGCTGTTCGAGGATTCATGTAAAGCCAAGTAGGTTCAGAAACTTCTCGCTGGGGTCGTAACGAATGCGCTACTTATGCAACAGCAACTGCATGAGTTATCGTAACCTCACTCGGAGTGCGACATGGTTAGCGAGGCTGTTATTTAAAAATCCGTGATAAGCAGCCAGGACGCTGACCGAGGCAAACATTTTAATCATAGTGTCGATAAAGGGTTCCATTATCAGATGCAATCTTCGTTGAACGACGTCAGAGTTTTTGGGGAAAAATATGTTACAATGACATTGAGATCTGGACAAACTTAGCATGCAAAGCGTTAGCACTGCTCCTCACGAAAACTTATTTTTCATCCTTGTGTGTATTGTTTTTGTCACGATTTGAATCTATAACTTTGCAATCGATTTATCTGGTTCAGTTAAACGGAGTAAGAAATTCATTGCAACATTTATTATTCGAATGCTCAATGGCCTCGCAAGGTTACTTTTATCTAACAGAAATTGTGAACTTCGTCCTGCCGCTTCGACGTATTTCGGACTCTTTTTTTCTTTTTGTCTTCATATCCATGTGGTCCCTTTTTCCATCATAGAGACGGATAAATCTTGTCGCACTCCTGCACAGCCTGTTTATCAGTCAGAAGCCAGCTTTGTTGACTCGTAACACTACAAAGCTTTCATCCAAAGCTCCGACAACACAACCAACAAGCGTTGCATCCGCGGTGACCTCAAAACGGAAGGACCAGACGTAAACAACCAGCCTCGTGCGCTCATGCCTTCCGCTCCAGTGCCTGCCCACACGCGCGCACACATACACGCACTCTCCAACACACACTCGCTCGCTCTCGCAGCTGATAAAGTCCACGTGCCGGCCGAACGTGCGTCAAACCGTCCGGCCGGCGTTCCTCATTGGCTGGGACCCGGGCGACCAGTGGGCCACGCCCCCCTGTCTGGGGCCAAGAGCCGTAACCACGGGAGCGCGGCCGCGTCGTCGTCGTTCGAGAGCGTAGCTGCTTCACCGGCGATGTCATCCTTTTAAATCCGCGCCCACCTCGCGAGCGAGGTGCACCGCGCTCGGCTGACGATGCGGCAAGCCACTCTCCGCACAGAGTTGGCGTGCCACGAAAGTGGGGGCGTCAGGAGACCAGGGGCGAAGGGCAAAGGGAGGGGAGGGGGGGGGGGGGGGGGGGGGGAGTGTGCAGCGGTTGTGCAAGGACGCCTTGACTTTCCAGCGTGCCCTCTGGACACGGTGAACCGCGGCTAACCGATCCCGGCGACCTCAGCCCTGCAACCTCCCCCACAGCCCTCCCTTTTCCTAGCGCTAATAATGGCGCGTAGAGAGCGTGCTCTGGCGCGCTCGCGACGCCTCGAAGCGTGACACGTCACGCTACTGTGACCACGCCCTCGGCTTCTGCAGGCGAGTCACGGCGGCGCTGGCTCGGCGCCTTCGTTGTCGCTGTCCGCCACAAACGCGGCCGCACCTTGTTAGAGGTGTAGCACTTAGCCGCGAGGGCGCCATCTCTGCCGTGTAACGCCAGTGCCTTCACCGGCATGCTGGGGCAACGGCGCAGAGAGGTTGGACTCGCTGCAGCAGACGAGGTGGCGCTGTCGCTCACACTCGAGAGACCTACCTTTCGGTTTGGTTTATTGGGGTTTAACGTCCCAAAGAAACTCAGGCTATGAGGGACGCCGTAGTGAAGGGCTCCGGAAATTTCGACCACCTGGGGTTCATTAACGTGCACTGACATCGCACAGTACACGGGCCTCTAGAATTTCGCCTTCATCGAAATTCGGCCGCCGCGGCCGGGATCGAACCCGCGTCTTTCGGGTCAGCAGCCAAGCGCCGTAACCACTGAGCCACCGCGGCGCTGCAGACCTACCTTTCCGGAGAGGAACGAGTTGGCCCGAGAAACCTTAGAGGCGAGAGTGAGAAAGGCTCCATCTATGCATCAGGATCTCGCGGACGCAATAGCGCCGGATAGAGCTCTTCGCTTCTAACACACTGTACTTTGCATATACGTCTTTAAGCATGAATAAAACACGTTTTTGGGCAAGTTGGTAACGTTCTTGATTCATATTGCAACGAAGGAGGACAAACACACAGAAGAGGAACACGCAAAGCAGCGTTCGTCCGTGTTTTTTGCGTGTTCCTTCTCTGTGTGTTTGTGCTTCTTCGCTGCGGTATGAATCAAGTCTTTAATTGTAAAACACCCCACAAAGCCCATTCATCAAAATCTGGTATTCCTCTCGGCCCAAAACTCGGAAGTTAGCGAGCCTACTTTGGCGCCGCTTGCGGAATTCAGATGCAGTACTCAATGCGCCGTAAAATATGATTATGAAGGTTAAAGAAAAGTGGCTGGGCGCTGACCAGCTCGCAGGCAACGCCTAGGTCATACAAGATTTATGTAACGCAAAAGCGAGGTCTCTGTCCATGATTGGTGATATTTAAGGAGGATTTCCGAACTGTCCCAAGAGTGCATACGCCAATAAAAACCTGAGTTTTGTTCGCTCTTGCCTTAGTTTCACCAAAATGTTCTGTTCTTGAAAACTATTTTTTTTTTTTGGTGTCCCCTCTAATGACATCCCTTAACCACCGCTTTTTGCTCCTCTCCCAAGTGCTCATTATTTTGTGTCTGTGTCATATGCATCAAACTTCAAATCACAGAATCGCTGTAAACGTTCATCTGTATGGTTCCCTGAGAACGCGTCATTCCCTCTAGACAATTCAAAGAATATCAGGCAGGAATGTAATCACCATGGCAACAAGAGAAAACGTACTGCAACAAATGCTAACGAAACCTGACATTATTTCGCGTGTCTGAAGCGCCCAGACGCAATCGCGTATAATGTATAACCGCACACAGTAAATGTGCTGCCCGTAGTTTCCGATATGAGACAAAAGTCACTCTTTCGAAGTTGCCTCTATATTGTCCCAATGTAACCAAGCTTTAATTTAACCAGGCGTCTCAGAATATAAAGGCAAGGAAATAACTGAAGATAATTTATTCTAAAAGAAACATGGCGACAGGGCCACATTTTGTTCGTTTCATTTATCTTCGCGCTTCCGCTGTTCATGTATCACCCTGAGCGCCGCAGAATCTCCAGGCCTGTATATACCTTACTGCTTTCACCCCCCCCCCCCCCCCCCCCCCTCATTTTCTCAGCTGCTCACATATCCACTTTGTTTTCAAACTGATACCGGTGCCAGCAGTACCCTGCCTGTACAGAGGATGAAAGTGAGACAATCAACACTCATTAGCATAATTTTTAAGCCTCGGCCCCAGCGTCGAACGTTTCGGCATGCTGGAGTATTTACAAACACGCGAAATAAAAAGCTCAGTGAGGAAAAAAAAAATCATCGGGAAGCGCCTGCCAAGCGTACGATAAACAAAGTTTGGGGGGAATCTTTGAAGCTGACGCTGTCGCACGCATCGTCATCCTTGCATCTACGTTTTTTGTCTTTCGCTTTCGCTTCTGAAGAACTCTTCTTTCCACCTCGGCTCGTTCTATCTCTCTCGCGCGTTTGTTTATGCCTTCCGCGTACTCGTGCGCCCAAGCCCAGCGCAACCTGTTTTGCATATCTCTGACCACCTGCGCATCATCGCGAGCGCGCGCTTCCTAAGCGGCAAAAAGAAAAAAGAAAACAAATAAGACACAGAAATCGATGTACTCTTGAGAGCAGCCATCCCTGCCTGGCTTACTCTATTTTTGCAGTCATCGCTTCTTTTCTCATCATTCAAGTCATTCTCCATCTGTTTATCGGACAGCAAAAAAAAACAAAAAACAAGAAAAGAAAAGTTGTTGGCGCGCGTGTTCTTGATGCAATGTTAATGGCGTGCAACGCAGATCGAAGACCCCGAGCCGTTTGTGAGCGCACAGTGACGGACGGGAGCTTGGGCGACTTGTCGTCGCTTAGCGTGATGCGAACGACGCGATCACGGCCGGCCAACAAGCCGGCGTCAGTTCGCGCCGACGTCGATCAGGTGTGTACGGACGAATGCAAGCGGCGATGATGGTGGCGGCGGCGGCCGCGTTTCGATAACATCGAAAAGGCCGTACCGCGTCCCACCGTTTGTGTGCGCGGGGTGGTCCGTGTACGATTCGCTGAGAGGTAAGTAACCCGCCGCACGCGAGAAAAATGCTCCCTGCGGTGATTAGGAATCGCGTCACTCTGTGTCAGCTGGCGCGGTTTCCAGCGATGCGAAGTGCTGTTCATAATGAGCCAGAAAATATATATATATATATATATATTGCGAGGACACTGCGGCAACTAAAGTGCTGAGAGGTGAAAACCGAAAACACTATGCCGTGACGACTTCTGGTGGGTGTGACGTCACACCGTTCCCGTAGCTGTATCCATACCCAAATTTTACATCTTTCGCGGATCTTAAGTGTTAATTACGCTTAATTACACATTTTTCCATCTAATTTTACACACGTCCGACGTTTTTCCGTCCATTCTGTAATAACGTCACAGCGTTGCCGTTGTTATATCGACGTCCACGCTATTTGGACGCAATTTCGACATTTTTGCATATAATTAATGAACTAATTAATCGACAGCCATCACACTTGGCTCTAAGGTTCATTTTTTCCTCCTATATCCCAAGCAACCATTGGCTTTCTTCTATCTTTTTAGTTCCCGAGTTAAACCGTGCGACACGCTTTGTTAACAGACGACTGTATGAGCCATTAAAGGCTTTCGCCTTATATCGAGAAGAAGGAAGGCTTTGAGCAAAAGCCTATGACTTATCTAGGTTAGAAGCTAAGTTTCCGGCTGGAAACTTAGAATGGAAAAGTTTATCGGACCCGCGCGCAATGTAGATCTTGAGTGGATAGCGCGCGAGGTTTCATTCCTCGCGAATGTCGAGGTGCGGAGTGGTAGATGCATCACGTGCTGGACAGGTGAAGAGAAAAGTGCCGTTTCAATTTCGTCTGCACCTTTCTGTCGGGATTCGAACCTAACGAATCTAACCTAACCTAGGTCGTTGCTGGCTCATTCAGTGTCTATCGAACTTCACAATGAAGTATTGTGCTAAATGCTGAGAATTAAGTACAATACAGTGTGCGTACAACAACAGAGATAATTAAAACATATATCCCTATACACGGTGTAAGCCACCTTAGCGCCGGTGCCTGTTGAGCAACAATGACTACGCAGAGGGTATCGGATATGAAACTTTGCGTACCGCTACGAAGCGAGAGGAGATTTGTCAATCAATGTATTGCCTGACAGTAATAAGGCAGAATAGTTTACAACCGGAAGAACAAAAGAATCGAATCGTAGCAATACGGTATACATAGTGATTGTTTTTACCCTTTACGGATCTTATATTTAAAAACCGTGAGAGATACATCGGCGCGGTCTGTGCAGGTGGATTGTGCAGCAATGAGGACATTATTAAGATGATGGACCTCAAATAATACGCAATTCAATAAAAACGTTGAGATCACTGCGGCGACCCACATTGGCGCAATGCGAAAGCAAAACGTCCACATGCTATATCGACGTCCGGGGCTGTTCTGACGTCCATGTTCTATATAGGCGTCCATGGCTTTTTTGACGTCCAAGTGTAATTTTCGCGTGTAAATTATTAACTATTACAACACATGAGCAAATTTTTTTCCACGGCACGCACTATTTAACATAATCAAACTTTTGCAGATATATATTTACTGGGGCGACATAATTGTGCGACATAGATATCTAATGCTTTCGGATTGAAAAACAAGTTGTTTTTGGCTTTAGGGTGCAAGAATATGTTACGGAATTGAAATCCATCCACATCGAAAGCTAGTCCAGCATTGATTGATGGACTGATTCAAATTTTCTTTCTTAATCACCATTGCGGTTCTATACCAGACGTCAAAGATACGCTTTGAAAGCTCGTTAAGTTGGCTTTCCTGGGTTGTACAAATATAACATAGCGTCTCCGCGCGTGATATCGTCACCGAAACCAAGTTAACTTCTTGTTTCCAATCTCACTTCCAATTTTTATTTTTAGCCGCCGTGGCGGCTTGGTGGTTATAGTCGCGACTACTGAGCGGAAAGACGCCGGTTCGATCCCGGCCGCAGCGCTGACATTTCGATGGAAACGAAATGCTAGAGACCCAATGTACTGCGCAATGCAGGTGGACATTGAAAAACCCCAGATGGTTGAAATTATCCGGAGCCTTTTACTATGGCGTTCCCTATAGCCCGAGTCGCTTTGGGACATTGCTCTGTAAAACCAAAACCACTTTTTATTTATTTTTCCTATATTCCTTTCATCACATCGGCGCTCTTAATCAGCGTATACCACGATCGCGACATATGGGCGAGACCTGACGTACAACGCCGCCTTACCAATCCCTGCGCCCCTGTATCACACGGTCACGTGCACGCGGTCCAGCCTGACTCCATCGCGGTAGTTCTCACGATGACACGTGTCGTATCGCTCTTCCTAGGTAGGGGGCGCGGTGTGAGCTCACGTTGGGTACGTACCATGCCGGGCGACGCCTGGCCGCACATTCAGCCAGGCAAATGAGAACAAGAAACAGAAAAGAAAATCCAAGCAATCAGTTATCGAATGAAATAAGCTTTATGCGAAGGAATTAAGCTAGATGGAGTGCAGTGGGAAAGGGGAGCGAGCGGTGACCGGGAGCCAAATACAGGACACCTCTCTTTCCTGCACGTTCCAGCGGCCACCTTTTTTACTGTTGCGTCGAATCGGAGCGAATCTATCTGCGATTTTTCGCATGTGTGTATATCCCTGTACGTACAGTTCGCTTTCGACAGTAGGAACGGCACGCTCTTATATCCGAAAAAATTTAGGCACTGGAAATGACCGGTCCTGTGGGACCACGCACTCGTTCCGCAACGCTAGATTCGGTCCGACGGGGGCGCACCGTACTTTGTGTTGTCGCAGGGGCTCAGGCCACTGTACCCGCGACCATCTGTCCCACCGGGGCTGGCTTGGTGACCCAGCGCTGCCGGCGGCCCGACGCGACGCCTCTACGCGATGACGGAGGGATGCTGGAAGCGTCCATTTTTACGCTATACCAACGCGAAGTGACATGAGATATTTGGGCAGGGTGGGCATGGGGAGTGCGTAGGAGGGGAGGAGGGCAGGAGAAAGAGCGCGAGGGCTCAGGAGGGCATGCGTGCGGTCTTTTAGTGTTGCCCTAATAGTCGGGGCTGGCAGCAACCCCCCCCCCCCCCCCCCTCCCATACACACACTTTCCTCGTTAATTGCTCCTCCCCATCTCCGCTTCTGGTGTCGCTTTGGCGCTTCTGTTGAGGTGCAGCCCGGGGGTGTGTGGTTTGGCTCGTTTAAACGGAGCTTGAAATTAATTAGTCATTTTGTAGAATTTTGTAGACGGATCAATACGGACTACACAATCTACCGGTAGCCTGGAGATGCTCCAGCTTAAAACAGAAAAAAAAAGCGAGGAGCTCTCTATCTTTCCGCGCATAGGCAGTGTTCAACATTGTGTACAGCGCAAGGACGGATAGTGAGCTCCGGAGGGTGCTGGTGATGAATGCTGTTGCCTTTTCGGCTAGGTATAGCTATCTATACTGCAATCCATCGTATTTGGAAGCAGATGTGCTGGATAAGAAGCTTCGAGCGCAGAGCCTGCCGTCACCAATGCACTTCTAAAGGCGCTATTCTTGAAACCGTCACTTCTTTGCTGAGGACTACACGGTCGCCAATACTTTTTCATCATAATAACCTCGACCACTATTATCATTATCATTAGCCGAGTTCAGGCCACTGAATGTAATGACCTCTGTCAATGACATCCAGTTATTATACTTTCAACTCTATAATTATTCTAGTCAGTGCTTACGAGGCCTCACAGAAGACGTTTTCGTGGACAGGTAGCTTCAGGTGTATACAATTTGTGTTGTCTGTGCTTATTTTCTAAGCGCTTTCGTCTGCATGTTTTTAGGGATTTATACCTCGTAGCCATAATGTGTTCACTACGTCTGAATAAAATCAAAGAAAAAAGGTGACTTCTTTGACAAACAACATCTCGAAAATAATTCAGTAATTGTTACCTTTATGGAGCGATCACGTTCATTTCGACTTCTAAAATCGCACTCTTTTTCACTGGGAAAGAATTCAGGTCATTGTCAGGCGCAGCGTCCAGGCACAGAAGTAGGCGTGACTGACCTTGCTTCCAGAGCTGAAACAAAAGATAGTGAAAACAGCACGACGCATAATAAATAGCCGGCGCCCCCTTTTCACTGCCATAGGGACACGCGTTATTTACAACCAGTGAACCGTAAGGGAAGGGGGGCCGGCCTTGAACGCCTTGATTCTAATCTCTTTTCACGTTCGCTGGGATTGACGGTGCCGCTACGCCCGTTCACCTCGGATCAGGAGCGAGGCCGCAAGATGGCTCCGGTAGATGGCGGGACTAGGCGACCACCACGAATGTCCGCTATACAAGGCAGGTCGGCAACCTGTTGTGCGCCGTTTTCTTCAATGCCGGCTATTGTTTCTCGCAAGCGCTGTGTCCAGCGCTTATCGAGGCGGGAACTGCTTGGTGACTATTCTAGGGCTTTGCTTCGTATCTGCTCTGCTCTGCTCTGCTAATAAGCGGGGCAGCGCGAGCTATAGCAACCCTTTTGCATGGCCGGCAACCTACACTCACACTCAAGAAAAAGGACGCCTGAGGCGTGCGTTTCTCTGGCCGCTAGCTTTCCTTGCGATCTCTCCTATGCAAATAGCCCACAGGCCGGCTCATGACGATGGCGCGCGGGCGTCTTTTCTAACGATGCTTCCAATCTTAGACGGCGGCGGCCAAGCCAAGCCAAGCCAAGGCCCCGTCGCTCCGTACAAAGGGCGGCATTGGCTCGGGCCATTCACAAAATGACTTGTTTCTTGCAGGCACTCCTTTTCGCCCGTGAGAGTTACCGCGCGCGCACTCCTGTTGAGCCTGAAGAAAGAGGGCAGGAGGAGTTCGAGGAGAGGGGGCGGAGGTGGAGGGCAAGGCGGCTCCTTTATTAACGTTGTTGAGCCTTCCGCGTCGCTCGACTGCCGATGAGCTTTCGTGTGTGCCCGGAATCTTAAGAAGGTCGGCGCGGCCAGACGTCCGCCCGCGGTTTGTTTTGTCCGTCCGAGGCTGGGCCCGCGAGGCGCGCAAGATATATGTGCTGCCCTTCTGAATCTACCGCTCGCCGAACGGCTCTATAGCGGCGGGAAGAGCTGTTAGGCCCGTCGCCTTGACCCTTAATGGCGGCCATGATTGCGGGGTCGTATCGTGACGGACGCGTTTCCGATCGGTGCTTAGTCGCTGGCTTCCGGAAGCCGTTAGGGATAGCGACCTCCGGGTTTGTGGGTTTATTTTACTCCCTCATTTTACTGCCGCTTTGGCTTCGCTTTTATCTCTCAAGTGCCCCGCTAGAAAGGCACCTTTTCCTTAAATGCCCTTAAGTCTCATTGCATTCAGGTCCGGCTGATTTCAACCTGCCTTTCCAGGCGTGGTGCATTCGTAAGATTTTAGTTGTTGTTTTTTTTTTGCATATGTTTAACGGAGGAAAGTGCGTGAAACTGTGCAGTTTCATGCAGCACGTACTTGCGCTTGACCCTAGCCTGTCCCAGTAAAATTTACTATATACGCCACCTTCATGTGTAGAGTTAAGGATATAACTTTGAAGTGACTCCTCGGGTCGGAGTTCTCGGGTCGGAGCGCTAAGACATCTCTGTGCGCATCTCGCAATAATTTCAGAAAATACATTATTTTGGCTCTATTGATAAACCTTTCAAATGCAATTATAACGTGCGCACGACGACTCTCATACATTCGAGAAGACTGTAGAACTGACATTGTGCAAAAGAGCTGCTTACTCTTGTTGCAGTGTGTTCACTATACACCTTCGGCGTGACAAATGTCGGATGTGTGGGCTGAGGGACAAGCAGTACCTTGCAGAGCGTGAGGAATACACATATGCACACATACATCGGAGCACTTTTCAATAATTCAAGCCAATAGACGCATATATATCTTGTTGTCGAACCGTATAGATAATCTCACTGGTCCGCTGAATATGATGCCTGCGCCTTAAGGCATACAATCAGGCGTGCGCTCAGATCGCTGCTCGTGGACAGCAAAGTAAGTGTACACAGCTTATTTCCACGTAGGAACTAAAGAAACGTACCGCCCTTAGGAGCTACCAGTGTAAGCCCATTAACTGTGAGTCGTGATGTCAAGTGATCTCGAGGCAGTAACCACCTCAAGGTTTCCCGTCTCCTCAAGCTTTCCTTTCTACTCTATTTCTCGAAGACTTTAAAACCGAATGCATTGAGTACTTCAAGTAAACCTGCATACCATTATAGGATATATGTAGCTATAGAAAAGGGGTCGAAAAGCGCAACAGATTGAAATCGCCGTATAAGAGGATATCTAATTGTGATTTGCGCACAAGACCTAAATGAGTGGAAAGTACAAGTTTCTTTGATTCTTAAGCCTCATTTCCACGATATAATGACTTAAAATGAGCGTGGGCACATGGGTTCTCTAGCTCGTTATTACCGTGCAGATATTCCCCATGGTTCTCCCCGTTTCATGAAAGTCACACTTGTGCAGTCATTCAGCTGTGCCGATATTTGCGAAGCAGCTAATGTGCAGAGCACGTTGGTAATATTAAAACTAAAATGAAGGGAACTAAGTGCAAATATCCGAAAAATGATTATTGGCTCGGTGAAAGATTAGCCATTCTTATGGCCATCAGTATCCGCTATCGTTTTTGTGCAGCGCAATGCATCAACTTCGTGGATGATATAGCTCAAAGTATCCTCGCTCCATCAAAAAGCCCGCTCAAGCATTCGGCTCCCTAATCGCTATAAAGGAAGCTTGAAGCAAGTAATTTGCTGGAGGCACAAGTCGTTTCAAAATGCGCCCGTGTGGATATAAGCCCAGCTGCTGCAAGGGCAAATTGTACGTCAGTCGTCAACTCAAAACTTGATTGAAGTGCCCCATTTGTCGCAGTGATAGCATTCGTCTTTACGTCCCAGTATTTTGAAAACAGTTAACAAAGCTAGGCAAAACAGGCAAAAAGAAGTGATAAAATAAAGCAAGCAGTCCACAGGGTACCCCGGGGGCATTGCAAGTGCAACATAACACGCATGCACGCAAGCGGAAAGCTGTGGCTGCTTGTACGTCGGCCTAGCTTTTCGGCACCAACCGCCTCGCGCCTGCTGCCGCCACGGCCGAAACATTCGGGACCGGGGATTTCTCCTGTCCTCGCCTCCCTGGGCTTACACAGAGCGACACACGGCATGGTCGTCGGATACCCCGTTCGAAATCGGTCCCGTTCCCCTCCGTCTCGCCCGGCCGACCGAGGCAGGACAATAGGGAATGGGGGGGGGGGGACCAGGAAAGCGGGAGGAGGGAGGTTAGGTGCTAGCCGAGCTGCCACACGGCGCCTGCGACAAAGAGGCCGACTCAGATCGGCCTCTCCAACTGCTGCCGCCACAGCGGAGGGCAACGGAGGAAGAAACATTACACAAAATGCTCGGGCGCTATCAAATTTTCTGCCAGGTGGACGGTCGGCGACCGGCCCCCCGATAATGCGCCGGGGGAACACAATGGGCAAAAGAGGTCTCCCCCAATGTCCGCACCCCCAATTTCTCCCCTTACCTCCTGTACCCTCTGCCGCTTCCCCCGCGGACCCGAGGTCTTATGGCAGCTTGGGGTGGGACGCCTCGGCCGCAGCCAGAACACCAGGGTGCGATGTGCACGCGTGTGCGTGCGTGTGTGTGCGGAAAGCGGCGGGGACGGGATAGGGCTATGCCCGAAACGAGAATCGGCGGTGGCTCACGGGCGACGAATTCGGCACTTTGAGCAAACACAACAAAGCAGTCCCGTCAACGCCTCTGTGGGTGTCTCTGTCACCCCTCGTCTTCCACCCCTCCGCGTTATCGCCGAGCGGCGCTGCTTTATTTCGTCAGTGTGTGTAGGGCCCGAATGCACCGTCCCGCAACAATTGTTGCTCCGCGTCCAGTTTGGTGTCGCCGCGTGCATGCGCGTCTGCGCAAGTTCTGTGCGCGCTTTTCCGAGGATGTACGCTTCCGTTCGCGATTGTGTCATGGGTGCGGCTGCTGTTGCGGTTCCAGCGCCTATTCCTAGCAGATTTCCTCTGCTCGTATATTGCGCTGCTTACGCCTGAGCTAGGCACCTTCTGTGCGAAGTGGCTAGTGAAGAGATGGCGCAAGCATTCAAAGCACTGTCCGCGTGCGGAAGGGGTTTGCTCGGGTATTAGAACAATGATACTGCTTTCGAACTGCAGTCACTAAAACAGCGCCAGTGTGTCATCAATGTTGCACGCTTTCCATATTTCTTCTTTATTTTTCATGCGTCCAGATGCTTCATTTGAGTCGTTTTCACCTCATATGAATGTCACGCTTCGTTTCCGCCTCGCACTATGCTAGGCAAATAGTGCAAATGCTCCCAAGCTCGAGCCGACAACAATTGCAGCAAACAAAAAAAAAACTTTCTTCCACGAGTTGCATCTTTCAGCTTATTCTCCTTTTCAGCGGCGAAGGCGTCGACGAGCAACATGTGTCTCGCGTTGCACAAAGGGGGCGCGGGTGTCGCGCCGGTATATATACGATACGACACACAAGAGACGCCGCCACAGAGGCGGCGCCCTGTCCCAAAGAATCTGCGTCTCCATGGGCCGCACATGTAGGGCGCGTGGGTACCCCTCCTGGTCATGGCGTGGGGCGAGGCAAGCCCAAGGGGGGAGGGGGGAAGGGGGAATTGAGAACGTTCGCATACAAGCAGGGGTCACTGTATACCCACCTATTGGCCATATAGACTCCACATCTCCAAAGACGCGAAGACAGAAAAAAGGTGGTTCGCTCCCGCGAAGGCAGGAAACCTTTTTTTTTTTCACTCATGGTTCACGGAGTCTTCTTCCAAGAGGAGAAAAGCACAGAGTCCAAGCAACAGAGAAGAAGGATGGCGATTGCATTGAAAGAAGGACAGATACATTTTCCGCTCGGGTTCTGTGGCTCAAAGCAGAGCTGGCAACCCCCTGTGTACCGTCCATGCTTGCTAGGTACAGCGTCGGCAACTACGCAAAGAAAGCTTTGCGGCTGTGCGCACGGGGCGTGGGGCCCTGGTGTTTATTATAGACTGCGCCTTCAAAAGCGCCAGACAAACCGTGTTTCCTTAAAGATGCAGATTAGCCCCCGGTGGCCGCGACCATGGCACAAGTTTCTTCACACCTGTTTATTTTTATTTTATATTTCTTTTAACATTCATCTGGAGTTTTATTCGTTCTCGCGGTCATCGGACGGCGGTATGCTTCTTTAGCCCCCCGCGATTGGCCTCTGTGTTCGGGCAACCGGGCTTGAAACAGGCCGTGTCGTCCTTTAGCTAGCCCGTAGACGTGCCTGTCTCCATACATGGCGTGGCTTATGGCTTGGCTCGGCTTACCGCGTCCTTCTGGTAGACTGGACTTCGGCGCCTCGGTTCTTTGATCCCCTCTGACTGGCTCCGCAGAAAAGATTCGATCGGCCATGGAGAATGCGCAGTCTCCAGTGAATCAGAAACGCGTTGTTGTGTGAATATTCTCGGGAATTCATGCCACCGTCTCGTGAATCTATGAGGTTGGTTTATACTTGTTTTTTTTTTTTTTTTTTTTTTTTGTCGTCGCACGTTCTACATTGCGCGTGTACACGAGAAACCCGTGCCGAGCCCTCGGTATTATGCTGCTGTCTGGTGCCGGTAATTTGCCGCCGTGATGTCTATTTCGCTGTCCTCATCTCGAGGCAGAGATGCCTTGACGCGTTTAAAGCCTTTCGTCGTGTGTCACAATGAGTTAACCTAGCTTGCTGCGCACGCCCGACAGTGAAAAGAGGCAAGTGGCGGTCTGAAGATGTTGGTTTATTCTTTCACTGCTCTGCCTCCATATATGCCACCAAGGCAGTTGAAAATGACTGAAGATTGACAAAATCAAAAGTTCTTAATTTGGTACATATTTTCTTCGCTAGGCACGTTATTTCAACGAAGGGCACACTGAGAGAGGAAAGTCAGTAGTGCATGCGTGGACGTTTTCTCACTTTGCCCGCATTTTTGCTATGTTTTTCATGCCACTACCTGTTTTTTGTTTCTAAAATCATTCTATTCTGAAGAAAATTACGTTACTACATCTTGCTCCAGTGCTGCGACCTCCATGTCATAGAAACGCAAAGGACGAAGTAAATGGTAACGTATTGCAAGATGTGCTCAGCAAGTTCTGAAATTAGTAACATTTACCTTTACCTTATCACTGAAACTCAGCCTAGATAATCACTTTGAATATACGGACATGAGTAGGCTTGTAGCTTTTATTTCAAGCCTTGAGTTCTTTCAACTAACGCAACTTGCAACCAAAGCTAAGTAAACTAAGTTGTGTTCGCAAAGATAGTCAGAGCGAAGCAAGGCGAGAAAACGTTCGAGTCTCCCGATTTGTTTTGACTGCCACGATTTATTCGGTGCGTCGCTTTTAGCGCACGGGCTCGGCTACTGCACGGGCCAAGCCTGTGCGTGTCGGCTTCGCTAAACCGTAACTTAGTCGTCCTTCTATAAGGTCCGTTGCCATTGTGGGCTCCTTGTACACACCGCCCCCCGGTATTGTGAGCGGGTTTCCTTTGTGCGGGCCGCTGGCACAGGCAAGGAAGGGCCCAGTGGGAAAGTCAAATTCGAGAAGCCTGATTGCCGCCTCTCGCATCATGCCCGAGAATGGATGCCCGGCGGGGGGTGCCCTATACGGCCTTTAGTGGGAGTGATATATGTGCTACGCTGACGACAGAAAAGAAATAAGATTTTTTTTTGTTATACCTTTTTATCTCGAAGTGACTCCCAGCTGGAGACGCGTGACCAGTGAGCTTCTTGCTTTTTGTGTGGAGCACGTATATTTTATTATTATTTTTTTGCTCCATCGAGAAAAAAGGAAGGGGCGGGGGAGGGGGGCTGTTCGTTCAAGCGACAGTACGTGGCAGCCTGTTTTTCTATTCTAAAGACTGATCTTTTTTATTTTTTCAATCAGTTGTTCATCGTAGAGACTAGAAGACAGAATTAGGCACCCAAAGATGGCTGTTGTTCGTAAATTTCTTTAAAAAAATTGATGGCCTTGCGAGAGCAGCACGAAGTGCAAGTCCTTTGGGTAGCGTTCCAGTTGCTGACACTGCGCGCCATGGAAGTGCAAGGAGAGACCAATTTTATGATTTGATTTTTCCACAATTCTCCAGTTTACACTGATTTACCCCCGAAGAAACGGCACGACTTCAGTAATGTTTGTCGCTGACGGCGCTGTGCCGTAAACAAGTTCATTACAGCTATTGCATCACTACGTCAGTTAATTAGAGCGTCGCGTAGAGTTCACTCCGGCACGACGTCACTTTCGCCGGAACTTCTATTATCAAAAATCTTGAAGAGTAGCACAACAGATGTGTACGTGCACTTGCGAAACAATTAGCAGCCCTAAGTTTTTCATAAAGGGCAAGGCATAGGAACGCTCAGTATTTCGTGGCACCTGAAGAGGCTAACCATGCATCAAGGCCTGTGTTTCGCGTCTACTTGAAAAATTGCCGTAAGAAAACAAAAATATTAAGGTGCGTTGTTCCGTCGAGTGCATTGCTTTTTGAGTTTCCATGAATGAAGTGCATCAACGAATTCTCCTGCACCGAACATGCTTGACAGTTAATGCCACGAACGTCGACCATAAGAGAAAGCAAACAAACACAGCGATTATTGCTTGAAATTTGAAAATAATTTCCAGTTTTTTTTTTTTTTTCGGTGTATTCCGAGCGATGTTAACATTGCACAGAGGTAATAAAATATGCGGGGAAAGAAACACGGAACATCGCTGAGGAAAGAATACATTAGCGACTCCAGAAAGACGGTTTATTCATTTCTTTTTCTAACTTGATCGTAAAAGTGTCAGAATTTGTTTTTGTTCTTTTGTTTTGCAATGACATCGGTTGTAGCCAGACCTCCTACCCCCACCCTCTCTCTTTGGATCTCGTCACAGTCATCCGCGTCAAATGACGTCATCGAATATTCAAATCACATGACATTTTGTGATGACGGATAGGCCACGGGACGACCTTATTGAGTCACCTATTAAATCATTTACATATGATCATGACGCCTTTGCATAACATTAATATTTGGCGCCAAAACTCGCATTTACATTTCGTGAACATTCTTTTAGTCCTTATTTTTTGTTTTTCTGAGTGACTGCTTTGTAAACAGGCAATATGTTCTTTTCTGCCGACCACGGTTGCGTTTGTACAACAGCAGTAAAATCGCACTAAATGTCGCCTCGGGATCAATTTTGAACGCACTTTTCGTCGGCACGAACGAGGTCAGTGCCACGGAGTAGTTAAACTATTATAACGTTAAACTATTATATTACTAAGTTAAACTATTATACATGCGACCGGAATGCAGCGTTATGTTTGCCTGCCTCTTCATAATCGGCGTGTATTTCCGTAAAAAAAAAAAGAAAGACACAAAGAAACCTTTAAGCAGCGAGTATGCGCCAGCATAAGAAACATTTAAATGACCGATTGAGGCTCATTCCCTTTTTTTTTTCTTCTGAATGGAACTTGAAAAAACGAAGTATATTGACGGTCATTTCTTCAGAGAATAACTACACACGAAATAAAATGCATACATTTAGTCAAACTTCGGGCGTAATCATTCCACTGCTCAAAAATAAGCCATCCCCTTTCACACGTACGACTTGAGCCCGCAGTTTGTCAAGTCCAGATTGCCTTCAGCCCTAGCCACGGAGCGACGACAGAGGTGCGCTGCGGCTAGAGCGAGGACGGCTATAGGCATGGGTCTGCACGGTTCGTGTCGGCGCAGCAGAGATGCTTTTGCTTCTACTGTTTTTTTCTTCGACATTTGTTGTGTTAAAGTATGTGTTTTTTGTATTGAAAGTTTAATCTTTGTTTTATTTTTTTTTACTTCTCCCCTTACCCTGCGCATTCCGCATGCAGGGGTCAGGACTCAGGATACCGCATGCGGACCGCCACGCGCGCTTTGTCATCGCTCCCTTCACCGGGGGAGAAGGAAAAGGGGACCCGAGTGCGGGGAGCCTGGTCGGCTACAATGACAGGGTGCGCACCGCGGTAGGTGAGGTGGCGTCGATTCCAATTTCTATCGCGTTTCTCCCATTGTGCGCGATCAGCCGCGGCCAAGCCAGGTCGCTCGACTCGAGCCCGTTGCTGCTCGGCGTGCCCAGGCCAATGGCTGCGGCGTCAATGTTGCAGAGTGCCATATCTTCGCGCTGTACTTATTCTTCTCTTGAATGCGCAACTTATCAAAATATGGCGACGTTGCTTACCTATCACGCCACCTAGTCGCTGTCTTCTGATCTTACCTACGACTCTCGTAGATCGCTTCACTTATTCCACGCTCTCAACTAGACTCGTCACTGTGTCTGATTCCCGCCGACACTAATGTAAACATAACTGTCATTCAGCTTTTCTTCATAGTTTTAAGCAGCAAATGAAGGTGCCCAAACGCAGCCGGTCCAAGCGCAACGGGTAATGACAAAAACTTTGGCGGCTCAAGGCTAAGACTTCATGTTCCTTCAAAACGCCCTTCTATGTGTCATTTTCTGAGCCCTTAGCTCGTTGCAGCTTGGGTCGGACTGATAAAAAACGTGGTATCCTATATTCGGTGCAGGGTATGGTTTAGAGCAGCTTTCATTTTCAGCGATAGTTCTGTATTCTCCTCTTTTTTTCTATGACGCAGCGCTACCAATGTTTAACAAAACGCCTGAATGCTGCGCTAGGTCTAACATGAGGCCGCTTTTTCCACGAAACATTATTTCTCGAACCCAGGAAGTGAGTGAAGTCGTTGAACATCCACATTGTAAAGAAGGTGACTCGTACCGCACCCTGGCCGCTCAGACTCGAACATTACTACTCCTTATTTTTCTGCACTTCTTAGTTTCACCAAAATGCTGCTACTTTCCTGCAGCTCATGACGCTGGTTAGGCCTACTTCGCACAGAAACCTTAGTGATCCGCCTCTGCCCTTGATACGAGGAAACTCTATTAACAAGTGCATTTCAACAATATGCTCAAAAGTTTCAAGTGTATGCATGGTCAAGAAATACAGCAAGGGTAAAACGCTCACTGTCTTTCTTCGTCTCTCTCTTGCATCCTCTATTTGCATCATCATCTTTTTGGACATGACACTGTTCCATTGTTTGACCCCTTTTGTCCGTCTCTATCCAACTGCACATAGAAAGCACTAGCAAGCAGTGCGGGCGACAGACACGTAAAATATTCAAGCGCTTCTGATGAATGTAGTTTCCAAATATACCATCATGATCCCAGTCTCTTGATACTGCGGGTGTCATGTGATACTGATAGCAATAGTGCTGTTGCTTTTGCATAACGCCATTGCCGAACATGAACTGAAGGTGAGTGAACAATTAACTTGTACGCCACTGACAGTTTACCTAAGCTATAACCACCACAGTGCATTCGCCAGAATCCTGTGAAAGCGGCAGATATAAAAAAAAAGAGGAAAAGGTTACAATCGTAGAGTACCTGCTACGGATGGAAAGAACGGTGGGCAGACATCCCAAAGGCAACGTCTAGCTACATTGTGTTGCCTTCGCTCTTTCTTTCTTTTTTTTTTTGCCTATCTTTCTTTGACTCCGGCTATTCGCCACGTGCGGGCACCGGAAAGACCACAGTGTCAACGTCGCATGAAATTGGACATATGTCGAAAGAACAGAGGGTGAAAAAGGAGAGAGGAATGGGGAAGGCATCGCAGCAAAGCACAGCGAGCGGGTCGCGTATGCCGGGCGCGATTTCGTTCCTTTCCGTGTCGCCGCCTCTGCCTTTATAAATGGGCGCGGCCCGCGCCTGATGCGTGGCGCGGAAAAAAGAGGAGGCGATATAGTCGAGCAAAACTAAACAAACTTAACGCGCACGCGGAACAGGCGGGCAGTAAAATGCGCTCCGTGAAAAGGAATGGATGAATTGTCGCCCGGCGTGAAACGGGAGCTTGGGGAAGAAGGGAGGCCGGCTGGGTTGGCGGGTAGCAAGGAAGGGTGGTTATGGAAAGGGCATGCTCTAAAAAAAAAAAAGAAAAAAATTGTCGACCTCGCGACGAAGTCTCGAATCGAGGAAGGGCACGGTGACTGTTTCTAACATAACTGTGCGGTCGTCAAAACCGAGGAATGCCGCCTGCAGGTGGTGAGGTCGTGCGTGACTAAGGGAAGGAAAAGACAATGTGGTTCAGGAAAGCCACACAGGTGAAGCGCTTATTCATTCGTTTCGAATCGGTGGCAATGTGCAGGCTGTTGTTTCAAGGCGTCAAAATTTCATGGTCATGAAAAAATCAGTAATACGGGTACGTAGCCTGAAATAAATATGCGAAACGCATACCACACGTCTTGCAGATAAAAAGGGAGAGGGGCTGTTTGCCTCATCGTAAAGCGTGATCCCTGCTGCAGCTGCCGGAGTTAAACGGCGCTAATGTAGTGTTACAACTGTAGTGGTACAAATGTAGTGTTACAGTGCATAGGGGAGTTTTAAAGGAAACGAGGCCTTCAGTTGAAGTACATGTGTACGACCGCTTCTAAGCAAATAAACAAATAAAACCCAATCGATTGATAACTGAAGAGCACTAGTTATTCTGGAAACGAACAAACACAATTATTCAATATTTGGAACGTAATAATAAGTTAACAAAGATAGCCGCAACTGTAATGAAAGCAGTAAAAGAAAACTTATGCTTACGAAGCGTTGTTTAACAAAAGAAAAAGAAGCGGAGAAATTCATCCTCTTTCGGCTACCGCAGTACGTTAAGCACACATCGTGACCACAGGAGAATGTTCAGGTAGTAGTAGTAGTAGTAGTGGTTTTTATTAAACATGGTAAATGGAAGAAAAAATATTGTTGCTAGCCCCGGCATCTGCTATCGCTGCTGGAACCACCTGAGCTGGGGCAGCAGAATTAAAGGATAGCAGGCAGTGTGTAGAAGTGAAATGAAAGAGGTGAAGGGAGAGTAGAAAGGACAGCGGGAGAGGTACACTGGCAATAAATCTATTTACATATTAACATATTTACATAAACACAGGTCGCACGCGCATGAAGGTCATGCAGAACATAGTTTCGTTTCGTTTATTGGGGTTTAACGTCCCAAAGCAACCCAGGCTATGAGAGACGCCGTAGTGAAGGGCTCCGGAAATTTCGACTACCTGGGGTTCTTTAACGTGCACTGACATCGCACAGTACACGGGCCTCTAGAATTTCGCCTTCATGGAAATTCGGCCGCCGCGGCCGGGATCGAACCCGCGTCTTTTGGGTCAGTAGCCGAGCGCCGTAACCACTGAGCCACCGCGGCGGCGGAGAACATAGTACAAACACACTCGCACGACACAAAACACATAACAGCTGGAGTGGGGGCGTCCAGCTGTTCATCGTCCAAGGTAGCCTCAGGTAATTCCCGTTTTGATTTTAAAGCCAAGGCGTCACTCATACACTAGCACAGCAACCACATCCCGGCATCCTAAAAGGCTGCTCACTTGACTGCCTCAGCCGATGGATGCGCTCTAAATTACGGCAGACAGCGCCTCGGGCAAGTCGCCAGAGGTTCCCTGCGACCGATCGCGCAGGCGCGCGGTGCGACAAAGTGCGCAGCGTGGTCAGACGTGTCACCCGACACTCCCGCCCCGCAGCGGCGGCTTCAGCACGCGGGGGTGGTTTCGGAGAATGACTGTCGTGTTCGGTTTCGTTCACCCCCCGCCGAGGCTGGCGATAGCTCCCCGCTGTCCCATCCCGCGGGAGACCGCACAGCAGCTGGCCGCTGCTGTCGCTGTGCCCAGGGAGCGCGTTAATTCCCCGTTGGTTTTGCAGGGCTTCCGGTTAGAGTTGTGTGGTGCATGCGTGTGAGAAGTACCTTGCCGATACCTGGCGGCGTTACGCTCGCGCGAGATTGAGACTTTGCAGCTGGCCCGTCCTATACCTGACGTCCTTGCTTCTAACCCGATCCTCTTCGTTCACCTTCCCACTTTAACTCCACTGGAGCACCTATCTAGTTAACTTCCCTGCCTCCACCCAACTCTTCTTGTAATTCTGGTTAGGTTTGTCTGGAGCATGTGTGAAAGATGTCTGAACTTTGCAGTTCCCGGATCCTGGCTACGCCTTGTCAGTTAGTGTGGAAGGAAACGACTCTGAAAAATTGCCAACTGGAACAGATGCAAGAAACATACGCGTTTGAAAGTTTCAAACTGTGCGGTTGGTTCTTCCACTTCCTCAAGAAGCATGCTAACAACGCTGAGTTAGAAAACGGGCAGCTAGGAGACAAAAACTTCCAGTACTGCCAGAGTCTATGGAGATAATTTTAGAGATTTTCATAGACTGTATTCTTTTAACTGCAAAGGCATCTGGCTCCATGGTTCGTATTGTAGTCGATGGAAAATACTAAGTCCAGCAACTCTGCACTCGTCTTTGTCGCATTGCCATCACTCCCACATGATACTTTTGCGACTCCAACGTCTCTGGCATGGTCACTGTTATTGAAAAACACTGGGGTACTATATGTTGCAAGCTCAAAATTCTTGTTTTGTAGTTGTTGTTGTTGCTTTAAACATCTTTGTTTTGGCAGTGGGTTTATCTTCTTCGCGATATCTCGCCTTTCAGGATAACGCGTCTGGCCAGTCAAAAATAAAAAGGTTCTATCCTGGAGCAGCGCGTTTTGACATGCCCACCAAGCATATACACCGTGTTTAAATCCCGAGCACCGATCACGTGGCGCATATAGCACGGCATATCGATCGCTCACATGAGGCACGCTCCAGAACCATGTTCCTCAAAACCGTACAGCATCGCAGTACCGCACATACAATGCTGTAATCGCTTTAACGCTCCTACACACGCGTTGTGTTCAGCAAAAACCCGCCATTCTCCGACGGTGATATTTTCCGCTCCTCAGAAGCAGCTGACCGGAGCTGGGGATCGGTGTTGTACACGATGCACACGCACGCACACGTTGTACTCACGTTGTACGCATGCGCGCGTGTGTGCGCGCGCGCTTTTGTTAAGCGTTTAGAGCGGCTTTGTGTCTGAGCCACGGATTAAGGCGGCACACTGCCGGAGAACGGGGGTTAAAAACACGGAACGACGTCGACCCCACGCGTCTGCTACGGCGCCCTCTCGCCCACCGCCCCTCGCGCCGTGACCAGGGCGCAAAGGAGCGCCACGAGCTTCTCCGCAACGCGAACTTTGTACCGTTTACACGCTTGTCAAAGCCAGCGACCTATACGCGGGCGCCTTGGTGAGGGCAAGGATACTTGTGGGGTTTGTTTTATCGGCTTGAGATTAGCTGCAAACGCTTTGGCGAGCAATAGTGTGGATGTGGTGCAGGACGCAGTAGGTAGGCGACCTCCTCGACACAAGACAATTAGAACAGCCACACTTCCTTACACTCCTGAATGTTCGTGTCAGCAAGGTTTGGTTTGGTTTGGTTTATGGAGTTTAACATCCCAAAGCGACTGAGGCTATGAGAGACGCCGTAGTGAAGGGCTCCGGAAATTTCGACCACCTGGGGTTCTTTAACGTGCACTGACATCGCACAGTACACGGGCCTCAAGAATTTCTCCTCCAAAGAAATTCCAGCCGCCGCGGCCGGGATCGAACCCGCGTCTTTTGGGACAGCAGCCGAGCACCGTAGCCACTGAGCCACCGCGGCGGCCGTGTCAGCAAGGGACTTCGGTCCGTGATAAAGGAGGAGCAGGATTTAGCGAGACAAAACAATGTGAAACAAATGCGAAACACGAGCACTAAGCAGTAAGCCCATCTCTTTTGTCTTAACATGAAAAACCACGACATGGCCTGTAGCGAAGCTAGTTACGTACGCCTTAAAATGGCGGATTGCTGTTTGCTCAGATATTTATTTGTTTTTTTTCCTTACTTCTCGAGCGCTTGCTGGCACAGGGGCCTGTGCAATGTGATCTCTTTGTGGCCGTCATTTGTTTGAACTGTACTGCTCCTATAGTTTGTTTCTGCGAGTATTTATCCTTAACTCGCTAGCTGTTGTCTTTGGAACAACTTCTAAGCACGAAGCAGCTAACCGTACATATAAGGCTGGATCACTTCGCACATATGTGGTCGTAAAGGCGCCGTTGTCCCGCCGCAGAGCGCTTAATGTTAGCAGCTATGGCTGGAAGTAAGGGCCGAATGCGTTCGACGAAAATAACATAAAGAGAAGTGGAATAACATAAAATTTAAGAACGGTGCGTTGCCGAACAGAGAAGCAGCTCAGCTTTAAGAGCAGAGTAGGCACGTGACCGGTATGCAAATTCGAAGGGAAAAGTTCGGGGAACCATAACTCCCGAAACGCAGCGGTATGTTTCGGACCCAATGCAGCTCGAGGTTTCTATGTGTGCGCGAGTAGTGTGTGAGTGACAGCGCCGTATTATGCGGGGCTTCGATCGTGTTCCGGTGCTGGAACTATGAGCGGTGGTGCAGGCGAGAGTTTATTATATATGTCCGTGTGTACACTCGCAAAAAGCAGGGCGAACGGACAAAGCACCCGCACATCACGAAAAGGAGGAAACACTGGGCAGCGGAGTTTGCAGGGGTGTCGGGAAGGCCACCCCGATTAGCTACTAATCTGCGCGCCCCGAGGCCATTGTTCGCCGGATTAAGAGGCTGCGTGCACAAAGAGAAACGCAATGGGTTTTAGGAGAAAGGAAAATGAAAACTAAAAAACAAAACAAGCAAAACAAGCAATATGAAGCAAAAACAAGCTTGCGCACGCGACACGGAGTCAGTTCGGCCGCATGGCTTACTCCCCTGAACTTTTATTGGTTTGAGGGGTATGGCTTGTGAACGTAGCGGCTTGGGATCGTAGCCGACTCTCGCTTGACGCGCGTAACTCGCTGCCGATGTGTAAAGAACAGCTGTGGAGCGCAGCGGTTTAACATTTCTCAGGTCTGTTTTTTTTTCTTCTTCTTTCTGCTTTGAGGTCCATGTTGATCGTTGCAGCTTGTCGTCTGTACGGCGTTGCTCATTTTCGCAATATCTTTATGTCAAATCTACGCGTCCCTATGCATTAAATGAGTGTAATGAAATGTGAGTTATATCTTCATAATATTTGCTTATCCCAGTCGGAACCGAAGTGCAATGCGTTCAGCTAATTGCGATACGAACGCTGATGTATTAAATGGGACATTTGATAGCGAGCTGGTTATCTTTGAAGACGCGAACAGATTACAAGCTGACGCAAGCAGTTCGTAATGTATGAAAGTAAAATGAATGACATTTACCGTATAATATTTTATTACTGCCCTCTGCCTGCTTATCTGTCCGCTTCCCACATTTGCACGAGTCAGACGTCGCGGAAATAAAATCCCGTCGGCACATGTACGTGCCAAGCGCACTGAAGAATCATACTCCACATGCAAAAACACACGCGTGACTTGCTGTAATCTAAGCCCGCACTTTGTATAAGGGGAGCTCGCGCAGACGTATATGTACTTGTATGAATCACACTTTTCTAAATTGCAGCTGCTCTCAGTGGCAAATACACACCCATAATTAAAGATGACGGGGAGGGAGGGGGGGGGGGGGGGGTGATTTAGCAGAGACACTCCTAGAAGAGATTCGTTTTTGGGATCGCATCGGGTTCACGCAACAGCAACATCTGCTTGTTAGTAGTTCGGCTAATTCGGGCTAAATGCCTTTCGTAATTGGTGCTATGACGCCCACAAAACATACGCATTTTCCCGACCCCGTTCGTGCGGCCGATTGTCATTTCCTCCCGGGTACGGTACCACCTGCAACCACCCAGCCGCGACCGCGGCACCTCCAGCAAGGGGTTCAACCTGAGGAGAAAAAAAAAAATACAGCGGACAGCAAAAAAACGAGGGCATGGCTGTATAGCGTTACTCGTTCCACGTTCGGTGTTAAAGCGAGTGGTGACGTCTATGACATGCACGGTTGACTTGATTTTCCTGGTCTGTTCACTGCTGACTTTGTAATTCGTGTATTGTTATTGAGTACGCGGTTTCAAGAGATTGCTAACTGTAATACAAAACAGGGGAGATAGAGAGAGAGAGAGAGAGAGAGAGGGAAAACTTTATTTTGCGTTTCAGGTCCACGCGTCTCTATATTTAAAATGGGTGAGTTGAGGGTTCAGGATGATTACTGGCGACTACCTGATCAGGACGTTTACCACAACAGCAACGTTTTTTCTGTCCTTTGTCGAGTCGTCATCAGTTTGCCCACACATCCTTTCACGAAAGCCAGCAAGCGTTCAGCTATGGCCTAGATATGGCCATGAACGCCGTAGTTCAGGTTCGTCAACACATCGTTTCATCTTTCAAGGAGTACCCATTTTGAAATATCCATTGATATCGTGGGTACGAGAAGGCAGCTTTAACGATATTGTCGAGCTTCAATAGAGGAGATGCACATAAGCCACATTTCTGTTTTAAAAACTGCGTTACCATTCTATACATGCTCTGTAAAAACTCTACTAAAGCCAATAGAAGACCTCGCAAATGTTGTCGGCTATCTCGTAAGCGTAAGGGAATCAATAGGAGGAGACAGCGTTGAAATACATATCGCTTCTCATTGGACCCACCGACTTGTACGCAGTGTGCATCGCAGAGTTCGTATGCCAGCGCCACCTTGCGAACGAAGGCACACCTCGCTTTCCGCCTTCACACTCTTGGGCGAAGCACGCAGACACTCGCCCGCTTCATTTCTGGCCCGAACTCCAAGAAAATAAGGTGAGCTCAACATCGCTGCGCAGACCTCGCACGCGGCCCCGGCAGTGTCTCCTGTACCGTAAAATCGCGTGTAAACACGACGTCCTCGTCGTCGGTCCTGCAAACAGACGTTACCGGTTCTCCCGGTGCGAGGAGCTCCCCGCCGTCTCTGCAGCCTCTTTAAAATGCACTCTCGTATTTGCCTTCAAATTCCCTAAACTTCATCAAAAGTCAAACACTGAAACTCCAAATTCTCCGTGCTCCAGAAGGGGAACAGGAGCGGCTCACACGCGCTGCTCTCGGAAGTTTGTTCTATCCGGCTGTGCCTCTGAGAAGAGCCGAGGATCCAGTGAGCGGGTGGAGGAAAGAGGCGAGTGCTACGCGCTCTCTCAGAAACTCCGTCTACGCTTAGGGTCCGCGTCCTGCCGCTACGCGGCGCTTCCGTGCAATCAGCTGCAGCGGCGCGTGTGTGTGCTGGCGAAACGTGAGCCTACTTCCGGTTCTAGCGTCATTTCCGCTTTCAGGGAAACGCGTGCGAGTGTTAATGCGAGTAAGGTTTTAAAAGAAATGCTGAGATTTAAAGCGCAAATGTCGTGGCACTTTGTTCGCTTGGTCATGAAAGGACAGTGGGCTATTCGGCGCGTGGCGCGCTCCGTGTACAGGCGGTATCATATGAGTAGAGTGCGTTAGGTATGTCTGTAGGCAGTTCGCACACTGTTCACTGCGAAGAAAGAAAATTGTCGCGTCAGCGTTGCCAACACAACGGGATCGCGTCACTGCAGCCACGGAAGCCAAACAGACGCATACGCAGGCATAAATATGTGTAGGCTGAAGGCGGGAATTCCTGGCAAACGTCGCTATTGGTAGGTGGTGACGCCGTGTGCGAAAGTAGAGATATTGCGTACAAGAGTGACGTGTGTTCTCTGCAATGAATTTTTGTGTGCTGGCGTTGAAGGAATTGTTCCCATAACCCCCGAGCGGAGGCGCCAGGACTTTGACTTGCACATACACGCGAGGTCTTCCTGGCTTCTTAAATAATGCACCCTTTCATGGCTTGTATGAAGAGAATGCGGCTCTGTGCAGACGGCTCTTTGTGTTGAGCACTGTACCGCGTATCTTCCGTAAACATGGTTCTGTTAAGGAACTCGAAAGCTTCGAGGGCTCTTAGAGATATCATTAGTCGTTAATGCGGACTTCGAAGTGCCTCCTTCCTTATTTTTGTTCTGTTCGTCATGGCTACCTGTATTCTTATTCATTATTTCTGCCTAGACTCCCCTATTCCCATGCTAATATCTTGGAGGACAGACTAGTCTATACGTAAGGAGTGGAGTTTTTTTTTCTCTACTTGCATTAAAAGCCACTATCGGCCGCTTACCCTTCCCGCAAGGGTCCACGCGTTTTTGGCTCTCAAACAGCTCTACGAGTTGTACAGCGTTCAATGCCAGTAGGAATCCAGGCAGCAAGAAAATAGCAATCTTTGGAAATAATGCATTTTTAAAATCTGTTCTTGAAAGCTATGCTTCCGGGCCCTCTTTGTGTTCCCTTTTCTGTCCTGCATAATGCAGTCCGCTAACTTAAGTCTTTTCTTCAAGTCGTACAGAAAGCCTCGCTTAAAGCACCTAGCAGTAGTGTATATGGCTGTCTGGCTTTAGATACGTCTAAATATATTTCATGCGATTTATTATTAATTCAACGAGGAAGCGATGTCTTACGATTTCAAACAATATTTTAATGTTCCTTGACTGCATTATGAAGGCAGCACTTACGACGAACTTGCTCACAACTCTGGCCGTCTGGCGAATGTCAGTCCTGCAGTTATTTAGGATAGCCCTTGCATTCATGGTGTTTCTATTTTTGACCATCTTTTTCGTAACCCTAATGTCCTGCAAAATATTTATTAAAAATTCCTCGGGAAGGCATAACATGAAACGGCAGTTTTATGGCTTGGTTCTGGTCTCTCGGAGAAGCCATAATGGTAATTATTGGGCAGACAGAAAAGATAAATGAACAGAAAGAACCAAAAAACTCCACACTGTCATTGGCACTTACTGAGCGCGGTGCACAAAGTTATATGTGCGACACCATTGCTGGATGTTATGCTCGGGGCGGGCTTAAGTCTTCGTTGACGTAAATCCTTTGTCTAAGATGTACTGGCCACCAGATATGCTTCCAAGCCTTGCTGTGCGGCCAGTTTTGCACCGTCAGCGCTCTGAATCGCTCGGCGTAGGGACAAGTTTCGGCATAGTTCCGCCAGCTGCTTAGCAGTATCAATGACTATTCAACAATGCTGATGTAGCCCCGTAACTGGCAAAGGCTCTCCGACATTTTAACGCAGGCTGGACGTTTCCGACGCGCAAGTTAAACACGTCTCTAACTATATATAGTTAACTTAGAGCACTCTTCAGTAGCACTAGCATGACAACACACGCCAGCCAAAGCCAGAAAAATTCTCTCTCTCTCTCTCTCTCTCTCTCTATATATATATATATATATATATATATATATATATATATATATATATATATATATATATATATATATATATATATATATGACATTCATCACCTGCTACAGGGTCTGGTCAACACTGAAACCGATGAGAATTCGCCACCTGGCCGCATGGTGTCTCTCACTGGCCGTATGGCCTCACATGCTATACTATAGGTCGTATGGACTGTATCATCGGTCTCCCCTGAGCTTCATTAGTTGTGCGAATTTGTTTCCATTCATATAGTCATTCCCTTTTATGCTGTGAGGCAATAAATACAGCTTAAATATATAAATACAAAGAAAAGTGAGGCAAGGAATAAATCATTCGAGCTGAACAAGCGTAATGAAAAACCGGCAAAACTAATAAGATTAAGTTTCCTCTATTTTTCGTTTTCGCTAATGTAGAGCGCTTACACAACTCTCACGCACCTCTTTTTTGACCCCCGAACGTGCGTTTTAAAGTGCGAACGTCCTTAACTGCCCATATCAAAATGAAATAGTGTGAAAACGTAACAACTACCGGGACTAAAAGAGAACACAACATTGATTTCCATGCTATAGTGTGTCGGCTTCATGGCGGATATATATTACTTGTCCGGTAAAACAGCAATCGCGCAGGCTATTGGGAACTCTTTAGATGCGTTGATTTCCATTTCAACACGCTATGGTTCGCTCGGAAAAGGCTATGCACTGAAGTAATTGGCGCCGTGTTCTCCGCACAATAAAACGAAAAGTGCCGCAGACTGTTGGCCATTATCGCTCTCGTTGGGTCTTTTGCTGCTCATTTGGTATGTGCATAATTTCGCGATGTTTAGCGCCGCGCGCCGTGTGCTGCTTTAAGGCCGAGGCACAAAGCTCTTGATGGCCTTGATCCCACGTTTACGCGCTAGCAGGCTGATTGATTTTTTTTTATTTTTTTCCAGCTTTTCATTTTTATTATCTTTACTTTCGCTCAGTATGCGTAGACCGGCGTTGTAACGTGTACAAAAGTGTTGAAGACGTTGTGCTACACAACAAGTTCAGTGCATAATGCGTTTTTGCTTACCTCATTTGGGGTTTAAAAATGAGACTGATTATTTTTGTTCAGCTCTTAACTATCTTTTTTGGAGGGGGGGGGGGGGGGGGTGTTGTTGCCATCTCTCGTAAAACTACTTAAGCCGAACGCCTGTTTTACGGGAAAGCACTCCGAGCATACATACCATCTGAAACCGGGAGGCTTTCAAATCCAAAAAATACTTTTCTTCGGCAAAATTCGGGGGACGAGGCGTGAAGAACAAGTTTTGAGACGCTGATAGCCGGAACAACTGGACGGCTATGCTGGGAAATTAAGCACGCATAAGAAAATATTTGCTGTTACTTAAATGCGCAATCGTGAAACCATAACGCTGAGGGTAGACGTGATATGGAAAAATAAACTTTCATAAAACAAATTACATGACACTAGGTGGGATTAATTAAGAAAGTACGTACACCTCTTTCAGGCGGAAATTTTGTTTTATATTTTATTTTTATTTACTAAATACTGAGAGCCCTTGCAACGAACCCTAGCAGGATTTGCTAGAACAACACAATATTGCAGAATATGAGTTCATCGCAATGAGAACATTAAATATAACTAACAACTTATTTGCAATGGGACATGTTGAGCAGTAACAGGGGAAAATATATACAGATGCGAGACGTGGCTATGTGTAAGAATTAATGAATTTGTCAATAGATTAAATGGTCACAATCGCATCAGAGGGCAGCTTGTGCCATTCTTCAATTGTGCGTGGATAAAAACAATGCGTAAAGATGTTCATTTTGGCGTGTGCGTACTAAGACGGAAGTGCGTGTCCTCTTCATATTGCTTCGCTAATTCTCACATCCGGTGGCATTCATTCTGAGCGGACACCTACAGCGTTTTAACTAGAGCACGTGTTGATGTACAAACAGGAACAACGCAAATCGCGAATGTCATCTGATTTAAACAGAGGCATCCGTAAAAATGCCCTGCGTGTTTATTCTTTTCTTGGAGTCTTCATGTGGCGTGATGAGGCAACTAACGTAACTGTGCGAGTTATGTTTTGTGAACTGTGTGTACTTTTATGCGAAGCATACTACTTTAGCTACCACTTCAGCCCTTCACCGTGGTTATGCGCCTCCAAATCACGTGATACATGACGTCACACCACGTGACACGATGACGTCACGACAGTAGAGAAACGGGGGCCCACCTCGCGCCGTCGCTGTGGTTGTGCGCCTCCAAATCACGTGATACATGACGTCACACCACGTGACACGATGACGTCACGACAGTGCAGAAACGGGGGCCCACCTCGCGCCGTCGCTGTGGTTGTGCGCCTCCAAATCACGTGATACATGACGTCACACCACGTGACACGATGGCGTCACGACAGTGGAGAAACGGGGGCCCACCTCGCGCCGTCGCTGTGGTTGTGCGCCTCCAAATCACGTGATGCATGACGTCACACCACGTGACACGATGACGTCACGACAGTGGAGAAACGGGGGCCCACCTCGCGCCGTCGCTGTGGTTGTGCGCCTCCAAATTACGCGACACGATGATGCTTCGCATTCTCCAGGCTTAACCAAGTTAAGCCTCAGCCATTTTTTTATTGAGACGGTTACCAGCGTGAAAAAATTTATGTGCAGCTTATTCGCTGAAATATTTGCCCAGACTCGTCACTTTCTCGGGATACTGGGAACTGGCGTCACTAGAAGTACAGTCTTTGTCAAAAGTAACCAGGCTGCATGGTTTGCTTCTAGCTCGTACAGTGGAGCCCTTACTGCTTCCCAGAAGCTGAAATGGTCGTTAAAGGTAAGGGCTGGGGGGTCTTCTCACCTTTTGGTCTTTAGGAAAGTCACGAAGGCTCCTCTATACAAGCTAGAAGCAAACCATACAGCCTGGTTGCTTTTGACAAAGACGGTACCTGCTTTATCGCTTAAACTGAGGCACTTCTTGCAGAGCGTTTAAGTTCCGTTTTGGGTGTTGCAAAGGTCTGGTTATTTCACTCAAGAGCTAAACAAAAAAAAAATGGTCCACATACGCATAGAACCACAACGCATTCTTTTCTGTTAACGGCTCAATTAAGTGACGTGTGTATTAGCTCAGATCGATAGTTTCAACCCTCCTTGGAGCCATAACGTAGGTGTAGAAGTGCGAAGATATTTGCTGGGACAACGTTGAACCACGAAGATTGATTTTCTAACCCTGAGTTTCGATATAACTTGGAACCTCGGCAAAGTTGCTAAAGAATAAACTTCTTGAACCAGCAAACGTCATAAACTGTACGCGTCAAACTGGAACTGCTAAGCGCACTCCAACTGCACAGATACACAAGGACAAGAACAAGCAACGAACTCTCTCAAACATTATCAGTTTGGGGTGACCGGAGTCTAGTTTTCTTTGCTTCAATTCCAGACAGCGGCGCTCTAGAAAATGCGCTCAGTTTGCACCGAAGGAAAAAAAAAAGAGCGCTAAAAGCAGACCAAGAGAAGACACTGTGGTGCGGGACCAAAGGTCTAACGCTCACCGCGCGCCATCTCTAACGCGGGATCATGAGCGTGGGAGCGCTCATGGGCGTCGAGCGGCTCAGGAAGAAAAGTATAGAACGGTAACGTACGTCACGGGACCAGCCTTTCAACCTCGCCTCCTCCCTGCCCGCTTTCTTTCATAAGAAAACAGCCAATATGAAAGTGAACGGAACTAAGAAAAATGTATTTGCTAGAGGCAAAAAAAAAAAAAAAGAATAAACGACGCGCTGCGTCCCGGTCGTCGACAGCGACGACGCACAGGCTCCGCCCATTTCCGGTTTCCAGGGCGCGGTCCAATCGGGGCTCGCGCTACGGGCGCCGGAAATCACCAATGGTGACGTCGTGAGACCGCGTCGAAGGCGGCGCCAGCCGCTCTACGAGCGTTTCCGAGCGTTCCTCTCTACCCTCGCCCCTTCTCAATCTGCCACTCTCATCCACTACATCGTCTCTCCCTCTTACCCTCTTTCCTTTCCTTTTATTTCTTCCGTGCAGCTTTCTTTTCCTTTTTATGTCCTTCGTTCTATTCCCGCGCCCGGCCTGCACCCTACGTTCACGTCGCGCGCGTTATGGGCTCGTACGGTTCTCTTTATATCTTCATTTTGTACCGCTTCCCTTTCGGTTCTTTGTATTCGTTCCTGGCGAAACGATGTTGCTGTGTTCTGTTCTTTCCTTTTTGTCTTCTTTTCTTCTCGCTGCCACCCGTCTCGTCTGCGTCGCCGCTCTTTGCTTCTTTCATCTCCTCCTTTCCGCAGACTCCCCTGTGAGTTTGTTTCCCCACCGGCTTTTTTTTTCTTTCTCTTTCTTTCTCTCTCTTTCTCTCCCAGTGCTCTTCACATCTCCCGGTATCGCGGTATCGCGATCCTTGGCCGATCGCTGGAATGATGGATTGTCTTGGCTTTGTCCCGACCGTGGAATATTGAATCAATTTTTCCTTTTATCCGTATTGCATTTTCTTTTCAGCGTCGCTTCTTGTTCAGTTGAACTGGTGGTACCTTATTTTCTCACCACATCAACTTTTGAACCAATACCTTCACCAGTTTTTACACTGCAGCCTTTCATAAGTACAACGTGTTCCGACGGCAAGGGAGCCTGTTTAGATAGCAAGCAAGTGTGCTTCAAGCCAAGCCGTAGATGTGTCCATGCCATATGGTACTCATTTTCTTCATGCCTAAGCGTTCAAGCTTGGAATCTGAAGCATTACGGTCGTTAGAATTGCTGGCACTGACAGCGAAACTAGGATTTTTTTTTCCAACTAGCTTAAGCGTAATGTAAGCTTGTCGTTCATTATCGTTTACAGTGACCTCAATATATTGTCTAGAGCACCGACTTTTCGAATTTCTGAAGGTCGCCAAGGAAAATTAACACGCCCATCTCACGAGTGCAGTTTCTGTACAGGAGGCGAAATTGGAACGGTGGTACCTTAGTACAGGTAACGAAAGCGCTGCCATCCTGTCTGCCATTCTCTTACGGTGCTATAAATTTTAGGTTTTAGGTGGGGTTTAACGTCCAAAAGCAACTCAGGCTATGAGGGGCGCCCTAGTGGAAAGATTTAGATAATTTCGACCACTTGGGGTTTTTTAACCTGCACTGACATTGAAAAGAACATGGACCTCTAGAACTTCGCCTCGATTGAAATGCGACCGCCGCGGCCGGGATCGAACCCGCTCCTAAAGGAAAGGCGAAATGTTTTTTTTTTTTTTTTGCGAACGCGAGGTTACTCAAGAGTTCGAATCTGTGAAGCTTCTAAATAAAGCATGCAAAGCAGTTTTGCGCTGGCATTTAAAATGGTGATGTAATCGCCGAATAAAAACGCAACGATGTTCAGGCTTCTCCTCACTGCTTTGAAGGAGTGTGAGGAAACTGGTGGTGACGTCATTGTTGCCGAAATTTTACTTGTACGCTACCTTCGTTGATATGCTGTCGTGCGTCTTCCGATGCCACCTAACAATGCTTCGTGAGGTCCACCTTTTACGGCATTCATGTTCTTCCTTGGAACAACCGCTTCTTCGCTGGAAACTTAGCACCGCCGTATGTGACGTCATCATTGCGGCCTATGGTTGCCATGGTGACTCCACATACACCTGCACGCCGACGCTGCTTTAGCTAGTGCAAAAATATTTCGCACGCTTTACCAGCAAGTTTCACACATTCGGCTCGTTTAACCTCATCGAATTCTAAGACCTCTTTAGTTGCCCTTTCAGCGTAATTTTTTTACACAGTTCTTGTTCGCGAAGTCTGCTTGTTCACGAAGTGTATTGCATGCGGTTCAATATCACTCATAGCTCTTTAAAGTTTCTCAATTGAATCACGAATTCGATTTAAAATAAACTTGATTTTTAAAATAAATTCTTGTGAACAAATATGTTGTGTGTATAGGATTAATGTGAGCCCCTATGTGGTTCCAACGAGCTTTTTTTACGAGTGTGTTTTATGGCAAGTTCTCTCACTTTCTGGCGTTGGCGTGGTCACGTGATTTCTTCGCAAGCAAAACTATCGCGTAAAACTCGCTTACGCATATCGTTTAGTGCTGTTCCAAAGCTCAGAAGAACGTTTAATTTTGCTTAAAAAATGAGCGCGGATCTTTTTGAACGGTTCAACGGGTTTACCTCATTTCTAGCTTTGTCACATTTCTTATAATGCTCTCTTTTATATTAGGAACACAAGACTGACACGTATACAAAAAAAAAAAAAAAATTGAAGATGCGTTGAACCGCTTTGCGCAGGGGTTCAACTGCTTCAACTATGTGCAACTGCTGAACTGATGTGCAGCCATGCTAGCATTAACTCAATCTAGGGCCATAAGCGCTCAAAAGAAACTCGTTTATTATTCGCTGCAGGGCCGTGAAAGGTATTTCGGTCCCTACTGTGCACATTTACTGTCCGGAAAGACGGATATTATTTGCGTGATGGAAGAGAAATTAAAAGGCGATTCATTAACTAAAATTGACGAAGCAACTTCACACATTCTTGGTAAATGGACGCAAGATTATATTGCGTTATTGAGGGCCGTCAGCATAGAAGGCGAGCTCAGTATTTAAAATGTCGGAATCAGCATTTGGTTTCAAGATATCGACCATAAAAACCAATTAGGTGAGCTTTCCCTCGTTACAGATTGATGAAATGTCGTAGCTCGAATTTTTAATGCAGCAAATACTAATGCAGATCATGTGTTTTATGACGTAAAATATGCTAACATAGCTTCTTCTACGGCAGCACGTACAACGATGACATCAGATGGTTGCGCAATGAAGAAAAGCCAATTTAAGTGTACGAAGTCATCTTTTTCACGTTCGAAATCTAGAACCATGTTTCTGACTCCGCGATTTTGAAACTTTAGATGTTGACGGCTTTCAATTTCGCAGTATAATTGTTGGCACTTAAACCTAAAATTGTAGAATTGATTAGTTAATTCCGATTGTTAACCGGCATAAAATTGCTCACTATCATGTAAATAATGTCCGCCCTTCCCGTACAATCCGTGTGCGTAGATTGCATCAACATATCTTTAACGGCATTTAAAGATATGACCTTTAAGGGAAAAACCTGCATCGAATAATTTGACACATTCGTTAAATTACACCCAAATGGTCAACATGCTTGCATTGTTTCTGGGCATAGGCGGTTCACTAAAATTATAAAATTGAATGAATGTTTTTTTTTTGAAAGACATATTTCTAGAGTTCGAGCGCTCATCTCGTGCTAAATAAGCGTTTTCATAAGTGCCCGTCGAGGCACGCTAATGAAACTCTCCCCTCAGCTTGGTTCTCAACAAAGGTTCAGAGCGGCAAATACAGGCTCTTTCAAAAGTTCCCAGGCCACAGGGTCTCCTTTTGAGCCGTATAGTCGGGCAGTTATGTCACATTTGAAGGTACCAAGGTTGTCAGGTTTGATGGGGACACTTCACCTTATGCTCCAGACAGTTTGAGCTCTTGGGGTTTTACACATACATCAATACATGGCTGAAAAGTGGGACCATTGGCCTAGAAGATTTCTGAGGACCATTTACATCGCTAGGGACAGGACGACAGACAAGTCCAATGCGTGTTCGTTTTAGTGTAAGAACGAAACATAACATTATGATAACTTTATGATCCTCGGGCCCAACGTTTTCACATTGCAGGGGTCATCTGTAATCAGCCTCTGACGCCATAGTATTGTATTATGCGGCCGCAGGTGGATGTGACATCATGGAGCATGAGGATGGGCTCGTAAGTGTGCCCTTTACGATGCCGCGTGGTGTCTCCAGCTCATGGCCCGGTGCCGTGATTGCGAGAATTTCGACGCCAGATTTTCGTTCATTCATATGTACGCACTACATAGTTGACTTCGATAACAGCCTAAGTTTAAGAGCACCTGGGTAATTATAATAGCACATTTAGCAGTGCTCTTGTTGGGCTTCTCCCCACCCGTCCGATAAAAGAATTTATGCCTTTTCCTCCCGAAAAAGAAAATTCTGACTGCGTGCCAGAAACTCTTTGTTATCAACAGTTCATTCAAGCGGCTAGAACGGTATTTCTTCTCATTCTACTTCCAAATGGTATTCGCGGTTTTACTTTTCGCGGGGGAGACATTTTTAGTTCGCAATTTCTAATCATTCTGTTCGCTGTCACGTTCTTTCTATTCGCTAATTACAGCTGTCCAACAAGAAGCTTGGCCACAGTAGGGCAAGGAGTGCAGAAGCGAAAGGGAAAGAAAGAGCGAAAGAAAGAAAGCAAGCGAGGAAGCCTTGTTTCAGCTTGTTTGACGCGTGAAACGAGACCGAGCGAAGGCTGGGGGGCCAATATGGAGGCTCAGCCAGCGGCGGGCGGACACAGGCGAGAACTGCGAAAGATTTTCTAGACGTCATCCATCACCGCCTGGCTGCTGAGCCTCGTATACTCACACACGCAGCCTTCCCCCCGCGGCGCGACCACCGCCGGCGAGTGCAGGCTTCTGGGAGCCTCTCTTCGTGTGTGTTCCCCGGCACATACGCATCGGCGCGCAAGTGCGGAGCAAAGTTTTCCTCGTCTCGGTCCTTGCTTCTGCTTCTTTTCTTTTCTTTCTTCGTGTGCACCGCCTTCATTCTGCGCGCAAAGTTGTCCTTCGTACAGCGGTAACTGACTGGCGGCGAAGCCGCATCGAGAATCCAGGAAATCAGGAGAAACCAGGCCGTACAAAACTCGACGGCTCACACAGCCAGAAAGGGAAGAAGCGGAAAACAAAAAAAAACAAAACAAAAATATAATAAAAGCACTTGTCGCGGAATCCCGGCGAATGTGTATATATAGAAGCAGAAAAGAGGGTAAGGAGGAGTGTTGTGCGAGGATGGCGGGCCGTGCGACAACTTTTGACGTATCGCCATCTTGAATCACCCGTTTGACGCGTCCAAATTGGCTGGGAAATTAAGGAAGAAGGGTTCGTTTCGCGCTTCCTCCCCCCCCCCCCCTCCGCCCCCCTTTTGTTATTTACGTTTTCCTTTTCTTTCTTCTCTATGAGCTCGCGAAGCGGCTTCGTAATATCGTAGGCTCCCTCTGTGCGTATGTTTCTTGGAGTCGTTAGTGTTCGAGTCCCGAGAGCGCTTCCAGGGTACGTGTGTGTGTACGTGTATACGTATATTCGTATCGCATATGAGTGGCACCCTCGGCTCGGTGATGCCTAGTGGCCGGTAGCCACGGCTCTGAAGATAAGCAATAGCAACGCTGGAGAACATGTCGTGGGAGATAAAGAGAGCGAGATTCAGTGCTTGGACGCGATCAGTTTTGATGTGTGGTTGAGTAAAAGTTCTACTACCCCCCCCCCCCCCCCCCCCCGTTCCCCCGCCTCCCTCCAAAGAGTTCCTCGCCTGAAACTGCCGCAACACCACCGCCTCGACCTAACACAACCCACACCCACCCCCGCCTCTGTCCTCTGCTAACTGGGTTTGCGCTCTGCCTCTCCCCGTCTTTTGCTGTGTTTCTTGTCTCTTCATCACGCCTCCGCCTGGCGTTTGCTGCTGAGAGAAAAGAAAGATTAGCGCGACGCCTGGCGGCGCCGGGAGGAGAAAGGCTGCGCAACAGGATCGAGATGGAGCAGCCGCCGGGAAATTTTGTGTCCCGCCATCAAAGCGCAATCCATCATTGTGATGTGAAACTGCGTGACATGTTCCCAATAGCGGCTTTTACTTTGCCCCGCTGGCGTTCCCTTCGTTATGCCTCGCCAGGCCTGTCGCTGCGTTGTAATGGGGGAGGGTTTCGGGTTGGGAAGGAAGAGGGTATACAGGGTATAACGCTTTTCTCCCTGTACAGTGGCGCTCTTCGTATCAAACTATCGCCCCCGACTTTCAGCCGCCGTGCATTGCGTCTCAGTTCGGTGACTTTTGGGGCTTCGCGATCATATTTTATTTTTTTTTATCTCCCATGACACCTTCCATCAAATTGTGCAGTGAATCACATGCGTGAACACAGTGTTTGGGCTTTGATGCTGCAGCTTCAGAAAGCTTTCTGACTAGACACCTGCCCCGCAATATAGCATGGCGGCTGGGGATGCTGCCTTTTGTGCTGAGCCCACAGTCAAGGATGAAACTCCTGTGAAGAGGATCTGCGTAGCATTTGACAACTGGTCTTCTTTCACGCTGCAACAACTAACACTGTATAGCTTTGATTTATTCACGCGAAACAGTACCATCGCCATTAGAACATTGTTGATGAACAAAACAGCTTGTGCAGTCCACGGACCTCTGCGTTCCTCGGTGCTCAGAGTGACATCTAGCGGCAGCACCTTGTTCGAGATAGCGCACCTCTGAGTATCGTCTGAGCATCAGACATGCGCAATCTCGAACCAGCCGCTGCCGCTAGACGTCGCTCCACGCGCTGCGGAGCGCAGGCGGCACGAAGTACGAGCGCTCTAGACAGGTCTGTGGACGACTGTACCATTGAGCTCCTTGTGCTTTATTAAATAGAAAAAACAGCGGATTACCGAGGTTGCCATTGCTAACGCAATTTACCCGGTTTAACTAGAGCTAAACCACTGGCAATTTTATTAAAGAGAATATCTTAAGTTATTGAAGCGAAGAACACGATTTCTTGCCAACAACAGCACTTTGATTTCCAAGTCTCTGAAAACTTGACATAGCCGTGGGACAGGCGTGCAATACCAAGCTTCCCCGGCTCATTGAAAATAACTACAAAATTTACCGCCATTCGAGAGTGCCTGTTAGCCTTAAATTTTAGCAATGATCATTCGGTGTCAATAGGAACACCACCTTACCCAATTTTTGGTACTATACCCACCCGTAGACACCCCGTTTTGTACACGCACATAAATTCACACTCACATACCTGCGCAGTCGCACACGCATAAGCGCTCGCGCACATGCGCAGACTGAAAGTGCTTCTCGCCTATTTTCTTGCAGCTGTTTTTTTTTTCATTGTTTTTTGTTGTCGTTTAATCTGACGCCAGTACCCGAATCTATAGCCGGCCATGTGGTTTAACACTCAAAAATATAAGAATTATCTGCATGACGTGGGCACTTTCACTTACTGCCGCCACCGATTCAGACTTAGAAAACAGCATGTGCTATATTATACATACTTCCTCATAGAAGTGCCTGTTTGTGTAGCGTAAGATGACTTGCGTGCTGTCTAGAACCTACTAGCTTCAGAATCGCTGACATGCGAAAACAGAGCGGAGAACAAGCGTCGCACACACGTCGACGAACGGCAGCCCCTCGAAGCGCAAGAGGTCGCTTTAATGCTCGACACGGGACACTGCGGGAATGAGGAAGACCTTCATACACAGGACTCATCGAGGAAGCCCAAGGCATTTTTCTCGGCAGTATGATCTTGACAAAAAAAAAAAAACTGAAAAAATTCCTCTCTTCTGCTGCTATTACTACCGCTGCTGCAGAGTCAGCAGCAGCATCAGAGACAAACGGAAGAAGTCGTCTTTTCTTTGCGTCTCGCGCGATTTCCGTCTTGGAAGAGAGCGGAAGCAAAGGAGACTCCACGGAAAACGAAGGACCGATAACGTGTTCTTCTTCCCATCTTCTTTCTCTCTCCCTCTTAATCTTTCTCCTCCCTCGGCTCATATAAACGCCCTGCAGGATATATTTCTCGAGGCTTCAACTCCAGAAGTGTGCGAGCGCGGGTTTGCGAGGCGGGACCTCCCCCTCCACACGAACACCTCGCGTCTTGTGACGGACGCGGGATTTCGAATATCTAGAATCCCCCCCCCCCCCCCCTCTCTTTTTTCGTCTTTCCTGCCGCCTAGCTCTCCAGAAACTACGACGATATCTGCAGAAGTGAATGAAGAAACGTTGGCTTTATAGAAGTGTATGTGTGTTTCTGTGGGCGTCAGGGACGGCGGAATCCTTCTCTAAGCGTGTCGTTCCAGAGAAGCTGCAGGAAACGCAGTGAAGACTGAGCACAGCAAAGGGCATGGCGTCCTGTCAAAGCGAGCGCTTCCTCCTTACAGGCTTCTGATCGTCGCGTGAAAAAGAACAAAAACACGCACACCCCACCGCGGTGATGTGGAGAAACGATGAGCCCGGGTAGAAAAGAAAGGAACCAAGGAGAGAGGGGGTTAAAAAGTTATTGCGTCGCGAAAAAGTCTGCGTCTTCAGGAGCCCTCGCTTGGTCGCTTTCGTCGCGTTATCGCGTAGCCTGCGTCTAGATTTTGCCTTTCTTCGTTTCAACTTTGCCTTTCTTCGTTTCAACTTTGCGTTTTCCAGTTCTCTTTTTATTAACTCGTTTTCTTCGCCACCACCCTGCTTGTGCTCTGCGGCCGTGTAGCGCCAGTTTGTCTTTATTAAGGGGGCCCGTTCTCTCGTCGAGAGCTTCCGCGCAACCCTGAAGCTCGCTTCGCGACGACCCCGCCCCGAAAAGCCGATGAAGATCCCGATTTTTCTTGTTTTAAAGAAACCGCGACTCCGTTCTTTATCGCTCTCTTTAGTCACCCGCCTTGTTGCCTCCCCTTCTGTGATTTTTGAGTATTTATTTGGCCATTCGCGGGAAGTTTTGGATTGTGCTGGTGGTACTAGTGCGAGCTAGAAAACAAATCTTTTGCCTGTTTTCTCGTTTATCTTCTCATCTCCCTTTGTCTGACTTGGTATCCTCTTCCCTTAGCCACATGATTCTTTGTGGTTCCTGTTTGTGTGGTTTTCATCACCGCTTCGATCATCTCTTTTGGACCGGAGACGGGACCGAAGCGAACTGCCTCCAAACATCAGCGGCGCAATCATCCGGGCACCGAGGGGTCGTTTGGTCCGCCATTAACTTTTGTTGTGCACTCGCCTTGTCAGATTTAGAAGAGGGAGGACTTTGAAGAGCTCCTCTGTCCTTTCTTTTTTTTTTCTAAAAAAAAGAAAAGAAAGAAAAACGGGAGTGAAGGTAGGAAGCATGGAATGAAATGTTATCTGTCTCTTCACGTGATTTGTTTACTTCTAGAGGAATTCAGACGGAAAGGTCGTTTCCGGGAGAGACAAATGGGGGTTAAGGGTGCATGCATGGGGTGCGAATGCTTGAGGCGTCTGCTAGCTTTTGTGCGTACAAAGCAAACAGTTATTGAGAGTGCGAGTGAAACGGCTGCTTTACTTGTATGTATACAGATAAAGAACATGACTGCAAGCTGTCATTCGTGACTTTCGTCGACAAAATTTAAGCAAATGCCACTTATTGACCCCAATCAATTCTGCATAGTTTGAAATGGCCTCATGGATCTCAGCTGATTTCTTAGGGTCATTGCACTGAAGTTGGTGAAGGCATCGCTTATAGGGGAGATTTTCTTTCTGCACCTAAGATATGAATCTTGTAGGTGTCCCATTTCCTGTTTGGCCACGTCATTAAACACGAAGCTGAAGCTAACGGCATTGCTTCTCCTACGCTTCGTTTACAAGCTGTAACCTCTTTGCTGGCCTTTCTTTTTATTTAGCCTACCTTTACAGCGCCTCGTGCGAGGGTGTTACATAACGGCATAAACACTTGCAGGGACAAGTATTGAAACGGCGACATAAGGCAGGTACACAGGATTTACTCTACCGCTCTGCATGCAATACGAAATGGGAGATAAACCTGATCCAAGCCGCGCACTCGAAACCTGGCATAAAGCCTGGGTGGCCTTATCACATGCATGACTGGAATCCGTTAATCCTGTTAAGTAAGGCTTTCTTTATCAAGCTTTTCATAAAGAGTTCCTAGCGCGTAGCATTCGAGAGATATTGTTGCCATAAGTGCCCCCACAAAAAAATAAAGATTGCATCGAAAGATAGCTGAAGCGCAAAAGAAGAACGCTAACAGTGCAGCAGTCACCCCCTCATAAGCATGAGCGCCGGCTGTCCGACTACAAAGTGAACGAATAGGAAAATAAATGAAAAAAAAACAACGTCTAGGGGAGAGACCGTGGCGTAGCTGACGACGAGGACGCGCGCAGTTACCATGCTGTGCATGCAAACGAGGCCAAGACGGCCCGCATGAACGATACGGCGTAGGTCCGAACGAAAGTGAAGAAAAGGAAAGAAAGAAAGAAAAAAGCAAAAAGTACGGCAACGTGAAATGTGGAGTTTAGCCCGAGTGTGCACTGCGGCCGTTCAACCTGAGCGGCAACACGGCGCTCCGTAATAACACGCCACGCAGTTTGGTGGACGTCGCTGTGGCCGTCGTCGTAGTCGTCACAGTTACGGCTACACGCCCGGAATGGCGATCAGCCGCGCAGGTGGAGCGGGAGAGACTGGGAGAGAGAGAAAATTGGGCAGGTACAGTGAGAGTGGCCGCGAGGAGCGGTTACGGAGGGGGTGGGGGTGGGGGGGGGGTGTAGTTGTAGGCGGGCGTGTGCGGACAGCACCGGTGATCGGAATAAGCAATGCGCAGAGCAATATCCCTTATGGCTGGTACCCGCGCACCATACAGCAACACAGCAACCCCCCCTCCCTATTCCTCTTCTTTCCATCCCCAACCACTTTCCCTTCACCTGTACCTTCTGCCCCACCCCCTCACAGTAGCACCACCTTCGGTTGGAGGGAGGGGGGGAAAGAGAGACTGCGGTTCATCTAGCTGGTGTGCGCCTTTACGATCGCCATTGCGCTCTCTCTCTCTCAGCGATTAACACAGTGGACTTCGCATGGAGAACGTTCCCTTATACTACAGCCCTCATAGCCTGAGTCACTTTGGGACGTTAAACCCTCTACAAACAAACAACTACACCCATGTTTTACAGGCAAAAAGAAAAAAGAAGAGAAATATACAAGTGTTCGTCCGGTAGCAAGGCTCCGGTAGAAACAGTAGCAGTGAGAGCTGTGGTGCGTCAGTCAGCGCAGCGTGGTGTGACTTTTGTAACGAAACGTTCAGTTTTCTGTGCTAACGCATAAACTTGAAACACAATGTCTACTGTCGTGTAGGGCGAGAGTGTGCACGTCGCCGTGTCTTCATTTCGGTTTCTAGAGAATATTTTTTTTTGTCACTGCGCAGCAAAACCACAAGCGTAAAGCTGACCACCAGCGCTACAAAAGCTATCAGCTCTTTCATAAATCCATATTTTACGACCTTGCTCAACCGGCATGCATGTTCTCCAAAACTAATCCATGGATCCACAATTCGCGCAAACCGCTTCATCCGCTCTTAATACAACTCCCGCGCTGAAGGAGCTCGTGTCTGCTCTAGTCAGTGAACCAGTGCTACGCTTGATGTCCGTTGCCGAGCTTGCTATCGGCGAAGCCGATGTTATTAACAAAGCCATGGAGTGCTCATATGTACAAATTTCTCTTTTTTTGTTCACGGTGCCTTGCACAATGAAGACCCTATCGACCCTAATAACAGCTTTGGTTCACATTACAGGGGATTGATCAAACTAATGTTAAACCGCCGGTGAGCCCACTCACCCAACTACTGCACTGGAAACAGACTACGCTGCGTAGTGCTGCTTCCCTCAGAAATACGCTACGCAAACGTGTAAGGCCGTATCACATCTACACCACGCACGGACGCAGTCACGCACCACGCACTTGAAATACGCGGGCATCTATACGTTAGAGAACGCCGCTCCAGATATGAGGCTTCACCGCACTGCTGCAGCTTCCTCTTTAATCCCATTTCCGGATTTGACAGTCTGTGGGCGTCTGAGCCCACCACAGAGAGGTGCGTTCCTTCTGCTCGACGCCCACGCCTCGCAAACTCGTCGGCGTCCCCAGGCGGGACCAACTTTTCTTTTTCGCGCCATTCCGGTATACTTCGCACTTTCGTATTAGTTAGCTGGGAACAGATTTTCCGCTTGCGCTTCTTCGAACATTTCGTTCAAAACTTGACATCGTAGAACTAGCAAAGGAAGGAAGGTGGAAGGGGGTATTGAGGGAAACAGGAAAACAGACCATGATGCTTTCTGGGAAACCGTGCGAATTCCCTCCGTTGAGCTCCAAAGCCTGCGTCGCGCACCCCGCCGCGTGTCGTTCGGGTGGCGTCGAAACCTGTGAAGCGAACCGCATGGCGCGGTGTTCGTGCTCGCTCGAAGTGCGCGAGGTGTTCGGAATGCCGTGCGCGCGGTCCGTGTCGACACGTATAGGACCTGAAATCTCCTCGACGTGTGTGTAGGTGTTTCGATCACACTGAGCCTAGTCCCTTGGCTCGCCGGAAAATTGGCGTTTTATCTTTTCCTACGCTTTTCCACTGCATCGTTTCAAGGCGCTCTCCTTCGTCACTTCACCTTTTTGTTTTGCAGTGTTGTCGCTGTTGCTAGTCCCGCAGTTGGTGTTGTTTGTTGTTCAGGCGAGTTTAAACCCGGAGACATTTCTCTGGAGGGTGCGTGATCGACCGCGCTTTTCATCTGTCCGCCAGCAGCAGGGAACGGCACTAACAGCACCAACTGAGGGAGGAAGACAGATTGGTCGCCAAAGTGGGCTGTTGGCGACCGTCTGCCGCGGTGCAGCCGCTCTTTCTTTCAACACCACCTCGAAGGCCATCTATTCCTCTGTTCTCGCTTTGCTGTTCTTTAGGTTCTCGTCATTGCGCGCGCGCCCCAACAAAATAAAATTTGCTCCTTTTTCTTCCTTTTTTGTCCCCGGCTCTCGTTCGTGACCCGTTTGAAGCAGTTTGGCCGTCGCCAGCTTCTCTCGCTGGCCAATATGGACTCTCCCGCTAACATATTTCTTCTTTTATTTGGGCTTCCCCGAGGAAGTAAGAGGGAGCCAAACGTTTTAGAGTTTTCGACAAAAGGTTAGGGGAAACAGAAATTTGGGAAAAGGAAAGGGCAGTTGGGGAGAGCGGTGGCGTTCTCTTTATATAACTCCAGCAGCGCAATAAGAAGAATCGATGCGAAGGCGGTGAACAGTGATAATGTCGTTAGAAGAAGGGTGTCCTAAGTGCCGGGCAATGCGGAGCTCGATGCGTAATAAAGAGAAAAAATAGACGAGTGGAGAGACCCAGGCGCGCTGAGTGTTAAGGCGCGGGGTGCCTAAGGGAGAGTGTGACGCGTGGCCAAATACTCCGCGCGGACAAACTTTCTAATTTGCTGATGAGAGCCGAAAGTTGGGGCCCGTGGCTTTGAGCGCTTTGAAGGCGAACGCTCGTCAGAGGAGGAACGTGAGGGGTGAGAGGAACCCTCTATGTGTTTTAATAAATAAAAAATTCCAAATAAAAATATATGATTGAATGAGACTCCAAAGGTGTGCCCGGGAGTAGAGGTGACGTCTTGCTTTGTAGGTCTTCGTTGTTATGAAGAAAACTTGCTGCTAGGCACTATTTGCCCTCCTTTTGTTAAGCTTGTTTTCTCCGAGACCAATGGAAGCACGCATTTCTTTAATTTCGAAGTTGTACATCCTGCACATCACCACTGCAGAGGTTTCACTTTTGTATTTCCTCCATTATGCGTTAACTTCGTCTGTCTTTTCAGGTCACAGATATCCTGCTGACAAGGGCAGCTTCGCAGACAGGTACAAATTGTCATCGATAAGGTTCCTTGCGTCGCCTAAAGGGAAATGTTATTACAAATAAGCAGCATCACTGCTACGAGATCAATTCGCATTTCGTAACAACACGTTAGCAGACAGACAGAGAGCAAGAAATTTTCGGAGTGCTACTGGACGCATGAATAAGAAAGAAATCGTGTGGCTCTGCTAATGCCAACGTACGGATAAAAAGTCGCTGTTTAAAGTTTTGAACTGTCATCCTAGAATGAGTATTTAGTGGATTGCTTTAGATTGCGCACTTATCGCTAGCGTTACCCCGTAGGAAACTGACTACGCATGCGCGCGTTACATTTTCATGGCTTCATAGCTCGCTCTAGCAAGCGCTTGACAGGAATGGGAACTCTAACTTTAGCAGTATTGTAGGTGCCGTCGCATTTTTTTTCATATGTGGTGAGATCGCTACATTTTCTAAAAACCACAGTGCCGTAATTTGAATTGAAAGAATTGTCCGCGACTGAAACGTTTCGTGTGAAACAGAGTGTTGCTGCCTCCCTCCCTGCAGATGTATATAATTTCACCTGGCTTACAAAATGGGAAGCGTCGCCCACAGCCGACCGCCTTGCGACGCGGGGCGTGGCGCCCTCCGCCTCATGCCCGCAATGCGGTCGAATAGAAACCTTAAATCATGCCACTTATGAATGCCCAGTCGCACGAAACTTTTGGAGATTAGTGTCACGCATGTTTGAAATTCGTGTACAATGGCACAGTCGCCACCGTGACGCCTTTCTTCACTTAATAATGTGCATCGGCACCTATGTGCTCTGGAAACGGAGAGGACTGGCTCTCTTGAGGGGACGCCCGCAGAAAGCCATGTTTTCTCTGTTCCATTGCCTCCGAACGTTGATTTTCATGCATTTAAATGAGGAATTTGTCGTGCTGGGGGAGGAAGCCTTCCTCCTGCATTGGTCCACCAGATTCATTGTTGTTGTGAACAAAAGAATAACCACGCCTATCCTTCCATGCTAGGAAGGTTGGCAAGTGCTGTGTTTTTTTTTCCTTGCCTGTTTGTACATAAGTACGCGATGGAGCTACATAAATCCAGCTCTTCTTATCTTGAACCGTAAAAATCGACCACTTGTGATGTGGTTTTGAACGCAGTCCATATTGTGAACTTGTTGAACATGTCTGTTGAATTGTAGATTTTTTGGTAAACAATAAATTCTCTTAAAAAGGCGACGCCGACGAAGCGCATATTCGATAATTTTTTGTTGCGAAAACAGCACTAGTCGCCGAGCTTGGAAAGGCCAAGCTGCGCATGCGCGAGGAACAGGTGACGTCACATGGCGCACAGCTGGCTCGCCGGGGCCGCCGCAGCCGCAGCGCGCTCTCGATCGCCACGCCGACAGTCTCCCCCGTCTCTCTCTCTCTCTCCCTCTTTAATGCGCAGTAGCGATTGCGCATCGCCATCTGCGTGGTTTGTGGATATAAGTAGCGTGAGGTGAGGGAGAGGTGTCCACATCTCAGTGGACACCTGAACCAGAGGGAAGGGCATAACTGCCCTCTAGGAACAGTGGACACCTCAACCATGCTTTAAGCTAATTGGCGGTAGTGACAGGTGTGCGCTGCATGCCTTGCCATTGACAACGTTGAGCCAGAAACGCGGCGCTGCAGCCTTAGGCTGTCGGCGTTCGTTGTGTTCATTGCCGTTGGCGTTGACCACGTTTTACACTCCGATCACTTTAAGGAAAGGAAGTGCGCATAATGGCTCCCTGGGTCAGTGGACTCCTGAATCATGCTTATAGGTACGTGGGGTGATGAGAGAGAGAGAGAAATGTGAGCTGCAGGCATTGACAAGTTGTGCCAGAAACGCGGCGCTGAAGCCATAGGTTATCGGCGTTCATTGTGTTCATTGGCGTGGGCGTTGGCAACGCTTTACACTCCGATCATTTTAAGGAAACGAAGGCGAGCGCGCGTGGCGAGGCACGCCAGCTGTGCGTAGTGACGTCACTTGCTCCTCGCGCATGCGCAGTATGGTCGTGCAAGAGCACGCGAAATGGCGACACTGTGGGCAGTGTAGCTCACGCAACAATATATGGCTACACGTAGATGTTGCTTTCGCAATCCTCCAGGTTTAACCAGAGCTAAACCACAGCCAATTTTTTGCCTGCTGTGATGATCGCCATATGCAGGTCATAAGAGGCCTTGTTGTTAATGACGCGCGCTGCAGATGCCTCCTCTTATTTCCCATATTTCCCTTCCTTATTGTCCTCTTCTTACTCTAAACTAGCGCCGTCTAAAGCATGCCACTGTTAACGCCGAAAACCTGCACCGTGTAGTCAGAAACATTGTCTCGGAATCTTATTCTGCGGCATATATTTGGCGTTTCTCTCTTAAAAAAAAAAGAAGAAAATGAGGAACAGTAACACTGTAGGAAACTGGTGCCACGACAGACGCTTACACCGTATCCCCCCCGCCCCCAGCAAACACGGTGTATTCAAAGAGAACAGGGTTCAATGTGCTGCTGGCGCATACAACGTTTATACTGGGGCCCGAACCTTTCACGCAGCTCTTTAGCCAAAAGAGCAAGAAGAAAAGGAAAAGGACGAAGCGAAAAGTAATGCAGAGTGACGAAGTAATTTATAATCCGTAAAACCGCGCATTTGCAAAAAAAATATATATATTTTCAGCTCGCACGCGTGCCACGTGCCCCTTCTTCGCCTATACGGGGCAGTACTCGTCTCGCGCCGCGTCTCTGATCGTCGGAGCGGCGCGCAGCTACAGACGCTTGCGAGTCAAGTCACGTCGCCGAGTCGTTTTCGGGAAAATGAGGCGGCTTTCCCCTCTCCTTTCTTCTCCCTAACACTCGCGTAGCGGAGGGACACGCCGACGAAGGCCGCCTCGGAAATGTCCACACAGTGTCCGGAGAAAGCACGCGCCGGACAAGGAAGAAAGGAGATTTTCAAATTTTATTTTCTACGTCTTCCTACGTCATCACGCGCGGTTTTTAGGATGTGCTGTTATTTATTTTTATTTTTAGTGGTAAGGCTCTAACTCTGCCTGTTCGTTCGCAGTCTAGAAAGACGCTAGTGCGAGCCGGATCTTGTTTTGCAGAGGCGCGCCGGCGTTTTGTGTGCGCGCAGTCGTGCGTGTCCTCGCGTGAATTGGATTCGACCGTTATTTTGTTTACGAGCAAACTCTGTTTGCGAATCTCCCTTTACTGCAGCGCCGAGGCAGTGGTAAGGTGACGCGCGTGGACTAGCTGGTCCTGTTGCTCTATTTCCATTCGTGTGAACACGTTTGCGTCGCGGAAGACGGAGGGAAATGGCAGGCGACGCCGTCGTGATCACGAATGACGATACAAGTATAAAACCAACTGTCAAGCTGAGAGAATGAACGAGGAGAGAGGGGGGGGGGGACGGGGTGGTGAGGAGAAAGTAATGTGCTTAACATGTGATAACACCAGGAACCTCGCACGAAAAGTTTCAAAAGAAGTCCTTTTGTATTTCTTTTAGTGTCGGTGCATCTTAGACCTGAAGCTCTAGTACGCCGAGAGAGCCAATTGGTCTTTCAAATCACTCCGGCCGTAATGACCGTGGTCCTGAGGCCCCAATGTGCGGTGGCTCAGGAGTTATGGAGCTCGACTGCTAACCTGAAAGACACGGGTTTGATCCCGGCCGCGGCGGTCGCATTTCGAGGCGAAATGCTGGAGGCCCGTGCACTGTGCGATGTCAGGGCACGTTAAAAAACCCCAGGTGGTCGAAATTTCCGGAGCCCTCCACTACGGCGTCCCTCGTACCCTGAGTCGCTTCGGGACGATAAATCCCCCTAAATCAAACCAAACCAATCGACGCGCACCGAGCAGCCTTGGGCTCTCCGTGAAGAGATGACCACATTGCCCATATCTACTTTTCGGGAATAAGCTGAGGTCCTGCATTTGGAGAGGAAGGCGGTGCATTTCCTTTACACCGCGTACCCGTTATTAACAGCGTACGACTTATAATGACAAGGCAGAATCGTGTCCTGTTCACGCATTGAATTCAGTGCCCCATCCCCCGTCTCTTCTTCCCCAAGTAAAAAACTTATGGACACTTAAGTGAGGCAACGAGAGCTGCTGATATCTCCGCGTCACAGTCGCTGAATTATGATCATTATATGAGCTTGGACCGAATAGGTGGCACGGACACCTTAGCGCTTAGCGCAACAACGTGCGTTAACAGAAACGGAGATTTATCCGCCGTCCTCCATATTTGTGTGGTACGAACGTGTGTGTTTGTGTGCGTGTGCAGAAAGCAGGGGGGGGGGGGGGGGGGGGGCTTCGTTCGTGAGTACGTTCGCGGGAACTTATTTTCCACTGCCGAATCAGTTACTACGATCAGTACCTTGCGGCGTTAGTGAAACGCACGGCAGTGTCCCTCTCTTCGACATGGTGGCTTTGTTGATATTGTTCCAAACTCTTCTACGTATCTTGTCACCGTCGTCGCTTCAAATACCTATTGTCAGCTGTGTTCGCGCTCCCCAAGTGGTGTCCAGAAGGCAGGTGGTTCCCCCATCATATGCCAGACCGATAACGTATGAAGCGATCTCAGCTCTACCAAATATGTGAATAAAGACGACAGCAGAATCTTTATTCATCTAACTGGACCTCGATAACGTTATAATCAAATCAAATCAAAATGATACGAGGTCTCGAAAGAAAGCCCGAGCTAATACACGCTTTATTGTTAATTCTTGCTAGGGTTTCTGCATGCCTCGTGTTCCTGTGCGATCGCACATGACTATAGGCTACATTAGACGGGGCTGGCAGCGCAGTCGTCACGGTGTATGGCTTCGTAGACATTGTTGTAAACACGGCGTTTGACCTCGCAGATTGCGTACGAATCGAAAGTAAAATAGTATCGCTCTAACAACGCGGCGTCGACAATTGCACTGCAGTTAGAACTTGATAGTTACTAAATGCAGAGTTACACACGGTGGAAGCTGTGCGGAACTATATTGTTACAGGAGGCAGCGTTTGAGAAAGAGAGAGAGGGCATATTAATTTAAACGCGCAGTCCGGCGCACTAACAATGCTCCCACCACTGCTTCTTAAGGACGTCATAGAAGCTCTGATCTAGGAGGGGCTGTAAGAAGTGTTTGAGGGCCGTTATTGAGCCCGCTGTGTCAAGTGGTAGAGTTCTAGTTTTGAGGAGAGTGTCGTGTTAGACAGTGATGGTGAGGGCATTCTTGGAGGCTAGTTGGTGAATATTTGCCGAATTTCTAGCACAAAAAGACGAGGACACAAGAAACGAAATGGACAGGATAAACGTCTTTTTGCGCTAGAGGGGGGGGGGGGGGGGGGGTGCTCATATAATGTGTGTTTTGTATGGACAGCCTCTGCACTGAGAGCAGGAGAGACGTCTTAGAAGCTCCTCTATGTGCTACGTATACTGGGGGGGAGGGTGGGGGGGGGGGGGGGGTCATAGTTTTTCACTGTGCGCTGGATGTAACTCTTCAGCACCTCCGAATTCGCATTGCTACGCAAAGTGACCTTCTAGCACGTCTTGTTAGCTACAGGTTAAATAAGGGGCGCAGATTAGATCCTTACAAACCCACAAGCATCTGCGCACGCAAGAGGAAACTGGGAAAAGAAAAGCTGGAACATTAAGCTTACATTCACGGGTGCAGCCTCTCAAACATATCGCGCACACAACGCATATACTTCAAGTCAAAAAGGACTAAAAGAGGAACATGGTTAAGTCTTTTGGGGATTAACTAGTTGTCACACCCATTCGTCCTTTAAGAAACCTGTCGTAACTCCCTCAGAACCTTGTTGCGAAAGGGTCAGCAACCACAATAACTCTCAGCGCAGACTAACCGTTCTTTGCCATGTGCAGCAATTTAAAGAATTTGACACGGCTTTTCCCCGCGCCTACACGTTCTTGCGCCATCAAAAGGGGATCTCCAACAGAACCATCCCATATATGCCCTCGCGAAAGATGCAGCATTGTTCTGGAGTAGAGCTTGCTAGGCTTTGTACAGTGAAAACAGGCTCTGCTTCAATTGGAGAAAGAAGAGCAAAGCCGCCTGTTATGTTCGAGAGAATTGTGAGAGAGCGCACTTGGCAACGGCTGTGCGAAGACGACGACGACGCATGCGGCAAGAACGTGTCTCTCTCTATCGATCTCTCTCCGTTGCGGTGAGCCACAGCGGTGGCCTCTGCGGCGGCAGCGGTGACGGTGTGACGATGAGGAGGAGGGGGAAAGGAAGAGATGGGAAGGAGATGCGGCCAAAGCTGTCGCACACCTCGCAGGGGCGTCATCAGCTGTCGCACAGGAGCGCGAGCGCGAGCGCACAACGGCCCCATCAGATTCGCGCGCTCTACTTTTGTGCTTGGTTTGGAGAGGGTGTGGGGGAGTCGGCTGCTTTGCCTGGCCCACCGACGGGGCCGCACGTGTCGCTGCGGCGATGGCGGAGGCGTCGGCCGCTTTTTCCAGCTCATCTCCTCGTTTCCTCAGCCGTCCCGGTACAATTCTTTCTTTTTATCATTTTTTTTTTGGCGCAGAACCGTTTCGACCGTTTCGTTCTCGGTAGAACGTCTGTCGCCCCTTCTCAGCTCAGCGTCGAATGATTCCTCATGACGGTGAAGGGCTGCTCGTTGTAAACGCATCTTTTCGTGGAACATGGCGCCGCAGTGTAGATGGAGGCTACACGGCGTTAAAGCAGAAAACGAGAAGAGTAGAAAAGTTGCACGTTTTTCTTGGATGGCCTGAAACAAAATTGAATTGTTTGTCTCAAAAGAAGTAGACCGCACTACGTTCACGTCGCTCCTAATGGTTCTAATCGTTCGGCGCACGTGAGAGAGAACCTGTTTATAGCAACAACTGACAAGTTAGCCTCAGATACTTTGAGCTAGTTTTCATCCGAGCAGACATTTAAACGCCCTAGAAGGATTCCAGGTCTCACGATGTTTTACTCTGAAAGCAGTGCCAGTGTCACCATGCGAGAAAGCCAGCATCTGTCTGTGGTCACGGCAAGGAAAGCCTTCAGCCTCGAAAAGCTCCATCGCAGCGCTCGCCACACTGCCACCTTCGAGCAACTCCCCACCCCAATGCCGCCCTCCAGAAGCACTACCCACCACCCACTTTTGCCCAGTTTGCCCCCCCAGAACATTTCTGTAGCATGTGGCGAGCCTCAGCTTAGAGTCACAACATTCATTAGACTCAAAGCATCAAAGCAATCATCTAGGGCAAATCCAACTGTCACTGCTCTAGAGTTTGCACTGTACGTTTCGCTTATGCCCTGTGATTGTTATCAGTCGAGCGAGTATCAGCATGAGTGCAATCAAGCGGAAATGCTAGCGTGTGCCTCTGTGTGGTCGCCGAGTGGAGCTTCCAGAAGCTGCAGCGAACTGAGCGCGAGAACCTTCCCCTGATGACAGCTGGCAGGAAAAATCTGCATCGGCGGAGGCAGCGAGGAGGGCGCAGCCCTTACAACATATTTTTAGACAGTCTATAGACTCTGCATAGACTTCTGTCTATATATATAGAGAGAGACACAGAGTCTATAAAGAATATAGGCTATCTATAGACAAATCCTTGAGGACACTTTATAGGCAATGCAAATGCTATAGACAATGTATAGTTTATAGACAATCTATAGATTTATGGACATACAACTTCAGTAGACTTTTGTCTATAGACAGTCTATAGACTATGATTAGACAAGATGAAATATCTCTAGGACGGCAATAGAGTCTATAAGAAGTCTATAGACTGTCTATAGACGTTTTTTATTAGAGAGCGGCGCCCCCAAGCGAGCGGGCAGTGCGGAGAAAGGGAAAGCAAATTCGGAAACGAGCACCGTTCTCTGGCTTATTAAGCGCGTGGGGCTATGTGAAGCGAAACATATATAATGCAACAAATGTAAAAATCATAAAAAATCATAAGGGAACCATAAAGCGAGCCAAAGTCAACAGGAAAAATAATTGTTGCAATTTCTAAACAATGGAAACCAGGAAAACGGGAAGAGCATCAAATGGAAAAGGACCAAATGAAGAAGGGCTAAATAGAATAGCATCAAATGGAAAAGCATAATCTCAAAACTGCATTCTGCTTACAGAGCACATCGCGTCACACCACCTGAGCGTCTGTGAATTCGTTCTTTGAAATTTTTCGCCACTCGTAACTTTTTGCTTGATTTTTTTTTTTCAATGAAAATTGCTTAAATAATGGAGTTATTCGAGGCACACAAATAACGAAACTACAAGACTATTTAGTCACTTCCACGAATTGTTCAGGCGTTGAAAACGATAAAACAGTTAAGCTGGCCTCTCAATGATTGCTGAAATACCTAACCTTTTGGGTGGAATACTGCGTTCTCTAATTGCAGAAATTTCACTGTCAGGCGCATGTTGATCTAAAATATTCCCACATGCATGCTCGCTAATTAACTGCGTACGAAACACCATTCACATAGGTTACTGTAGTTACTATTATTACTGCTCCTTACAAAATAGAAAGGTCTCAGGACTCGTTGGTAAACGGATCGCACACAAACACACACGCAAACAGAACGGTGCATTCGCGCACGTGCAAACCGAAGCTTTCACTGATTGCTTCATTGATTCCATTCAATAGCGGCAGCGGGACCCTGCGACCGCAAAGCGTCACCTCGCAAATAGCGCCGAGAGCGAGTCCAAAGGGGCCATTGATAGCCCGCCTGCTCTTGGGAGAGCAGGCAATAACGCCCCATCGGACGACTACAGAAGCAATCAGGGTCAACCCATCCGCGCCGCCACGGGAGGAGAGGCTCGGCCAGTCGTGCACGCCACTGACCGTCGCCACCGCTGTCCCCGTATATATATATATATATATCCCGTAGTGGGCAAGGAAATGGACGCTCTCGGGTGTTTAATTTCCTCTCCACGGAAGCCATCCACATCCGGAGTCCCTCCATCTGTTTACGTCCCCTCGGCTCTCCCCAAAAAAGGACCAACGCCGCGGTCAGCGCAAACAAACGAAGCGGTGGCAGCAGCGGGAAACTGTGGCCTCGGTTGGCGTCCCCGCAGTAGTGATGACCCCACTCCTCCCGCAGGATCTCTTTTAACGCTCGCCTTTTTCTTCCTGTCTGTCCCTTTTCTTCCTTTTTTTTTCCTTCTGCACGTGCTCCCTATACCGAAGGCTCCGAGTGATCGGGGGTCTGCCGATGCTGCCGGTTGTATCGGCTACGGTATGAGCGATGAGATGAGAGGCGACCATTGTTTGACCACCTCTTGGCCAGTCCACGCGTGGCTTCAGAAAGCAACCCCAGTTCCCACCCGCCCTGGCACACACACACGCACCCGTTAAGCAGTCCTAAACGATGGCCACCTCTAGCAGGAGGTGCCATCACAATAGCGCATAGACTGGATGAACCATCAACTGTGTGCATCTTGAAATACTTACAATATGTACCTTCCGAAAAAATTGCTCGAAATTTCTTTATCGCGGGAGTCTTTCCAGGTAATTCTACTTTTTATTTCCTTCTTCTTTTAGAACGATAGCTGTATGAGGGACATTCTCCGATGAACGGGTCGGAGTCGTTGTACGTCGCAAACTAAAACTTCCCTGATCATCTGCTGACCAAGGTCGATATTGCCCAGGTAGATCTGAACCTAATAGACCAAGGAAAGGATAGAATGGGTAGATGGTAGAATGAGCCATCTGTGGTTATGTGTGGGGTGTGGAGGCGGGGTGTAGGGTACCGCCTGGATATGCATGGGTATACCCATGCATATCCAGGCTGCACTATAGTGCAGCCTGGATGTGAGTGTGGAGTACGGATGCCGGGTGGGAGGTACAACCTGGACGTCAGCGCGATGTGCACATCCGAGGTGCGGGGTGCAGCTTGGGTGTGAATGTCGGATGTAGATGCGAGTTGTGCGGTTCAGCCTACCTGTGAGTGTGTGGAAGCGGGATGTGAGCTGCAACACCTGGATGTGAATGTGTCCACAGTGCAGGTGCTGTGTATGAATAGCAGCTTGGACGTAAATATGGAGGTTCCGATGCAGGTTTTATGGTTCACGACAGATCTTAATGTGAGGTGTGTAACAGACGTCCCTTTTGCTGCTTCGCCCGCGAAGGACGAAAATTTTTGGAATTCTTAGTTCTATGCGGCCTTTTTCAACCCAGATCAGGATAATATTTTGTGGAGTATACGGAATGACATAGCGCGCTACAGAGCTGATCCCTACACAAGGTCACTAATGCCGCATTGTAAGGAACACACTCTTCTCGTCGCTTGTGCAGTAGCTTTTTGCTGATACGCTTGCTCAATTCTTCCACGGAAATTGCACGACGTCACTGCAGCGCGCACTGAAATACCAAGAAGATTTTTTTTTTTTTTCAGTGTCTTGAGTGGAAGGCTTGAGTGCGCTTGTTATTGCGATAACATTAGAAGCCTCATCGGTTGAAAAACATGTCCTCATTCACAAAATTCGTCCAGTGGCTAGATTGAAATGACGTAACGAGACGAGATACTTGCCATTGGCTGGATGTGACGTGAATTTCGTTCTCGTGACGTCCCTTCCTGTAAAGGCGTCAACAGTTTCTAACGCTATCGCATTGCCAACACAAACTAATCAGGTGTCCCTGTGAATTGTTTCGGTTGTGAGCTCCTCCCCAGACTTGTCCGGCTGAAGAGTAGCGTATAACAAAGGTGGCACTCGATAACGGACACGTCCACTCCACGACAGCGCATGGGTCCTCGAAGAACGCTGTCCCGAAACATAAAGCATCGGTAGCAGATAGAGAACCGAAACCCAAGGGATACAGTAGCCAACTACTGAAGGGGCGATTCCCTCGTTTTGTATGGGAGCCTGCTTCAGTAGTGCTTGCTTTGCTGGCCTCGCTATGTTCACTGCCGCTTCCCAGCTGCAGCATCCTTCATACCCTCTCTCATCCAAGGCACACACAAATGCACAGACACCTTCACCATGAGTCCTTTGGTGCAGAGACGGGGCGAAGATGAACCGACTGCCAGAAGTCTCTCGGTACACCCCGACTGAGTCGAGTTCAAGCTTTTATGCCCTGATTGCGCGCGTTTATCACCCTGTCTGAATCGCTTCGGTTGAGGTTAAACTACAGGCAGCCGCTGGTTGTTGCGTGAGGTGCGTCTGAATGGTGACTCGGACTCGGATCTTCCAGCATGATTGCAGGACAGCGTCATCTAACTGTAGTTCTCAGTAGAACTCAATTATATATATTTATTTCTGGCTGTGCTGATGTATGTGTGGAATGAAAAGAGACAGTTATTGTTGAGAAAATTCCATTTAAAACTTTTTCCCGTAAAAACTATTCAAACTTGTGGCATCTACGCCGAAAACGACCCGCATGAAAAAGGTCGACGCACAATAGTTTACTTACGAAATCGGTCTGTGATTGTGACACTTGTATTTAATTTTTCTGGCACATTAGGTTACTAAAGCTCCCTTTTCAGTGCAATTTATGTCTTTGTCATGAGAGTGAGGCAATCTGTGAATGCACGTTACTTTCAGTTTGTTCTCAGTTTCCCTTTTAAGAGACACGGCGCTTGCGCAAGGAAATACGGACAGACAGAGGGCGTTCTCTTTCGATAAAGTCATGTTTTTCTCTTCGTTCATCTTAGTTCTGTCTCTTTCTCTTTGTTTCTCACATATGGGCCATTGAATATGCATGAAGCTATGCCTTACGAAAGTATGGGCTATGCATAAATTCTGCCAGAGTTCGCATCTAAGGTTAATGATAACTCATATGAATAATTGTGTTTCAAGGACCGGTGTACAGCTGCTGATTCAGAACATTTCTTATATATATATATATATATATATATATATATATATATATATATATATATATATATATATATATATATATATATATATATATATATATATATATAAGAAGGTTCTGAACCAGCAGCTCTACACCGGCCCTTGCAACACAATTATTTATATGACTTTCATCTGACGTGTCTAGTCAAAACTATCAAATCGCAAAGCTACGATGAGGTAGCCCTGCCAGATTATATAATTTGACGCGGACAAGTATCATATATTTGTCAAATTCTTGACTGAAGAAAATCCGAGGATCGGACACATTCGACACGGAACATTACGGTTGGTTCCGTGTTCCGTCCACATCATCTACACGGCACGGTACACCGGACTGCCTCTACTTGCCGCACGGGTTCTGGATATGTGGCGACATGTGGTCTGGAAATAATGTTTCATTCACTACGCTGCTGGGTTCCAGGTAGTGAATGATGGGTTCCAGGATCCAGATCATTGTCATCATCATCATCAACCTGACTGCGCCCACTGCAGGGCTAATGCATCTCCCATGTCTCTACAATTAACACAGTCCTCTGCCAGCTGCGGCCACTGTATCCCCGCAAACTTCTTAATCTCATCCGACCACCTAACTTCCTGCCGTCCCCTGCGACGCTTGCCTTCTCTAGGTATCCACTCCGCTACCCTTAAGGACCAGCGCTTATCTTGCCTTCGCATTACATGCCCTGCCCAAGCCCATTTCTCCCTCTTGATTTCCACTAGGACATCATTAACCCGCGTTTGTTCCCTCACCCACTCTGCCCACTTCCGCTCTCTTAACGTTACACCTATCATTTTTCTTTACATAGCTCGCTACGTTGTCCTTAACTTAAGCTGAACCCTTTTCGTTAGCCTCCACGTTTCTGCTCCATGGGTGAGTACCGGTAAGATGCAGCTGTCGTATACTTTTCTCTTTAGGGATATTGACAAACTGCCATTCGTGATCTGAGAGAACCTGCCATAGGCGCTCCACCCCATTCTTACTCTTCTGGTTACTTCCCTTTGATGATCCGGATCAGCGGCCACAACATGCCCTAAGTTGACGTATTCCCTTACCACTTCTAGCACCTCGCTACCAATTGTGAAGCGCTGTTCTCTTGCGAGACTGTTCAACATTACTTTCCCAGGAACCATGTAGTGAACCCATCCACTGAGCGGATTGGTTCTCTGCCTGGGTCCTGTCTTCGCCACTTTGTGTTTTCGCTGATGGGTGACCTGCTGTCAGCGACGCCACCACACACCGCCAGGAGCACTGGCTTCATCGCTTGCAACAGCAGTAGCACTCCTTACTACGATCTTGAATTTTCGCAAGCAGTGTCACTGCTGCATGGCGGCGACAGCCTTCGTTCAGCTTATGTCTCTCGACAACCTGTGTAGGTATGCTTTCTTCTCTACAATGACTCAGACCCAACGCTAAGGCTTAGGGGCATCCTGCGTTGTTCGAGTCGGGAGCTCCATACGGGCTCCGCAGACTTCAGCGTCGAGAATTCAAGTCAACGCCCCTGCGTGAAAGTGATGGCTAGAGGCTGCAGGAAGAGCAGATTCTTCGCTCTGTTGTCTTCTCTAAAGACCTCAAATTAGCATTGAAAATTTGACGAAGGTTATCACTGTAACGGAAAACATTCAAGTCCAGCCGTTCACTGGGAAGCGCACCAAGACACTTCAATGCAGCGGCAATGGGGCAAGCTCTGCGTGCAGCTTGCGATGGTGTTTCTGCTTTTATTCAGCCTCACCGCGCCCACATCCGACAAATCGGCGCTCCAGCATGTGGGGCTAGACTTCCAGGGGTTTGATCCAGGATTTGCCTCCTTTAAACCATTATGTTGTTCTAGAAAATGAGTGCTAGGCACCTGTATCTGTTGGAGCTATGTTGTGCCACTTACTGCAGCAGCTCGCGTGCTTCTTCAGCGCAGTGGATACAGATATTAGTGTGGGCTTAAAAATAAATAAGAAAAAAAAGTGCCCTGCCCGCACCGTCCGCAGTGGATACAGTCAGCACCACCTATATACACTGACGCGGCTCAGTTTCTGGGTGCACTTGTACGGCGTTGACGACACGCTCCGGACTCATTACGGCCGTCTTGGACGAACGGAACTGCTTCGCTGGCTTTGCGCGCGTATTGCAGTTTATTAGTGCGTTCTACAATAATAAAGTTGGGGTGTGATATAAACGTGAGTAAAGTTGGTCGGACAAAAATTCATCATATAACATCGCTTGATGTCGAGCACATGAATACTTGAGGGCTATAGCACATTGGCGCCCAGGTGTGCCCGTAAAACGATTTCACGCAGAGAGGGTATGTCTGTTAGACTGCATCATGTCGCACGTCAGTACTTTCTGGTTCAATAAACACGGCGAATTTAATGCAGACACCATGTGTACATTCTTTAAAAGTACTTTGGTTTGAGTTGGTTGGTTCGTAGCCATGTTTGAAACAGAAAGGCGCAAATGGGTCGAGGACAAAAAAGGAACGTGAAGCAACAATACAAGCGCCTGTCCTGTACTTCTCGCTGGTCCTGTTGCCTCACGTTCCTTTTTTGTCCTCGACCCATTTGCGCCTTTCTGTTTCAAACATGTACATTCTTTACCGGAGGCGCCTCCAAGCTGATGCGTGGAACTAAAAGTTTAATCTTATTCGGCTTGTTTGCAATGTTTTAAAAGATGTAGTTGCCTACAAGCCGGCGCAGTTTGTCAACGTAGCGTTGCGTTACTTATCCGCATCAAACTGTGGCCTTATTTCGGAACTTTGCAATTTTCACAAGGAAGGTTAATGTTATCCCACTTACTATAAAAAGAAAACTATTGAATCGAGAGTTCTCCAGCAGCGCTAGTAACACAATTATCTAGTGGCTCGCTCTTTTCTGGATGGCTATACAAGAAGCACAAAATAGAGGCAACTCTCACCTGCCACGTATTTTGTCGGTGAGTTCATCGGATGCAAATTGCGGTCTCTCTCCCCTTGGCTGCCTTAATTAGTGAGAAGATAACAATCGCTGGTCCCTTTGTGTCCGTGCATCTTTCTCTTTTGTTTCCATCTTCATACGGCCAGCAAGAAGCTTGCCTAGAACGGTCCCTTCCTGAACCAAACAAAAGCCTCGGTGTGCGCACACGTGGAAGAAAAAACAACGTAGCCTCAAAAACAAAAGCGATCTGCGGTTACCCTCCCTTGTGTTCTCCATCGAAAGGCGATCTCCCCTTAATGGTATTCTAATCATGCCGGGGCGTCGTTAAAATAATTAAGCTCCGCTCCCGATACAGTCACACCAAGACCCAAACCTGTGACACAAAGCGGCGACACAAATGTACGAGCGAAGGGGAAGCACCAGCGGCACCTTCAGCTGTACACACTGATGCGTAGTGGAGCCGGGCTAGCTGTGCGCACGATTTGCTCCGCTACATCGTGATGCGCATTCATATGCGGACATCTGCGGTGAATACATTTACCCCCGTGAGGATTCGCCGTTACAGCGGCGGTGTGAGAGGCGGCAGCAAGCCTGAGTGGGGCTGGGGAAGAAGGGTGAGTGTGAAAGCGAGTCACACAATTGTGCACAGAGACACGGAGAAGGAGACAGCGCTGGGCGAGGCTCGTGGAGAGGCGTTATTACAAGCGCGCGAGCGCGGTGGCCTGCGGAGGTCTGAAGGCTCGCCTCTGTACATACGTTATAATCTCGCGTGTCGAGCAAGCAGAGGCAATTCCCGCTGGAGTGCGCGTGGAGTCCGCAGTCAGTTTCTGATTGCTGCGGCGCCAACGCTTTGTGCATTATGACGGTGGTGGCTGTAGTGAGAGACTCGCACTTGCGGTTCGCGTCGTGCGACGCGGTGACTGGACGATCGCAGATCTTTTTTTACTGCATTCGTTAGCGTTCGCTGGACGTTCTGCGTTCTTTGCGTTCACTGCCTGCGCTCACGCGAAAGTGTCTCTGTAGGAGTGCGAGTCCTGAATGTTCAATGAGCCGCTTCTCTTCGACTCCAGCGCTTGTAACGACCGTATCGCTCTCTCTATTTCCGCGTTCCATTCCGTTGCTCGGTTCGTGACTTCTCTCGTCGGGCCTTTAATTGAGACCAGGTGGTCGGACGTGTAGGCCTGGAGCTCACAGTGGAAAAAGGTCAGGAAAGAACACCGTTGCTCGAATAATTTCGTTGCCAGGCGGACACTCATAATTGCTCAAGCGAAAGCTGTTTATGTGCGTAAAGAAGGGGGGGGAGGGGGGGGAGAAGGAGGGACGTTCTCTGCAGCGGCTGCATGCGCGATTTGGCTGCTGATCGTATGCATACACTTTAGTAGAATCACGCCGAACTCTTCCCTGTCAGCTATTATAACGTCTCTTTTTTCCACTGCGTGTTCTGGTCCTTGTTTTCTTGCGCTGTTGTATTCCTTCAGCTATTTCACGGCACCATCTCAAACCAAAGTCTTGCTGTGGCTGTTCTCTGCTTTAGACGGTAGCGACGACACGCAGCGGTTACAGGGAGAAATGCTGTTACTCTTCTTGGCTCGCAATAAATAGGACAATGTGGCTAATTCCTTCTCCGTGTTTGTATGTGCAAGCATGCGGTAGACGCATAAAGATGTCAAAACGCTTGTGTTCTTGTGGTTTGTCAGCTCAAAAGCGCAGGATTGCACAATTACAGGTTGGCTCATATGCCCAAATAATTATCTCCACGTGAGGCAGATCAAGGACAATGATGAGCAAACAAAATATTTAGTCAACTTAGAGCGAAATAAGCAGCCAGGGCTCTGTGGGTTTAACGGAGTGGACACCAATAGAGGAGAAACACAGAGGAGGGTGGCAAATGGTCAAGGGGAGGGAAACATCCGAGCATGGGAAACATGCTGCGCTGAAGGGGTCGTGGCTGTCGAAAGACAGTGTTTACTGGAGATTAGTGGAAGAATCCGAGAGTCCAGGAGGCGACCTAACTCAGCTGATGATGATAAAAAACTCTGTAAACAGGCCAGAGAAAGTTACTAGTATGTGGACTGCCTATAGAATTTTTTCAATGTGAACACAAATTGTTTTCAGTGTGAAACGGTTACAAACCTGGAAAAGAAGATGGACAGAATGATGCCGAGAGCATTTCACCTGAGCAGACGAGCTGTCTTGGTTCTTTTTTTTTTCTCTTTCTTTCGCAACATGACGGAAGGACATTAAAAGCCAACTGCAGCACTTTTTCGGGAATTTTGCGATATTCAAGGATTCAAATCTATATAGTCTGTAGGTAAAACATGCGAAGTGTTTTTGTACCAGCATTTAAAATAGTGACGTAATCGACGATTGATTTTTGCGCTTCTCCTCAATGCACTGGAGGAGTGCAGAGAAATTAAGCGTGACGTCACGGAAGGTATGATTTCAAATTACCGCTGTCGTCAGCCACATCCTGCCCTGACTCGTTCGACGCTGCCTAACAACTCTCGGCAGGGTTTGCCTTCGGGGGCGTTGGTTTTTTCCTTCAAAGCAGGCGTTTGTGCGTTGGAAATGTACCGACACCTTCGATGACGTCATCATGCCCCCCCCCCCCCTCATGGCGTTGTGCGCTGCGGAGAAGCTTGAAGGGCGTCCGGATTTTAATCAGCGATTACTTCACTATTTCAAGTGCAAGCACAAAAACACTTCTCATGCTTTACCTGCAAGTTTCTAACATTCGACCCTCTTAAGCTCGTTGATTTCTAAAACCTATGCAGTTTCCCTTTAAAGGACATGTCACAAACTAAAGTTTCGAAATACGACCTGCCATTGCGGTACTAAAGCGAGTGCAAGTGTTCTACGTAAAATCGCTTCCTGTCGACTGTATTTTCTTCACGACAGGCGGCAGAGAGAGAGATAAGAGGGAAAGGCGGGGAGGTTAGCGAGAGGAGGCTTCGGCCTGCTATCCTCCACTGGAAGAATGGGAAAAGAGGCCGCAAAGGGCAAGGATAGAAAAGGGTTGAAATAAATATGAAAGATGGCAAGCAAGGGCGAGCGATTTTTTGCAGCCCTATAACGCGTAGAAATAAAAGCGCCAAGAAATGAGATGAAAATGCGTAACTCAACATATCACCCACTAAGTGCAAGCAGAGCTATGGACGAGATGCTAACAGCTTTATTTGCATAGAAGGCTTTAGGGAATAAATCATGGAAGCTGAATTTTATTTGAGTGCAGATTCTTGACATTAAGCGTAGATTTTTGGAGCGGGAATTTTTGTGTTTATTAACTCAATTAGCAACATTATGTGCTCCATGAAATTTATGGGTGGAAAGTTGAGAGCGCGGGTGGGATATCTTCCTGTGAAAAGACTTAGAAGGAGTCAATACATGTAAAAGATTTAAAATAAAGTAGGTACCATGTACAGTCTTTGTCAGAAGTTTAGAGCCCAGGGGGTTTGCTTCTAAGCCTCGCAGTGGGACTCCTGTAACATTCGTGGTAGTCCTACCCAATGGAGGAGGCAGGACCAGAAATCTTCTTACCTTCAGCAAATTTGGAGCGCTGGAGATGCGTCACGAACCAGACAGTATACTTCACAAGCAAACCCCCTGGGCTCCAAACTTTTGACAAAGGCTGTACGTAAGGCGCCAGCCGTAACCAAAGTCCCTGCATTTCTTCTGTGCGTTTTGTGTTGTATACATTACATAGTTGTGAAATGCTTAACTATTCCTTTTTTGTGGACGTAGGATTATTCAAGCTTATTTGGTCAGCGGCAGCCTAGGAATCCGCTTGTTACTAGCATTGAGCGCTGCGGGTTCGCGTATAAAGGGGAGGGGGCGGGGGGATTCCAGTTCAGACTGGAATTAATCTGGAACATTGGATCGCATGCTCAAACTTCGGTGACCGCAACATGTTCATTTTTGTTACGTGACATCATCTGAGATTCAAAGATTTTAAATGGTTTTGTTTTATTTCAGATGGAGCTGCGGAGAGCGTACTTTTCACGAAACGTCGCCTCAAATGCTGCACCATTTCGTCGCAAGAAGTGAGTGTATTCCTGTGCTCGCTTTAGCTGCATATGCGTTCCAACATGACGCTATCGTGTGCCGTGTGGCTTGAGCAACGTAGATTGAAACAACGTTTCAGATGCAAGTGAACATTTACAGGTACCAGTGAGATAAATTCAGCATGAAAGATAAGCATTAGTGCATGTATGTAGCGTGGAAAGGCGGCAAAAAAAAAAAAAAAAGAGTGAATGCGTGCAAATGTCGTCACGTTGCGAGTTATTGTCACTATAAAGCATGGGAGCAAAGTCCTCGACCAATACTTTGCACGAGAGGAGAGAGGTTCAGAAGGAGTGAATCAGAGCGTTTTGTCCGTATTATGGCAAATGTAATATGTGAAGTAGCATATCTGAGCGGCACGATAAGCAGAAAAAGCAGTCAATACAGGGGCATTCACTTAATTATTCATGAAATAAGAAAGGCGAAAGATATGATTACCAGAAAGGTAACAGGATGGAGAAATTGAAGTTGATTCTAGAGAGCTGCGCGACAAAAGTTATTTGTGTAAAGGAAATAGGGTATGCGTAAGTATGGTGACCACAGGAACTAAATCTCATGAAAGTCAATCCCTCCCTCTAATAATGTGACTATGCAAGCATAGTGGTGATTAACTTGAAATCTTGGTTAATGAGAAACGGGGCAAATAGGAAGAAATAACATCCCTAAGTCTATTAACGTCATAAGACGTTTAAGATGAAGCATAAGTGTTGAGAGTGAGTTGATTGGGGGAACGCAGGTAGAGCATAAGCCGCTGCTCCAGGAAAGCAGCGGCAATGGAGTTCGAGGAATAACACATGAATATGAAGGATGGGTGTCAAGGCATGATTTAAGCACATCTGAGTGCTAATGGTATAAAAGAAAATAAACAAATAAAAGTTCACTGAGAAATCTGCAGTCCAGAACGCTTTAATTAAAAACAGCAACAATATACTCTAAAGATGGCCGCTGCGCTAAGCATGAAGTGACCAATAACAAAACACCTCCAATTCATGATATAACGGTGCTTGCCGAAACGATGGTGCCACGCCGTACTGGGTACTCGAGTTTCGAACAGACTGGAGACGACATGTCCTTCATCAGAAAAGAAAACAGTGATCTTTTACTGACAGGCGCTATCTATTACTGGGACATGTTCGCTGGTAAAATAGCATTCCTAGCGCGAAGCAATGGCCTTTAGTTTCTTCGCAACTTGTTTATGGAAAAAGGAACCAGTATATATCGCTCGACTACACTCAGCCTAGTTTCCCGCGCTTGTGCGTCGTCGGCAAGGCTGCTTCTGGCGGGTAAAACGCGAGGTCGTTCGCGTTAACGGCGTCGTCTCGTCCGACGAAGGGGGGGGGGGGGGGGGGGGGAGGGGGGAGGGGGTTCCCGTAATAACGAGAAGTCCCGAGCATGGGCGCTCGCGCGCGAGCATGGAACGGGACGAACGGGCGGCGGCCATCTTTCATGCGGTCTCGCCCGCGGTCCGGCCCCCTCATTAGACGAAGAGGAGGCGGCACTCTGCCGCCCTGTCGCCAGCGTCCACAACGACGCCGCCGCCGCCACGCAGATCGGTGACGGCAGTCGGTCGCGGCTGGCGGGCGGGCGTTCGCGCCGTGCCTCGTTTGGCACGTAGGAAAGAGAGTGAGGAGAGGAGGAGAGAGAGAGATAGGGAGTGGGCGCGTGTGTCGCGCACCGCCATCTGTTTCGCCGTCAGTGACAGCCGCCGCACTATACTACTACTCCACCCTGTGTGGACCCCCCGGACACTCCTCCTTCCATCGTCTACCCCCTGTACCTCCGTCCCTCCTGTTACCGATATCAACTTTCTGTGGTTCGCAAGACTCTGGCAGTGTGTGACGTTTTTGCTTCTGTTGTTCAGATCGAACACACCGCGCCACCATGCTTCGCCCAAAGCATGTAGGCCTTGCTACACTTCCCTCTCTCTCTCTCTCTCTCTCTCTCAAAAAAAAAAAGATGGAAAGAAATCAGAAAGAAAAAAGGATGATCGCCATGAGTACTAGGACAAGACGCACAGTTTTTGGTAGGCTAATAACGGAAATTGGTGTGATTTTGCCTTATGTTTAACGTTATATTGCCATTGCCGATCAGCAGTTCTTCCCTTTGCGTTCAACGGACTCAGGAAGCATCAGAAGTATCAAGAAATAAATTTCTGTTCCGAACTTGAGCATCACCAGTAGACTTGCGACATTGTATCAGTGTATACAATATGGCGTTTCCAGCCTAATAATGTAGCAGATAGACTTATCTGTAAACAACCCGTAAAATTAATGCTTCATTAAGCAAGATGCCAGAAAGTAGAGAAAGTTTAGGCTTCGTTGTGGAAAGAAACTCAGCTCAGTAGTACAGCCGCAGTGGTAAGCAGCTTCACGGCAAGAAATCATCATCATCATCATTGTAATGATCATCATTTATTAGTCTCCTTTTGGTACACAAATTAAAGGCTTTCTTTCTCGCATTCTTGCCTCGATGAAACATTGAACATGAAACAATGCCGAGCGTTATTTCCTGGAACAACCTGTATTTTTCTTTTATTTGTTACATTTTCATTAATGAATAATCCACGCTTATGTGCCAATCGTCAAAAGTGTTTTAGAATTGTAACGTTTCCAGTACTCTAAGTATAGTACACCCCAGTTCTGAAGTCTCAGTTTTCACCTCGAGTTTACAAAGATGAAGGCTGAAGTGGCATGGGTCCGAAGCTACCTGGACAAGTCTTCCGATACCAATATACTGTCTGCGCCACAAGAGCCACTTCCAGGAATAAGGGCGTAGCTGTCTCTTGTCACATGTACTTAACACCCGCTGAAAAAGAAAGCAAAAAAAGACGCTAGCATACCGCAAACACGTAGGGGCTGCAAAGCTCCTTTTCATTTCCTGAATTCGTCACCTGAATTCTTCACAGTTTTGTGGGCCGCAGGCACGCCGGTTGTGGCGGGAGAATACATTAGACGCGGGCTAGACGTGCAAATGCGAGCAGACCAGTCATCAGCATAACAATGGCTGCGATCAGAGCGGGTCAAGCGCGGATTTCGGATGCCGGAACCCAATGCAGCTGTTACCATACCATCGCAAGTCCACTGGGTCTGATTCAGCCGTTTATTTCGTGCGCATTTCAGCATTTTTTTTTTTTTGCGTGTATAATAAGGTGACTGTAAAGAAAAGCAAGTGGTGCGGGAGCCTATATACGAATTTCTACAAGCAGACCGCATTCTTCACGTCGCATTAAAGAAAAGTGCGACCTCACAGAACATGCGCCCAAACACTCCCAACCCACCTTTTTTATTTTGTTCAGTTCACGCATTGAGAAAAACAAATAAATAAGTCTGCACGCTGCGGTAAACCGCTCGACAAGCTCTGCTTGAAGACCGTAAGCTTGTCAGGTAACGCCAGCCGTGAAGCGGCGGTACGCAATTGAAAGCGTATGCAAAATTTTCTTGAGGTCAGACAATCTTGGGCGGCTTCTTCGATTTGAACAAGACGCTGTGAAGGAGCGAGAACGACAAGACGCGCTTCTTCCGCCCTGTATTTACATTCGAAAAGAACCGCAGAGGAGAAAGGAGCTGGACACTTCGTCCCTCTTGCCAGTTCTCTTGAGGAGCGGGGAGAGGGCTCTTGGAAACCGATAGCCACTACTTGTTCGCAAGCGCCCCCAAAACGCTTCGGCCACGTGGTGGGTGCGGTACCTGCCACTTCAAGCCTGTCTTTCTCTTCCCCCCTCTCTGCTCTCTCTGTATGGCTATCAAATTTCAGTCGTTTTTCTGCCTGGCTACTTCTGTGTGGCCGCTTTGCGTCTGACCTTCTACCCTCTTCCTCACGCCCCTAAAGCACACCGACCTCCTCCCTAAGGCACCGTACCAACTTGTAACCTCTCACACTCTCTGCTACGCTTACCGACTGTAACCTTTCTCGCTGGCCGGGCACTTGTGATTGTTTTGCTTTTTATTTAACAGTGTTCGTTTGTTGTTTTCCGCGCATGTTTGAATAGAAAAGAGTCACTAATTGTAGGCTATGCGTTGCAGGAGTTTTTTCTGTACACCTCAGCGGCACTTTCTCAATCTTGTTTCTGATTTTTTCTTAATATTTGATTTTTTCACCATTTCTTTAAATGCATAAAGAACTGCTTCAGCCAGAACTATTAAACGAAGAAGTAAAATCAAGCAGAGAGAGAGACAGGGAGAAAGAAAGGTTAGAAGTTAGTTTACTCAATTATTACTTTTTCATCCTTTGTTTTTACCCTCGTTAGTCTAGGCGGAGCTCGAGGTTACGCCTTTACACTCCCCCTCATCCATCACTCATTGTGCCGGAGGCTCGCCTTCTTCGGCACATCCAAATGAATGCAGTTATCACCCCGTCTCGCCTCTTTCTCTATCGCTGTCGGTCGGACCCTTCCTGTCCCAACTGCCCCTGTATCTATGCGGACCTGGCCCATTGCCTCTTCTATTGCCCGGCTGCCCAGCAGTTGGGTTCCTACCCCCACCTTCTTTATCCATCACCACCTGGCTCGACTGGCTTGGCGCTGAAGGGGAGGAAGAACAGCGACTTCTGGTCGCCTAGGCGGTCGACATGCTCGGCCTGTAAATTATGGCCGAATAAAGGTCTTGTACTACTACTACCTTCGTTATTTTCTTGTTAGAAGAAACACAGCTCCCACTTCCTCTGTTGCGCAAAAACAGGGTGCAATATTGCCCACATTGTTATCATCAAATTCGCTGAAAGGATAATTACCAAAAATAATTACATGCTGCATAATACGGCGAACAGGAGAAGGAAAAGGAGAGACGAACGCTGCGAATGTCTCGTACATACTTCTGGGGCGTGGTTTAAACTGTGCCGAGCTTTCGCTTCCCCCTCTCTCCCTGCCATCACCCCTCCCCTCTGTGTCCTCGTCCTTTGCGAGAATTCTCCGGAGCGGGAATGGAGAGGGTGTACGGGAGTTGCGTTCGGAAGCCATGCATACAAGCAGTGAATCGGAGCCACGACTACTATATGGACTCGCCGCGGCGTAGGCCCGAAACCGCGGATTAAAATTCGCTGCGGTTATGCGTTTTTCTAGCCCCCCACTGTGCACCAGTGTTCTTCTCCCACCCATCTCTCCCCTCCTTCCTTCTTCCCGTACTCCACAGCGGGAGGCGAGACTCGCGAAGCGCGACGCGTTCGTTGCCTGCAGCCGCCTCTTTTGTGAACGCCGCGCACCTATCCTTCTCCTGCAGCGAGCTGTTTGCGAAAGGCGTCGCCGCCTCCTTCCCTTCCACGGCATCCATCCCTGCCCTACCTACCTCCGTAACGCTGACACTGGGGCGTATAGCGTTCAACGCGACGTTTGTCGACACCATTTTGATGCTAAGCAGCCAACGTCTGTTCCGTCGGCGCAGCCCGCTTTCATATACCGCTCCAAGCTCCCCCCCCCCCCCCCCCCCCCCCCCCCCCCATTTCTTTGTACTCCACAGTGCGCGCAGACGAAACGGCAGTTGGTATACGTATACACATTGCGCGCGAAGGCATAAAGCATAAAGGAACATCCTTCCCCTTCCCCCCTGCGTTGTCGCGTTTGTCGCAGTGAATCAATCGCCAGTTCATGATAGAGTTCTAATCGTTTCTGTCTCGCCAAAAGCGAAAACCGCGGGGGGGGGGGGGGGGGGGGTGAAATACGTACATGTGTGTGCGTTTGCCTGCGGAGAGGGGGAGAGGGGGGGGGGGAGAGCGGAGGGGGGAGGAGAGTGGATAAAGAGGGAGGGGCTGCTTTGCACACGATACGTTCCGCTCCACGCCGGTTGGTTGCTGTCTGGTTTGTTCCTTCCGTTCGCTCGTTCGAAGCCTGCGCAGACGTCAGACCAAGCAAACAAAAAGAAAGAAACTAAACAGAAGCAAGCCGTGCCAGCAGAAATAGCCGTGCGAGAAACGGCAACAACACCATGCACTCATATGTCACGTGTGAAAGCAAGAACCTTTGAGCGTGCATAACGCGTTGTGTGCGTCCGTAGCTTCGTATGGCGGCTGGCACGGTGAGCGTTTTTGGGCTACACCGCGGCGTGCAGACCACCGGGCTCGTATGTGCGAGTGCTAGTATATGAACTACCTAATGTGCATATGAAAGAGAAGGGTTCTCTTTTGCGTTACAAGCGTGCGTGTGTGCTGGGGCACGGCACAGCACACGGTGGAGGGATTTCACCCCCACGCCTTGAGCATGCCCCGCGTAACAAGACCGTTGCATACGTGCTATATAGTAAAAGACGGCGGTTTCTTTATTGATGAAACGTTTAGATTTTGCACCTTTATTCTATGTTTTTTGCCATTTTTTTTGCTTTACTCTTGAAGTAATGCAGCACAAGCTTTATGAAGGAAACTTTGCCTGTTTGTAAGCACGCTGGATCGCATATCACATTAGGGTGCGTCGTACCCTTTCCTGAACGTGGTTGTCATGAAATGTGAAATGAATAGAAAGGTAAGTTAAGAAACATAGCTACAAATATTTGCCTTCTTGCAGTTTTCGTGGTGGGACAGGTTATTCTTAAAGTGTATTTAATATTCTAATATGCGTGAAAATCAAGTTGAAAGGTTGAATGGTACAAAATGTTCGCGGTACGCATTTCATTAAGCATACGCGGAAAGAATTGAAGCGAAGCTATCGACTGTAGAGAAAGAAAAATACGTAGAAGGCAATACCTACAACGAAAAGAAGGCTACACCTGCATGAAAGTAGCTTCTAGGCAGGGGTTACGAGGGCAGTTCGTAACACATGAAGCCACAGGCGCCGCAGTAGTACCCGGTTCGCTTTCCCGTAAAACTTTCATTTGGCATTCAGGAGCGGAAACGTTTTAAGCGACCTGTCGGGCTGACCTGAATGACGAAATCTGTGTCGCATGCATAATTCATGGTGCGTTGACGCCCCTATTTGAAGCCACGAAAGAGATTATCCATGTTGTGGTCGGAAGGGGTCTTAATAAAGAGATTACTTACACCTTGTCCGTGTTAGGATTGACAGACTGACAGCATCCACAATGAGTGAGATAGTAAATTGCAGCGAAAAGGATAGAGAATGTTTCCTTTCGACAGAACTAGCAATCTTGTCAGAAGTAGGATAGATTTTAACTGTTATTTACGCGTCTCCACAGCTATTACAATGATATCTCTTCGTGTTCGCTCGAAAGGTCACTGCTTTAATGATTGAGTGGAAGCAGACACTGAAGAAATGAACCGCGCTTATCGATTGTAATTGATGTTATTTTCTGGGATCTGACGCTTTATGCAGTGCTTTGGTATATGATCCATTGTTCCTGTTTATAATAAGGCACACACTACAGTGACAGTTCAGATTTGCATTCGCAAGAAGCGGTATATAGACGGCATGTCATACGTAATCCCTGATCGTTGCGGCTGTCAAAATTAGCTTAATTATATTCTTTAAAAGAGTAGAAAACTGAGCTAGTTGGTTCATAATTCTTGGTGGGTACAGCCGAAATAACAAGACGCAGACACAGAAAGGAACACGTAGAACGTAGACGAAGCTGACTGTCAACTAAAATTTTATTGGAAAACCCGCGCTTTTTGTTTCCTTGTCAAAAAGATCTTGCTTTTATCTCCCGTGGGGGTTCGTTCAAGAAGGAAATTTCTTTTCTTGATAGAGAGATTGATGGTGTACTAACGCACCGCTGTCCTGTTTCCCGTATCGCCAATGCCTCCAGGATCTCACGTGTCACTTGGTCTGCAAACCTTTTCATGACTTGAACTTCATGCAACTTGGGCTCACACTTGCGCACTTTTTTTCCTTTTTTGTTTTCTTTACAATCTCTGCAATGCAGGGCTAGATTGCTGCTTGGGGCACCTGATAGCGATGATGCATGTTCCCTTATCCTATCATTAAGGCACCTTCCCGTCTGCCCTATATATTGTTTGCCACAAGCCAGAGGGATATTATAAACCACACCTTTGACCTTCTACGTGTTCCTTTCTGTGTCTGCGTCTTGTTATTTCGGCTGTACCCACCAATAATTATATTCTTCTTTTGATGGAAAAAAAGGAAACTAACATTAAAAATGTCTAACGTATATCTCTCTCTTTATTATAAGAATGCTAGCATGCCCACGCCGAATCTAAAGGCTCTATTTATATTTTCGGCTCTTTTGAACAACAGGAATACATTTTTTTTTTAGTCTTACGCACAAAAGCTGCTGAATTCGTATCTTAAAATAACATATTCAGCTATTCAGTTTTATATGTCAGCCGACTGTGTGATTTAATGAATGAAGCTTTTACTTAATGATTACTGCTCGTTATTATTTTTTTAGGTTAGCGCTATTCCAACTTAAAGGTTGCCTTTTCTTCCGGAGACGTTTTTTATTTTATTTTTACCAGAATCGTTTCCAGCCAAACTGCAAATAAAAAACTCAACATGGCACGAAGAGGCGAGCGCTTGGAAAAGAGAGAGAAGGAGGGGGAGGAGGGACCAGGAAGAGAACGTCCCTGTTTACAGCTGCTTCATTTCCATAGCATACATATGGATGAGGCTCAGAAATAGGAGAACTTTTTCAGTGTTGCTTTGGAGCCGCTTTCAAGGCGTTCTCATCATTTTATTTTTCCTCCAGCACAATGTAGGATCCTCGCACGTTTTAGTGTTATAACGTGTCATAATGTTTCTTTATTTTCATTCTTTTATAGATCAGACGACTAGCGCGTTGTGCGCTGATGTGTTTGTTTGATTATCGCATTTTTTGCATTTTTTTCCTAATACTTTTGTGGGACGGGCTTTGTTTTCTTGCCATCTGTCATTATTACGTTTCCTATAATACTTCATTTCTTTCGAAACCAGGGCGCAGACCCTTAGAAATAAGCAAGCAAAACATGGGGCTTGAGTGGAAAAGATCAATATTAGGGAAATTAACGACATGCTCATAGGACACTTTTCTGTCATCCTCTTTTACCACTTCAGCTACAGCATTAAGCACACGAATACGAACGCCAGCATACTCGGTAAGCATTGAATTTACCTTGTGTGGCTTCATGAGTTATTCGCAGAAAAGGTTAAACATTGCCGGATGTTCTGTTAGCGTTGATAGTGGACGTATAAATCAATGTTTTGCTGTCACCAGTCTTCTAAAAGCAAGGGTTTGACATCGAGAGCAGACAGTTCGTTTTCCAGACGCTCTTCGACAAATACTAAAGTGATGCTTTATGGAAAGCGCGTGTAGTGGGAAGCGAGCTCGATGTACTAAGTTCAGTTTTATGATTGAGAAAGCTCCCCTTTACGTTTGCTTTTATTTTTGTGCTTTATCTACACTATGTACACACTGGTGCCGGGCTACCGTAGTAAGCGGTATGAGTATTTTTGTCTCTGCCTTACCTGTTGTGGGATTTTTTATTTTTAAGTACCTACTGTCCTTTCTTCTGTTTTCGAACACTTGCGCCGTAACAACTTTGCATTTCGCTTAAGCGGTGTCACCATTTAGCGATATTCTAAAGTTCTCGCAATACCCTTCTTCGTTCATTGTTCCCTCGTTGTCATCTAATCTCCGTTTGCCGCACGACCAGCCGTCCAAGAAGCCTGTCATGAAAGCCGTTTTTACGCAATGCGCTCACTGCGAAAAATTGAGGATTTTTTTTTTTTTGAGGAAAGCAAAATACCGCAGTATCTGTCTCAGATTGGTGGACACCTGAGCCGCGCCGTACAGAAAGGGATAAAGGAAGGAGTGAGAGAAGAAGGGAAGAAAGAGGTGCCTAGTGGAGGGCTACGGAATAAGTTCGACTACCTGGGGATCCTTAACGTGCACTGAAATCGCACAGCACACGAGCCTATTTTACGTTTCGCCTCCATCGAAACGCGACCACCGCGGCCGGGTTCGAACTCTGGAACTCCGGATCAGTAGTCGAGTGCTCTAACCACTGAGCCACCGCGGCGGGTCTGCGCCTTTGATTTAACTATTTGATTTACCTTTGATTTACTGCAAGCAGGCTTCGCCTCTCAATGTCTCTTGTTGAGGTGAAGCCGAACACCTCAAATTGCGTCGTTAGAAACTGTTTAACATCTCTAGTAGAAAAATGTCTTTACCTTCCTCGACGTAAACACCTGGTCGCTGAAAAAAATTTAAATAATAAAGCAACCCATCTATAGCGTTTGATAGAGGACGGGGCGTGTGACAGTCGCACCGTGCAGGGAAGCGAATTGACTGAAATGCGAAAAGTGTCTGCTCTCAAATATTTGGACGGCTACCAATGCCGCAGACTTGAGAATATAGCATGAATTACGTGCTGTCTAATCGACTTTTGTATAAAAATCTTGCAAAGTGTCTTTAAGGGCTGGGCTCCTTAATTTTCTCGCGCGAGATATACCATAAAACAGAGGAACTTCGCGTGAGCCCGTGGAGAGGCGCATGGTCTATAAAACCGAAAGTGTCATTTCCCCCCAAGCGCGGCTTCTTTTCCTCCTCTTCGCATGGGTAAAAGTGCTCACTGTTTCTGACACGCCGTTTTGCTGCGCGTTGCGTCAAGTCGGCGAAGGTTGAGGCGAACTTCGGCATGTACGGGAGGCGTGAGCTAATATTTCACCCGCCCCCTCATCCCTTCCTTCTAATCTATAGTTCTTTTTTCTTTCTTCCGGCGGCGGTACTCGGTTGCAGATGACGGCTTCGGCTTTGCCGGCGCCCCTTTGCTTCTCTGACCGAGGCCGCCGCTTGGTTGCCGCAATACGCACCAAGATCAAGCGACAAAGTCAAGAGGAAAAGAAGCGACGCCAAATGTAGTATGAGACGCGAAAAACTTTGCTATGGAGGGCGGCGTCTTCATCGGCAGCAGCACAGCTACGGTAACGAAGAGACCAAGCGAACAACCGCAGCAAAATACCGCGTCGAGCCGAGCTGCGCCGATGCCGCAGCCACCACGATCCGCAGCACCGCGCGTGTTGGAAGACTTTCCGAGAGTCCTTTCCTCCAGACGAGGCGGGTGGCGGCGTTTCTTCTGAGCCGCTCTCGACGCTTCTGACGCATGTCGATCTCCTCTCTTCCTTCCGTTTAGCCCCTGTTCTATCCCCCTCTCCCCTCCACCCTTTCTCCGCTGCTCGCTTTCTTACCACCATCTTCCCGTTTTCTTATTTCGCATTCTTTCCCTCCCTTCTTTCTATCTTCTCGCGCGTCTTTTACGCTGTTGTTTTTCCCGCGCTATAGCTTTGGCGCTCTGCGCTCTATTTCTTTCTTTCTCCGTCTGAAAGACGGATGCATAAGGGCGAAATATGATTGGTCGGCAACCACCACCAATCAAAATCCTTCTCCGGAGTAGTGCCTCTTCTTCGAGCAATGTCTCTCCTAGCTGTGCGTGCGTCTGAGAGACTGTGAGGTTGCAGCTCTCTTTTCTTTGTGTGCCTGTTACTGGTGTGTAGCGTGTTCGTTTCGCTGCGCGTGGCCCGGATCCAATACGCTGGTCGGCCGTGCTAGAGATAAGAAGAGAAGGGACACAGGAGATGACGAGAGTGCTAGTCGCGAAGAGCGAAAAAAGAAGTTGGAGCGGTGAGCGCGGGAAGGGGAAGAAATGTGCGGCGTGTTTGATTTACGCCTTTGTCGAGTTCACTTTCACTTGTGTAAAGAGCAGCGCTCTACCAATGGCGTACACGCACTTAATAAGCTTCTGAGCAGTGGACCTATGGCGAGAGGCAAGCTCAGTCCGCGAGGTACTGAGGAGAGATTTGAAATTTGTTTTATTCTTGGCTTCCAGGAGAGTGTATCACCCCGCGCATTCTGTGGTAGCGTAGTGTCAGAGCACCAGAAGTAACTTTTTCATTTTTTTTCTGCTTATGCTTGGACACGAAGTTAGGTTGGCCAAGTAATGGGAGACAAAGAAGCAGAACGTGTGTACTAAAACAACTTGAAATACTTTGTTTTATTGAAAGTTAATGATCGCAGCCGTAGGTGTTACGGATTCCTTTTGAGAATACCGCCATTGTAATTTTGGTGTATTATTAATGGTGCTGAAGAAGGTATGGTTATTCTACCAAAACATAACAAGCAAACGCAAGTTAGAGCCTTTAATTACTGCAAATAACTCGAAGCAAGGACTGAAAGCTGCTCCCAGTCCATACTTGTAAGCGTGTATTAAGCGCATTCACTGTTATCGTGCAGACTGTGAAGAACCTTTCGGAGGAACTGAAATCATGCGTCTTCTTGAAATAACCATAACTACCGCTTAGCTACGTTTCAAACTGTTCCCACAAACTCAAAACATGAGCGGCGGTTGATATCGGAGACAAAGCATATACATCAGCAAAAGATTTGACAGCCTTCGCCGTAGCACAGTTGGTAGAGCACCGGACGATTAATTCTGAGGTCATGTGGTCGGTTCCCACCACCGGCGTGTGGCTGTTTTTTTGTTCTGCTTTTTTCTTCTGTTACCTTTAAGCGATAAAATATTCACTAATAATCTCAATTTATCAACACCAGATAATAAATAAATAAAAAATCTCCTGTATATGCGTAACGAGCCCCTCATTTCCCTTTCTTTGTCTGCTATATATATAATATATAAGTATATATACACACACATACATATACACACATTGAAAAGGCTGGTACAAAATATGACCATCACTCCTGACACTTTTCTCGCAGCTACGAACGCGTTTGAACCGTGTTATTTTTACCTGTCAGCCGCACGAGTTCTTTCACAAAGAGTTTATTGAACCCAAACTTGTGTCCGCCATGTTTGGCATACACACTCTAACCCTTTAAAACGTTGGGAGCGTTTTGCCGCTCTTGAATCTTCGCATCTTTGCTTTCCAGCACTTGGGCGGAGTCTAAACAGGGGGTCCACTACTACGCTTTCTCCATCGTGTCCATTGTCTGTGCTCAACACAGCGGGAAGGGTTCCGTTCCCACAGGTCTTTGCGGCAAACTTACAGCGACGTTTCGGCACCCTTACTTTTGTGGGCGTGATCTCCGCGTCAAAAACCACCCCCGCGCTGAAAGAGTTCTCGGTCCGCTCGCGCGAGCGACCGGAGCATTTACGAAGCTTCAGAGTCCATTCATTGAACCGGAAAGTATAAACTTGAAGCACCCCAGCCCTTTGTCGTGCTCGTGCGTGTAGGATGAGACTCTGCTGGGAGGAAACACTTCACGGTTCTGCGTTCTCCGTTCCTGCCTCTACGTTCATTTCCCTCCCTCGCTTGAAGCTCCTCTCGCATTCACTGCGGCACCCATTCAGAGAGAAGACGCGCGCTGTGGTTCGACCTGCCGCGCCACTTTTGCAGCGAGTGTGAATGTGTCCTTTCTCTACATTTTTCGTAGCGTGCGTTTGTGTTCTCAAGAGCGTGGGTGGAAGCGACCTCACGTATTTGACGACGTCTCGAACGAACTCTCTCATGCGGCACCCGCCAATGGCCGACAGGCGAAGGTAGCTCAACAGAGAGCCACATTCACTTGGCCAGGCGCCGGCACGACAACACCATGGGTACAGGTCAACAGATACAGTAAGAAAGAAAATGCGCTGTTCTTTTTTTGTTATATTACGCGAAAAGCTGAGTGAAGTGCTCGCAATTTGGTGGAAGTTGCCGACCAGTCTTTTCACATACGATGTTAAGATATGTGAGTAGTTAGGCATTAGGCGTGCGGCATCAGAGGCCGATTACGTCATGTGAATACCCCGGCGATCGTGGTTTATGTTGTGTGGTTTATGAGGAAATACATGTACTTAACCGGCCGCCGCGGTGGCTCAGTGGTTATGGTGCTCGGCTGCTGACCCGAAAGACGCGGGTTCGATCCCGGCCGCGGCGGCTAGAATTTCTTTGGAGGAGAAATTCTAGAGGCCCGTGTACTGTGCGATGTCAGTGCACGTTAAAGAACCCCAGGTGGTCGAAATTTCCGGAGCCCTCCACTACGGCGTCTCTCATAGCCTGAGTCGCTTTGGGACGTTAAACCCCATAAACCATAAACCACATGTACTTAACCTGATGCATGTGGATTTCCGTCGCCATTCAAGCACCTTGTAACCCACATAATCCTGATTCAGTCGTTCTATTTTACTTGTTTTTGTCAGGACAGTCACGCATTGTCGAAAGAGGTCTACCACATCTTAGCGTCAACGAATTCCGGACACGTCTTGGTGCTGTCGACATCAGTATTAAGTGCACAACTGAACTCTGGTTCTCACTGTTACACACAGAATACAGTTCATGCAGTACGAAGATGCTTTTATTTTTTTTTGGTGTATATTCATGTCAGCGCACATCATGCGCTACTGAACATTTCCTCAACAAGGAAAATGAGTGCTTAACAGCTCAAATTTAAAGAGGAATAAGGAGCAAAAGGCATTTGAGTGTCCCACCTGAGCTTGTAATGTGCGCATGTGAGTGTCGAACATTGGTTTTACAGTCTGCGTTCGCACGGAGCACCCTTTTCAGCACAAAAAGATAGCTGTGTGCGCATAATGTCCCCATCTCCATGCTTCGGTGCCTGCAGTGCAACATTACCTTGCTTTATTGCCGTATTCTGTTCATGTGCATAATAACACCGGTGCCATGCCACGCGCCGTAAAACAAACGAGTAACACTTTCGGGCATTATTGCCTTTTTTTTTTTATACAGCACTGCAAGGCCTCACCCAGTTTTCTAGACGTCGAAAACGGCATGTTCCCGCGTGAACGTGCTTAGACTACCTCGGTGCTATTAGCAACACGCCATGAAGAAAACAGTGTTCATCCCACTACGAGCACCATCACTCAGGAATGCAACCACCATGAATCAGTACCGCACTGCGCGGTGCAACTGAAATCGCAAAGCGGAAAGCGTCAGCCGGTCATCCTTTATGTGGCACAGTTGTCGCTGCGCTCTGTTGAGCATCTAGTATTTTATTTTTTCCTCCATCCTTAACACGCTGACCAGTGCTGTACACTGGATGAACTTGGCCCTTTTGCTTACCACAAAGAGTGACAAACAAAGCGACACACAAATAGTGTAAACAGATGCAGTGCCCCTGAGTCTGTAGTGCCTATAGGTGGCCTAGAGACACAGGCCTATACACCTCGCAGCTGAATTGAAACGTGGGATTGTGCGTTGCTTCCCTGTGTTATCTCTCAGCGATTCGCTCATAGGTTGAGTTCAGCGCGCCCTTCTCTCCTTCCCCGTTTCGCTCTCCCTCGTTGTTCATTCTTCTTTGTTTTTTTTTTGTGTTGCTCTTTTTCTTGTTATCCCTGGACGCCCACGCGGTGGTGGTTTAGGCACGAAAGTGCAGAGTTAGAGCAGCAGCGTAGGGGCATTGCGTCCGCTGAATTACAATCAAGCCGGCAGCGGGCCGACCCCAGCGGATCGCTCCGGGAATACTGATTTACTCAAGGCCGACAATTAGCGAAAGTGCGCTAGGGTTAGCTCGCTAGCTGCCTGGCTGTGTGGCTGGCTATGCGGAGAGGGCGAACTACCCCCCCCCCCCCCCCTCCCCTTAAGGGACCCCTCCGAAAACCGTACCTTTCCTCCCCTCTTCCCTCTCTCGTTCTTCGGCTGACCGGGGTGACCGCACCCTCCCCACAGAGAATACTGCGTCTTTCTTCCAGCGCTCTGCATTTCAGCTATATCCCCGAAATATCCGCAGTTCCGTGGATATTTCGCTTTCGCGAAACCACAGCTTTCACCCCGGATTTCACGTTATGTTGGTCATATTATTACGACCAACGTAGCTGGCTTTGTCAAGCAGCGAAATATCATTATTATTAGAAGTCATTTTATAAATGTATTTCTTTTGTCATCACTAGCAAAAGAGCAGCAGTTCGCAATTGGTGGCGCGGTGCGATAAGTAGTAAGGGAATATGTCTATTTAGGGACGGTAGTGACAATTGATCCGGATCTTGAGAGGGAAATAACTAGAAGAATAAGAATGGGGTGGAGCGCATATGGCAGGTTCTCTCAGGTCATGAATGGCAGTTTGCCAATATCCCTCAAGAGAAAAGTATACAACAGCTGTTTCTTACCGGTACTCACCTATGGGGCAGAAACGTGGAGGCTAACAAGGAGGGTTCAGCTTAAGTTAAGGACAACGCAGAGAGCAATGGAAAGATAAATTATAGGTGTAACGTTAAGAGATCGGAAGCGGGCGGAGTGGGTGAGAGAACAAACGCGGCTTAATGCCATCCTAGTTGAAATGAAGAGGAAGAAGTGGGCTTGGGCAGGGCATGTAATGCGAAGGCAAGATAACCCCTGGTCCTTAAGGGTAACGGAGTGGATACAAAGAGAAGGCAAGCGTAGCAGGGGGCGGCACAAAATTAGGGGGGCGGATGAGACTAAGAATTTTGCGGGAATATGGTGGCCGCAACTGGCGAAGGACAGGGTTAATTGGAGAGACATGGGAGAGGCCTTTGCCCTGCAGTGGGCGTAGTCAGGCTGATTATGATGATGATGGTGACACCACCAATCACTTTTCGCATTTTTATAAAATTCTGCAGAAGACTTTTTCCCATACCTTGTGCTTGGCACATGATAGTCTTAGCTGCCTATCTGTCATTAAGCTCAACATAACATAACAACAGCATTAATGCCAAATCAACGCCCATGGGTTCCCTTCCTGTGGTCCCTCGTCTTTTTGAGCATTTTTTTTTTCTTTATAAATTTGACCATCCGTATGATTCTACAAGCATGGACAATCGGAATAGTTTTTTAGGGTTTATGCTGAAGAAATTACAGCGCGAATGTGATGGAAAGGGACGTAAAATCGATTGTTTTTTTTTTCTGTTCTGGCTATTTCTTCCTCGTCTGCTGAGACCGCAGTTCTTTTATGTAAATTTACGTTTGTAGCGGATCGAAAAAGCCGAGGCGAAGAGCATGCTTCCTTGAACACCGAACCATCTAAGTTTTACAGTATCACGGACCACAGTTCGCAAGAATGGCGATGCCCTGGATTTGAAATAAAAGGGCTTTATGTATCACTGGATTTAGCTCTTGCAAGTACTGATTCATTACAACATAGACGGCACCCGGATTGTGTTCCTCGAAAGCTTTCGGGTTTTGGCTCTATCTGGGGCAGGATGACTTCGCTTAATCTGGTATTATTTATACCGTGCACACCATCTAAATTCCCAGCATCTGGACTTGGCGCATCCGCTGTTTCTGGCAAGCGCTCAATAAAAGGGCGTAAAGCATAGTAATCGATTAATAATGCCCAGCAGCATATTTCGAGTCATGAAACAAAGATGTTTGCTTGCAAATAAAATGTATAGCTAACTTTCCGTCAACGCCAAGGACAATTGCAACAGTGACTGCGCCGTAAAATACGCATCAACCATAATACGAAACACAGCCACCCCGCCGCGGTGGCTCAGTGGTTATGGCGCTCGGCTGCTGACCCGAAAGACGCGGGTTCGATCCCGGCCGCGGCGGCCGAATTTCGATGGAGGTGAAATTCTAGAGGCCCCTGTATTGTGCGATGTCAGTGCACGTTAAAGAACGCCAGGTGTCCGAAATTTCCGGAGCCCTTCACTGCGGCGTCCCTCATAGCCTGAGTTGCATTGGGACGTTAAACCCCAATAAACCAAACCGAAACACAGCCACCAAGCACACAACAAACTTGCGAGCTGCGAAGGGGCCCTGCGAGCAAGAAGAAATGTTCTTGCGAACTGGTTTTCGCAAAGATAGGAGCAAGAAAAAATCAAAACAAAAACAAGCAAAGATGCAAACTAAAAGTAAACGTTGGGCTCCTCTGAACCGTAGCTGCTGTCGAGTTTGACGAGGCAAAAGGAAATCTGGTCGACAAGGGCGTCTGGGCTGCGAGCGGCACAAAGCTGCAGCGGGGTCTCAGCGCCGCCTCGTCTTGCTTCTTTGTTTTCTTACTTCCTCGCTTGGTCTGCCGGGCTGAATTTGTTTAAGCTAAGGAGGAGGACGGCGTGCGGGGTGTGTTTTAGAAAGGATTTGACAGGCCGTACACAGGACTCGTGTCCGGCTTTGTCCTGGCCGCACGCTTCGCCGGAACCGGGGCTCTTCAGCGATGCAATCTAAAAGTGATTTGGGGTCTGGGGACTTCGTATAACGACCCTCAGAACGAGATGGAAGAGGCTACCGGAGTGTAAGCCTCGTGTTAGAACGTGTTTCGTGGGCACATTGATGCAGTGTTCAGAAAAAAAAAAAGTAATAATCCTAGAAAAATTCGGCGCATGAGTCTTGTGCGCCAGTGTTGTCGAAATTTGTGAACCGACCCGTACTATTCCAGGAGACGGCCAGATGCGTTCGCAGCGGTCGAGGACTTATCTTTACAGCGTCAAACTTATATGGAGCAAAAGGAAGGCACCGCAGTTTAGAGGTTAACCGTAACAGCTAAAGAGTTAGAACATCGGCCCTCACTTTTCGCTTCGGCTATGAACGGTTATCAGTCGGTTCCTCGGCTGCCAAATATAGTACTGAATTGACGAGGAGGGCTCTACGCTTGGGACGAAGAAATAAAAGTATGATAAGTCTGAAGCTTTTCGTTTCATTTCATTTCATTTCATTTTAATACCTTAAAGACCCACTGGGGGTATTACATAAGGGGTGGGTACATACAAAAATAAAAAACCAGCTGCAGTAAAAAAATATTACTGATTTTCATTGCTGATTCTTATAGATGGTCTTAGGCTGGGCTATTGTTTAATCCGCACGAAATCCAAGGAGGAATGTAAAGGCATGTCAGGGTACGTCAGCGTGAAATGATTGCGGGCATCTTTTAACTAATCGTGAGCAGGAAGGCGTCATGCAGTGTCTCATTTCAACACTGTCCGCCTGTCACCAGTAAGTTTGGTTAAAGTAAAGTAATTTGCTCGGAATTACATGTTATTTGTTACCTTTGATTTCCGTCGTAATATCCGAGTAGCTATTGTGGGCCTTGACTGCCTCTATTGTGAAAATAGTGAATATTTTATCTCTTTTTTTGTGTCTGTGTGTCTAATATTCATGCAGCTTTCGGTATATATGCATGTGGATCTCCAACGTATGTGATGCAGTATCGTCAGTGCATGTGTACATTTTGTTTTTTAATTGGCAGAACAAGCCGTGGTCACGTGTCAAATCACATTTTGCTTGCCTTTCCTTGATTTGCATGATATTATCTAAATCTGCATAATGTGACATAAAAATAAACGCAAAAACTCATTCCCTCGTGTTCGATCAGGCAGCGAGTCTAGTGCATTTCGATTTAAAAAGTAGTGGAGCACTGATTGAAGAAAAAAAAGATGAAATGTTCTGTATTAGCAGCCAGAAAGGTGGTGGTTTCGTAAGCACAAAATGGCTTAGGTTGGTTTATTGGGGTTTAATGTCCCAAAGCAACTCAGGCTATGAGAGACGCCGTAGTGAAGGGCTCCGGAAATTTCGACCACCTGGGGTTCTTTAACGCGCACTGACATCGCACAGTACACGGGCCTCTAGAATTTCGCCTTCATCGAAATTCAGCCGCCGCGGCCGGGATCGAACCCGCTTCTTTCGGGTCAGCAGCCGAGAAGCACAAAATGAATCTCCGTCATCTACTTTAGTAAAGGAATTCCACAGGGTAGCCTCCGTAACTATGTCATTCGTCCATCTAGTTCGGCCGCACGACTGTGCGCTTGGCTGCACAGCGCGTTGGTTCTTCTGTGGCAGCTTCACCCCGTCGCTAGGCTATAGGTGGTGCCATCTACGAAAGCTTCCTGTAACAAAGCGTGCCTAGCTAATTCGTTGTAATCAGGAAAACTATTTTTTCCTTGACCTTCTATCTTCGAAAGCTGGCAGTTGTGTAAGAAATGTGTTTTCAATAAGGAATGTGACAGCATGCTATGTTTTAAGAGTGGACTAATGACTACAAGAGGCTACTATATTCCGCGGTGTAGGACTAGAAGGCGTTGTTAATCCCCGTTGCGTCCACTCCATTGCCAGAAAAAGTTGTCGCGGAGTACGCACAAAAGTTTTCGCGGAGTACGCACTTTTCCATCAGACGAGGGAAATGCCGAAACACCTCCTTTCTGGGCTGTTGCAAACTTGGTCCACTTCCTCTTCCACTTTGCTAGCGTCAGGTGCACACAACAGAGCAGCCAGCAATATGACGATGCCCAGGCAGCCTTTATTGGAAAAGGCTTATCGCAACCCAAAAGCAGTCCCGACATGATGCAGGAAAAATGTGCACTTCAGATAATCGTCGTTCCTTCGCAACGGCCGAGATCTTGTACTACTGCAAAACAGTCTGGTGATCACGAGCATTGAAACAGCAACGTGATGAAGTGAGGAGAATTTTGCCTCATTCTAAAATGTATGCATGCCCTATGAATTACCTCCTCTTCAATTCATTCTCATTTTCTTCAACTTCTATGTCATATTTTACCCGAATTTTCGATAGCATAAGGACTAGTATAAAGGGCAGGCGTTGGAATGTGCCGTGCAGTAGTCATACTTTACAGATATGCTCAAGTTTAACCCACTGCTTTGATGTAATGTGTACGAATGAAGTGACACAGCTTGAGCGGTCCAGAAATAAAATACGATGATCAGAGCATGCAGCCTCAGAAATGTTTGGCACTTTCCTGTTCCTGTTGGAGTTTCTTTTTACAAAGGGCGCCATTAATCAAAGCTGTGGCAGTGTTTGGGCTACTAGAAAGATTTTGGACGTTATTAAACCGAAACAGGCCCGATTCACCGCTCAAAGAATTAATTGGAGGCCCTGCTCGCATTACCTTGTTTTAGTGGTTGGCGACAGTACTCATCGTTAGACACCCACCCCCTTAAAAAAAAGAAAACGAAGGATAGCAGTAACCAAGAAGCAAAAGCAGTCGTTAAGTGAACTCACGCATAGTCTTTTGTGTGCGCGCTCTGGAATTCTAATCTGTCCAGGCACCGTGGATAGTTTGACCTCACCCTTCAAGCCCCCTTGATGCCCTTTTGCAGTGGTGGCGCTTTTACATATGCTAGCTAGTGTCAGAATGTCTGAAAGATTTGATAGAGAGGGCGATATTCTAAATGCTGCCGTCTACAGCGTTTTCATTTATAAGCTGCCTTATGCATCGGCTTTTTTTCCTGCTCGCATTCACCTCCGTTTTACGCCAGTTCCGTTTAGCTTGCGCGGACAGAGCTTGCTTTGTCTCTCTGCAATTCTGACTGATCATGTACGGTCCCTCACATTGCGGACGCAGCCTATACCGTATAGCTTATTCTGCCTTGTCTGACGTAATCTCAGGACATTATGTGCTAGTCCAGTTTGAAACAGTTTGTTTATCTTTTTTTTTTTAGTTTCGCAGTGAAATGCTGTTAATGACCTTCCTCTAATAACGCCGGGCTTTCAAGATCGCATGTCTTTGTGCACATGTTGTCAGTTTCCCCAATTGTCTTCCGGAATCTCTCAGTCGTGTTCTTGATCTGTGCTGCATTTCACAGCTCCACTCTACGGATGAAGGCGTAATTCATTAATCGGTTAAGCATTTCATTACTAAATCGCTAGAACAGTGGCTGTCGTTTTGTTAATGCAAGAACATTTAGGTTGTCGTTTCAAAAACAAAAATATCTCCGTTTCTCTGTCACTAAACTCCCTTATTGGTTGAGAGGTCCCGCGACTGTGTGACGTCATCACAACCTCCCCAACGTGGCTGTGTTTGAAACGGACACCTGTCGGGGCAGTGGCACATCGCTTAACCGTTGCAGTGCTGCGCCAGGAGTGGTAGAGGACTCCCGGGGATCTATTTAGGCGATTGAAAGGACCGTGACGTCATCAACATCACGTGACGACCACTGGGCCAACAATAGGGCACCGCCAAATTTGACAATCCGAGGACCTCCAAAATCTAGAAATTGCCCCCCCCCCCCCCTCCCCCAAATATGCCATCCCAGAAAATGGGTTAAGATGCGTTAGTGGGGTTTAGTTGGTCGGATTAGTATAATCTCACATGATAACCCAATAAAAGGTTCTGAAGCATGAAGCTTCTAGTAGAAGGTTCTCATGCATTCTCATGAAACATTCTCATGCATACCATATAAGGGCAATGACACCGGTTCCAATCGGCGTTTTGGCGAGAAAATCGCAAGAACTAGACCCTCATTAAAACACCATGGCAGGCAACCTGAATTGTGTCGCATTTTCTTGGTTAAGAATGTGGATAAGAAGTTCCCGAATCATTTTTATTTTCATAACATGATGAGTACGTCTGAAGTATAGCTACTGAAGCAGAACTAACTGTCTGGGACGTAGCGTGTTGTCAGACAATACTGTCAGCATTTTGCTGGAATTCACTGAGATAACTGTCGCTCGAAACTTAACATTTTATAATATGCAGCGCAAGGACACCGTACATATCGTTTTACAAATTGTGTTTGGTTCACTACTACACATTTCACTCGCCTTTTCTGTTCTGAACGTGAATGCCGTCTCTTTGCTCGCGTCTCTGCAAACTTTCAGGCGTCATTGTCAAATCACACCGACAGATCTTTTCAATGAGCTTGCACAATAATGCAAAACGTCTCGACACTTCTGTTTTGTTTTTCTTTCGCTCCTCTCGTGTCCTATTTCTTCGAAAGCCATTCTTCAGCGCTCTTCCCATTTAGTCCAACAAATCGCATCGATCCTCAGCCAATCTTAATGCTGATTCTTTCACGCTCATATACCCCACGTCTCTTGGCGACTTCTATTTTCTCTTTCCTCTTTCCGCTCTTTCCTGCGAAACTGAGCCTTCGTGAAGTGAGCCTTTGTGTTCACGTGTTTGTCCTTATGTGAACCTCCGTTGCCTTTTACAGAAGAAAACTTTAGATGGAGGGTAAAAAAAAAAAGACGAACCTTTTGTGAGGTGCGAAATAGACTTTCTTTCTCAAACTCGTCGCCTCTTTTATTGTCGCTTCGTCGCTCTGTCCAATCATCTTGAGTCTTCTCTGCAATTGCGGCCTCCTCCGTCCCTCCTTCTTTCGCATCCTTCGAACTTCTCCCAGAAACGCAGATTATTTCGGCTCCTCTCCCACGCTACGGCCGTCTCTGTTTGCGCGCCGAGATTGAACTGTTCTCTCTTGACGAAGTTATTTCTTCCCTTGAGCTTCTCCCTTGCATCGAGCACACGTCATTTGCATGTTCTGTGATTACCTAATCAAAAGATATTCGAAAAGCCGTTAGCATCAGGAGAGGCTGATGACAACTCAAGGATATCTCACTGTTTACATATCCCGTTTTCTTTATTGAAATTGGTGATTTTATGACGGTTGACAATATCATAATATGACGGATGTGAAAAGGCTATGCGTTAAGTAGAGTATTAAGTAGATTAGAATATAGGTTGTCACGTGGCAACCACATGACAGGGCCAGTTGTTCCGCCATACCAGAATGCGCAGGGGTCATTTCATGAACCAACCTCTGCGTGACAGTTTTTTTACTATGAACACCTTGGCTGTCACACTGTTTTCATTTCATGTTCAATTTATATAACTAGAGCATCCAGTTTTGGAAGACGTTAAGTGATGCAAGGTGGTCATTTCCGCATGTTATGTTCGGCAACCACTTTGTTGCCAAATTGTAACAAATAATTCTGCATTTATTATTGTTTATTAGCTCCTCGCAACCTGGCAAGAAAGTGAGCGAAGTGTTTGTCGCGAAGCGTGATTCAGGCTATATTTTTACGATAGCTGATCATGAGTGCATTCTGTGTCACCGGCTACCAAAATCATCCAATTACACGAAAACTTTTGGTACCCTTGGTCCCACCAACTGTATTATTAGTCTGCAACGCAGTCAGGCTGTGTAAAATGTTGAATTAATTAGTCATTAATCTATGAGAAAGTCATTACTGTCGGCTCCTTGGCGCCGCGGCCCCTGGGCTTTATTGCTAGTATTTTATGAACGGAGCTCGTTTGAATGTGTACCATATACACTGAGCTCAAAACAGATAGCATCCCGAGAAGCAGTTAAGAAATTAGAAGCATCAACAAGGCTACGAATGCAACCTAACGGTAGCTTGTTTATGGCGCGTACTTGAAACAATGTGTTTCTAAGTTTTAATGTCAAGGTGCCATAACTCCGCGGTTTCTCGTGCGCCACGTTGTGAAGTTTCGTATCTGTCTGCGCTGGACAGCTATCGAAGGCAGGAAAATTTTAAGACAGACATGTAGTTACACTGTGGCGCAGGTGAAAACTCTTTAGATGGTCGAAGCACCAACAAAGCCCTCTACCACACAGTCAACGACTGCCCGCAATATGTCGGTGCGTCGTCAAAACAGGCATGTTTTTAAAAATCCTATTGATTGTTTTCAATGCAGTAGTGTAACACCATTATAGTTTGTTGCAAGATACCGTTATATTTTTTTTCCCCTTCAGTTGTTACGTCGCTCGGCTGCTGACCCGGATGACGCGGGTTCGGTCCCGGCTGAGGCGGTCGAATTTCGATGGAGGCGGAATTCTGGAGGCCCCTGTACTGGGCGATGTCAGTGCACGTTAAAGAATCGCAGGTGGTCTAAATTTCCGGAGTCCTTCACTATAAGGCGTTCCTCATAGTCTGAGTCGCTTTGGGACGTTAAACCCCCACAAACCATAAACAAACCAATTATTTCCTTTCTTCTCCTTGTCAATTCGAACACGTCCTCCGCCACTTGTGTGTTGGGACAGTGCCTCCGAGAAAACAAATCTACAAAGATAAAACTACACTCGTTAACTAGCGAGTCCGTTGAATAAGAGGTGAGCTGAAGCGATATAAACGAAAATGTCATCAAAGAAACGAGCTCCCGCCCCCAGTGGAGGTCACCAGAGTTAGTATATATTTTCCTTCCCCTATCCCCACACTTGGTGACCATTGTTTTTGTATCCGGCTTGTCCACTGAGAGCGGGTTTACGCCCTGGCCGGGCACCCACGGCAATAATAATAATAATGAAAAAAAAATATTGAAATAAAGAACCAGTTACATGGGCTGATGGGTAGCCAGTGCCATCTAGCTGGTCGCAAGCGCACGCGGCAGCAGATGAGCGATGTGGTTCCGGACGGCCATAAATCCCCAGCTCCTGCCGACGCCCGACGCTATTTGTCACGCAGATCGGCTCCTCATTGGCGAAACAGTTTTCATCTTCTTCATGAGCGAGAAAGGGCACCCTTCTCGCCCCGTCCCCCGATTCGGCGTCCACTACTGGAATCTCTGTTTTCTTTGTTTTACTCTACAGCTTGCGGGCGTTCTTTTAGCTTTCCTGTGCCACGTGCCTAATAGACTGTTTAACTATTTCTTCTTGTTTTTCGCGCCGAATACGTTTCGCTTCTGGCGCCGGGCCCGTTTATATGGTTGAAGGATGACCGTTCTTCTATCTGTGGCGCCTCGAAATCATAATCGCCTCCTCCTCAGGCTTCCTGCTGCTGCCGCCGCTGCCGTCGCTGGCAGGGCCGGTCAGCAGTTCATTTTTCAGCGGCACCCGTCGGGCCCTCCTGGCGATGAGGCGACGCCTCTCGCGTCGGTGGTCGTGCAGAACCCGCGGGATATCCTTCATTTTCGAATGCGCCAAGGCGTGAACGTCTTCGTGCTAGCGCCATTCGCGGAATATAACGCAGAATATCGTTTAGCGCCCTGCGGCAAGATAGCTGTCATTTTTTTCTTCGTTTTCCTGTTTTATTAGAACAGTTTGTTCGTTCAAAAGAGAGGCGCTGTTTCTCCTCAGGCGGAGAAAAAGCGAAAATTACTTTATTTGAAGCCTAAATGAGCGCCGAGCAAGTCTTCGGCCTGCCGTACCAGGGCTGGTTGGGAGGAAAAAGTTTAGTTAGACATAAATATACCAAGTGCACCGAATTGCATGCCTCCTCTTCTTTGACCTTTGATACCCGGATAAAGATTTCTTTTTTTTTTTTTTTTCAAGCGTGAAATGCTTTTAGCTCCCATTCTCGTCGGTGCGCTGTGGGTGACCTCGGCGCCAGAATGAAGGGAGAATACGGAGACGAACTTAAACAAACTTTGGCCAGACTTTCAATCACAACCTGGTGCCTGCGCACTGCACTGCCCCCGGAACAGCGCATGCGTCAACAACAGCAACTCTAGAATCTGCTACACCACCATTACTGCGCATGCGATATATGCGCAGCTCGTCGCAGCGTCGTATTGAAAACATAGGCACGTGACAGCAGCTATGTTCGTCCAAGCGAATTCTGCAGCCACAGATACTTCCAATTCCTCTCACCCACGGTGACTGAAATCTAATTACGCGCTGCGCATTCAGATTTCTCTGAGTGAAGCTCTCAGTTCTGCGTCTGGCGATAAATACCCACTCCCTGGTTTTAGGTATACCTTTTAGTATTGTGAATTGACACTGCTCAACGTAATCAGACGTTACACCCTCATAAACCCTAAACCATAAACAGATTTCAGAAGATGATTTGGTGTGGTTTGTTTTGGTTTATTGGGGTTTAACGTCCCAATGCTACTCAGGCTATGAGGGACTCTGTAGTGAAGGGCTCCAGAAATTTCGACCGCCTGGGGTTCTTTAACGTGCACTGACATCGCACAGTACACGGGCCTCTAGAATTTCGCCTCCATCGAAATTCGTCCGCCGCGGCCGGGATCGAACCCTTTCGGGTCAGCAGCCGAGCGCCATAACTGAGCCACCGCGGCGGGTGATTTCAGAAGAGGACAAGTTTAATGCACTGCTACGTTGGAATACGCAAGTTTTCTTATCTCATTTTTTTTTTTGTTTCACTTCTGCTGAACGCCCTTCTATAGAGAAATACTGACGAGCTTGTCTGTAGGGATGAGGGTCTCAAGGTTAAAATTTCTAGCGGATCTCCTGATACACAGTAGTTCTACTCTGGCGGTATTTCATGAATGCGTCATTCAAGATAAGATAGACAATATCAGTTAAGGAAAAATCTTGAGGTTACTACACCCGAACCCGGTGAAAGGCACGTTGTTTGATGATACTGCCTTCTACAGTGGTGAACTGTGCAACAATACCAAAAAAGGTAAAGGTAATCTCTGTTCTGTTCCGGTAGTTCCGGTAGTCGGTGACTTGAAAACCGAAACTAGATGCACTGGTGAGATAATAAATATAGAAACAATACTCTTTGATCAGTACAGTACACTAACACAGATAATGCAGTTATGACTTCGTTTTTTTTTTTCTCCCTCGAAACTTTTGCGTAGACGCTGCCTCCTCTGTTACGTCACATTAAAACTCATCCGTCTTTTTTTTTTTTATTCAGTCATCTTCCCATGATCCTTGGGACCCTGAAACTTTTTCCACTCCCTAAACAGCGCTTTCGATCTCTTCACAGCAGAAGGCAGAGACGCGAGTTAAGCGTCCTCCTTATGCAGAACGTTGCAGCTGTCACCCAAGTACACCCTGAGCGGAAAGTAACTGGGAAGCAGGCATCTAGCGAGTCACGTCGAGCACTTGTTGCTAAAAGCCGTTCCCCACGCGGGGCAGACATTACCTATCGCCCGCGATTTCCTGAGCCCGCGCGCAACGACTTCCACACAGCCATCCCGGAACACTCTTCAGACTTACGCGTGCCTCGCTTCCCTTGGTCGAAGTGGTCCTTAGCGTAATGACAGCGCGCTACCACAGGCCGCGCTATGCGAAGACCGTAACCGCAACGCGGAATTACTCGCCGCCTACATGCTCAGGGCGAGCACCGCGATAGAAACTGCGCGATAGGCCTGCGCTATGAGTGGAGCCCACTAAGGGTTGTCTCATTTCCAATTCCAAGTCGAGCAGCGTCGGAGGCGTTGGGAAGTCGTGCGTCGGGAATAGACCCTGCGTTGGCGCGCCTCGTTTCCAGCGGCTTTCCGGGTGGTGCGGCCTTTTTGCGGCCGCGAAACCCCTTTGGGCCCCCGGAATTTGTTAGCAGAGTCCTCTGAAGGAGGAACAGCGCACGTCGCGGTTATCCCGAGCACGTGTGGAACGCTGTCGAACGCCGGGGCTTTGATGGGAGTTGTGCGCGCGCCTTGTTAGCGGGATGGGGCGCTCCGCGCCTACTCTGGAATGACCCGCGCTTCGATATGTATGCGGGGGGTCCTTAAAGGTGTATAGCTGCCAGCCTGGTTCGGGGTAGCGCGGAGATCGGGCTGCTTCTTTCGGCCAAGCCTGATTTCCCGGATCGTGGAGAACGGTGATTGGGGTAGAGGAAGTGGAAGCTTGCATGCCGGCGGAGGTCTCAGTGAGCAGCCACTCTTGCCTTTTACCTTTATGAGGCTCCCACCCCGTTCTTTAGCTTTTTACGGATATAAAGAAAGCGGTGCGCTCTGGAGCGCGTTGCCCAAATGACGTTCCTGTGAAACGGTGGTCTGATAGCCTACTCATGGGGCGGGTAGGAGGATTACGCGAGGAACTTCAATATTGCAGCAGCTCTTTGTGTGGGGATTCTCAGCGTGAGTGCTCACTGTAACTTTTCCTGTTTGTGTTTCTGGTTAAAATGGTTTTCGCAGTTCTTCCTGTCAGAGCTAGCGCTTACATGTCGCCAAAACTCTAAACTGCTTGTTAGTACTTGGTAGCGTTCAATACTGGAGAAAAAAAAATAGAAATAGAAGTCGAATTATATTTTATTTTATTCAGCCTTGCCTTGAATTCAGCCTTGTCCTTGTTCTGTTCCTGCGCTATTTTTGTTGACATGTGTTACCAACAAGCCCAAGCTGCCACCTTAATAGATTTACTTTCAGTGGTCGCGAAGGTGTGACAGCGGACGTAGTTTTTTGTCTGATACACTACCTTCTTACCATCACGGGCCTGAACAGCACGTTTTTAGTGATTTCAGCTCTCCTACGGGGGCCTTGTAGGTATCGCGGAATGTTGCACCGCCGCCTCTACCGCAGAGGGCATACTTTTTTTAAAATAATTGTGGTCCAGATGCCACTGAGTAGACTAAAACAGAGACGTGCTACTCTCTAGCAGCAGCTCACTTCTCTATGGTTGTAAGAACTCGATTCAAGCTGTAAATTTCGAATGCTAGTTAACAATATTGTTCTTATGCATGCACTATGTTTGTTGTTTACAGAAATCGTTTATTATTCTGTACTTTTGTCTGTAATACACCCTTGTAATTTACAATAAAAAACGAGACCACATTGGTTACACGAGATCGTAATTGAGAAGCACCTCATGCCGATAAATCGATACTGACGAGGATGAAGCTTTGAAATTCTAGCAAATATTTGGAAAATTATTCCGCTCAATCACTGCCAATTTGGTGCGCAGACTGTCGCTGCATAAGACAATCTAAATAGTTCGGCATTTCCAGCTTTATTTACACGTTCTTGTAACGCTCTCAACTCCCGACAAAACAGTTTTTTTTGTTTTCATAGTTATAGTATACAGCTTCAGACAGCGCAGCGATTGGTCGGAAGCGACTGTTTTGGTTTTGGAAGGCGGTGAATATTATTTTCCTTGATTTTTTTGCTCGGAAGTTTTCATAGAAAGGCCGAACACCATCTTCTCCAGCGGTCGTTTTTCTTTGAGACGGACAATTCTATCTTCACGTCGGAGCAACATTTTTTTTTTTTTCAAGTATGTCTAGAACGACGCCCTGGGCTTCCATCCAGAGGGCAGTACAGAAGAAATTACGTGGAAACCCAACGTACTCAGAAAAGCGCTTCCTGGCGAAAATTGCGAAGTACTGTCGGGGAACAAAAAAAAAAAAAAAATAAAAGATAGCGTATTCGTGCCAGGCACCTCTTTTCGGCGGGTGTTATTATTTATGTGAATCCAGGCGGTACGGGCAGCGAGGCGGCGCGCCGTACCGAAAACAAGAGCGATGCACGCGCTCGGCAGCGTGTGATTTGAAATGCAAACTGCGAAGCATTCGTTATAGTTTGGCAGCGAGGTGCGAAACTTGCGGGCCGCGATTTGGACGCCGGGCGGGAGGCAGGCCTCACCGCGTTTTTTGTTTTGCATATTTCTACTTCTTTCCTTGTTTGTTTTGTTGTTCGGGCCACCTATTCAAAATTTCGTTGTTTTTTTTCAGTATATATTTCGTGCGCATTTCCTGCGCACTCGGCCGCCTACCTTGAAAAATAGCTTCGGAGACCGATGGCCGAAATATGGAAATTCCATCGCGTGCCAACCTCCGAGCCTAAAACACAAGGGTCCAACTTATCCTCGCCCAATTTTCTTCAATTTATTCGCTTCTCTAGTCTAAAGTTTCCATCCATTTGTTTCTTCTTGCATTTCTTTTTCGTTGTGGCTTTCCTCTTGTGCTCCTCGTGTTGTGGTTGTCGAAGTTCGGCTATGTCTAGCGCTGGTGGGCGCGGCAAGCGTGGATGAATTATACGCGAAGTGAAAACAAGTAAAAAAAAAATTACGCCGAGCGCAAAACAATTTTTCCCGTCGTCTGGTTCGGCAAATATTGTTTTCCAGCGAACGCTTATCAAACTTCTCATTTATTTCACTTCGCCCTCTCTCTCTATCCCACCGGCCAGTAGAAAAGATTAATAATAAGAAAATATCAGTTTAGGGCTGGTATCTTATCTGTGTAGGGACCGGTAGGGTGTATGGAAACGCAGTTTCTACTTTGCCTTTCGTAGGAAGAACGGTATTCTAAAAAAAAAAAAGGAAAAAATTGGCCACTTTTTTTAGTTTTTGTTTGCTTTTGATGTCAAAGAAGACCCCCTTCTCCGTTGATGTGGTACTTTTGCAGCGCCCTAATATTGCGTGAAACCACAGAGTGAATGCTTTTAAAATAAAATACAATTTAGAATTAATGGTGGCCTTACCGTATACCACTTGCATATCGCAGTTCAAAGACAGGGCAAAAAAAAAAAAACGCAAGAGAGTAAACAACACAGAAAAGTTTGACGGGTGGACGAGGGAGGTGCGAAAGATTCGAAAACGGCCGTATCGACGCAATAAAACGGCCGCTCTCCGCGTCTCTCTTCGTCTACCGTTTCTTACGCACTTTGGTCTTTTCCCCCTGCTGTCATCGTAATCTTTCCTCGTCTCACCTCTTCGCACACTCCTATTTCTTCTTTTCCTCTCTTTCTTTTCTTTTGTTTTTGTTATCCGCGCAGACATTTCCCCTTCTCACCAATACGCGTGGCACAGACTCCCCCAACACAACGACCACGCCGTTGTAACGTCAAGACCCACTACGTAATGTCTGCGCGGTGAAGAAAAAAAAATTTTTTTTTGCTCCGCGGCGCCCGGATCCTCTTTGCACCCTCTTTGTTGCTTTTTTTTTCTCTCTCTCTCTCTCTCCATTTTTTCCCCCGCACGTCGGGCGTCGAAGGGCACGACGGCTCACAGTAAGTGCGGTGGAAAACTTAAATTGCTCGTTGCCGTGACGCACGTGCTCGCGGTCCCACCGTCGCGCCCCCTACTCGGAGTCCCCCCCCCCCCCCTCTTTTTCTTAACACAGTAGGCAGCTGACGCTGTGTTTCAGCCGGTGTTTCAGCGAAAGCGGCTACCGCGGTGCGTTTTCTGGTCGTAGGGCAGTTTGTAGAAAACCCACCACCGCACTTCTGCGGTAGCACCTCCCCCTCGGCTTCTGCCCCGCTCCGTATAGCGCGGGTGCGAACCGCAGGACCACACGGTACGTTGGTGGCGGCTGTCGGGGCGCGGAAGGAGAGGGAAGGAGGGGGCACAGACGTTAAAGAAGAATAAGGGCGTCACACGACGAGGCGTCGTAATGATAGTCGTAGATGGGGCGTTCAACGCTCAGGATTGATCGAGACCGAATATAACGTGCGCCTTCCTCTCTTCCCTCCCTCTATCTACGCTTCTGAGACAGCGAGACGCTTCACCTACACTCGCGTACATTTCTGAGCTGCGTTGGCGGGACGAGCGCAGAGTGTACACGCTCTCTACGCGTGCGGGTTTTGTCTTGAGCGCAGCGCAAAAAAAAAAAGAAAAAATGAACGAGAAGTAAGCTGTGTTAGTGCGTCTAGTAGGTTTAGCACCGCTAACACTTTCTGGCGCTTCGTGCGCTTGGTATAGGCCAAGGCTGCTCGCCAATGGCGCGCAAAGCGCGTTGCAAGAAATTTCTCATGCAGATTAGTGTTTACAGAGAAAATAAAGCCGGGAACGAAAACGGGGTTTGGGCAGGAAGAGTAGCATACACTTTACATCATACACTCCAAACAGAAAGGATTAAAAAGGGAGTAAGTTGTTCTCTAGCGCACTCATTTCTATAAAAGAGAGTGCTCTAAAATACAGCTTACCCTTTTTACTCCCATATAGGCGTATTCGTGTTTATAGTGCATGGTCTGGTATGAAGTTCCAAGCGGGTCACGCCTAAATCCGTGAGTCCAGCAATTCAGATTATTCGGAACCAGTTCTGAAATTAATACGCAGCCTGTATACGGTACTCTCCCGCACATCAGTTATGGCGGACGCTCGACGTTTACTCTGCTTACTCTCGAGACCAGAGTCTATCGCTGAATGAACATGCGCCATACGGCGAGACCGTGCCATCTTAGTGGCTGAACAGCGGTGCGCACTTGGCGGTAGAGAATAGCTTGTTCGAATCACTTTCGCTATTCTTACTCAGAAAGTGTTTTCCACCTGAGTCGATCCAACTTTCTCTCCTTCAAGGACACGTGCGCCCACCTAGTGGCGGGGCCAGACAACTTACAAAAGGGGATGAAGCACAGACCGACGCAGTTTCCAGCTAGATGGCTGCGCCCGCGCGCAGCGCGGATAGATATCTGATTTCGACTACACCTGTCGCGCACACAACCGCCAAGCTCTTTTTCATGTTCAGATGCGTTGCTAGATCATATGCTACACAGCCTGCCGTTGCCTACTTCATCTACATGATTTCCGGCTCCAGCCTTTCCTATGGGGAGCAGAGTCCGCGTCGAATTGTGCTGGGCAGAAAACTGCTTATTGGGCATAGTCTGGCGCTTAGTTTATTTAAGCAGTGTATACATTCGCTCGTATCATTTCACATGTTGCAGTTTAAGGTTTGAGTGGTAACGTGTCACTACCACTTGTCTGTCACAAGAAATGCACGGCGTTATTACTTTCATCGCAACAATGACTTCACCCTGTTTCGCAGGGCAAAAACATTAGCAAGTAGTGCCAACAAGCTGAAAAACACTAACGCTGTCAAGCAAACTATTTATGCCATCACTATGCGGCTGTTCATCTTCAAGATTTTTTTTTTGTCTGTGATCCAGGCTAATTCTCTGTTATTTAGCGTGTCCTTCATTAAATGCCGGGTTTGTGTGTCTGAAAAACATTACTCGGCTTAGCTGCCTGGTTCGCGATTATGGAGAGAGTAAAATAAAGCTTTAATGTGAGGAAGGGCAACAGGTCGGTCCAGGCAGCATGCCCCTGGCTTCCAACTGCACATTGCAGAATGAAGAGAGGGCAAACTGACACAAAGAAAGCAACAGTAGAGATGGGAGGCGAAGAAAACTGCAGATGCAGAACCGAGACACTTGCTGCCACGGCCACAAAAAAAAAAAAAAAAACTTTCCCGCCGTTTGCCTATAAAACCCCACACGTTCTATTCAGGCTACCTCCTTCGTATGCTCCTTTTCAAAGCGATAGCGTTAAAGCTCCCGTTCTTGGTTGGTTGGCCTGAAATAAAGTGGCACATAGCCACTACGGGGCAGTGGCCAAGACACAGGCGTCTACAGAAAACCCGGCGTCGTTGTCGTCGGCGTCAGCACTGTCAGTGTTGTGAGGTCACATGACCTCGTAACGTCATCACAACCTGGCTATCAGGGTGTGAGCAAACTGACCATCATGGATGGTGGCAGTTAAATTAATTATTGGTCGCGAAAGGTTGCTCGGGAAGAGCAACCAGGGCCATCGCTTAAACACTGCACAACTGTGCCAGGAGCGGTACGAGGACTCCCAGGGATCTACGAATGTAAAGCTGACAATGTTCACTTTCGCATATATGGGCATTAATCCATGACGCTATTACGCCATGCCCTTTAGGTGGAGCTCAAGTGTCAGCTCCATTTTTTCCTGTTTTTCCCATAATTCCAAGTTCACCTGCAAAATACGGATGAATTATCATCCATCCAACGCGGCCACATTGGTGCAGTATTACTATTCCCCATCTTCATTGAAAGTTAGAATCCTGACAGTTACTGCCAGTGAAGAGAATGAAAACTAATGGATTTCCTAAATGAAATACTATGCTTCTAACGGGCGTTCTCGGCGCACAGGGATGATACTGATGGTGATGCTCTCTGCTGGCAAGGTGTCGCCACTTGTACGTACCTGGAAGCAACTCGAAAGTTTGTCTCCTTACAACGGTCTCCATGGCACCAATCGCAGCCCACGTGGAAGACTGGGGAGGCAGTGCAAACAAGGCGCCCTCGCCGGCGGGAATCAGTCGTGCGCCGCGACGCGGCGTCTCGGCTCAATTTGCATCACAAAACCAGGTGTATGGAAGCGCGAACGCGCTCACCCGGGCGCGCTCGGCACCGCCGGGTGTGCGCGTCCATGATTTGTACTATCTCGTATCACTCGCTCTGTGTGCTCCTATAGCTATGCAGAACTTCGGGTGGGGAAACACATTTCTTAGGAGACCGTGGCGAGGAAAAAAAAAGAAACAAGGGAATAAACTTCACACGTACAACATGAGCTGCGCTGACACCAAGAACAAGCATAATCGAAAAATTCAGGAAGGGGAGACGAGCGTGAAACAATGGAGCTACTTTCCTAAGGTTCATCGCTGCCTTGGTTTTTCACAAAAGAAACCCGTGATGCCTGCGACATGCTGCAGGCTTTATGGGGAACTGGTGAACAGACGGAGCCTGAGGCGCAGTATTGTGTGCTTGTACGGGGCAGTGTTGAAGTTTGGCTCTGTGATGTTTGGTCTCGAGAAAGTACTCGTCTGAGACTGATGAGGAATCTTTGTCCGCCTAATTCTTCAATTTGTAGCTATCGGCTCGCGTGAATTGACGGCAGCCATCTTGTGTGCAAGGATGTGTATACTTAGCGCCCAAGAAGAACTCTAGTTTGGGCTAGTTGGTTCATGTTTCAGGAGGAAAACGGCGCAAAAAAAAAAAAAACGTGGACAAAAAAGAGACAAACACGACAGGACCTGCGCCATCCTGTCGTGTTTGTCTCTCTCTTGTCCGTGTTTTTTTTTTTTTGCGCGTTTTCCTCCAGAACTTAGCTCCCAATTCTTATCATGGTGAAGGGTGGGTGGCGCTTCGTAATTGCTCCTGCACAGAAAATAGGGAGTGCCTTCTTCTAGTATCGTTCCAGTCAGGAAAAAATTATTTCTTGAAATGTGCATTGAGAGACAGCAAAGAAAAGAGAGGGAGAAAAAAATCTTGTGTACATCACCACACGTGAAAAAATAAATTGTCTCATGAGAAGATCAAAAGTTACCTTGTATTTTCGTTCGACTTTCTTATGGCATTCCTTGTTCATTGTTACAAATATATTCTTTTACAACAAAAAGAAAATTCACCAAGCCGCAGCTTGCATTCCTTCAGAACTAGCTCGTGTATATTCGAGATATGCATGAAATTATCAACGTCATCGCGTATATTGCTGGTGCATCGAACGTGACTGCAGTATTTGTTTTCTATAACGCAAAGATTGTACGATAAAACCAAAATGAATATATTGCCCATCCGCCCCATCTGGTGCATTTTTTTTATTTCCCGGTAGCGTTTCTTCACGATTACAACACCAGATACAGCCGGAAGGAGGTACTCCTATGTAATGTTCGTGCGTTATTGTTATTATTATCATCAACCAGTTAATATCAACCATTCGCTGGATGTGCGGAGTGTTTGATCTGTGCTCTTTATCAAAATAGCAGAGTCTATCTCAACTCGGTCTTCGTCTCTACAATAATGTTTACTTTTGACTCCTCTTTCCTCTGTTCACAGCCGACTTGCGCATTACAGCCAGTCTAGCTGCTCATTCCCCAACCACCCTTGTCCAAGATGATGTTCATTGCCTGTTCCTTATTGCACATGTCGTGGCAGGCCAAACATACAGTACCCGTTGCGATCAGTTTGCTTACGTGATTTATTTACTCAACAATGCTCCTCTGTCGACTACAGGGTTGTGTGGTCACCCTATGTCGAAGAGGACGCGTGAGGCCAATGTCATTGATTTTACTATTAACCAGCCTCTTCGCCGATCGAGACGTAAGAAGTGATGCTACACCTCTAGCTTCGGACAGAGATGAATCTTGGCATCTCGGTCTTAATCCCCCTGCACCATCCCCTCCTTACATTCAAGTCTGGAAGCTTGGCTAGTTTCGCTCGGCTAGTTCCGCTTTCTCCTTGCTTTCGACTTCTTCCTCGCCCTCCTATTCTTCACCCCCACTCGAATACTCGGGGTTATTGTTACTGCCTTAATCCTCCCCCTCTCTCTGCGAATATAATCCTCGCGCATTCATTAATTACTGGAATAAATGAACGCGCTCAAACGCGCGCGCAGGGCCCCGGCCACACCACCCCCGCCTATCCGTGACGTCATTATGAAGGCGGCGTGACTGTTTCACTGCACGGGCAATGTGCCGTGTGGCGCAGCCTCAATTTAAGGCTGCATTGCTAATACCAGGGTAGGGTAAGCCCCGAGCTTCTCTCCTCCCTCCTTCTCACCCACCCTCTCACTCACTCGGTGGCAGCGACTTCGTTGTCGGCCGGCTTAATTATATGGTTTTTGGTAGCGCCTACTGCAAGCGCGCCATCCCGGTGGCGTCGCGGTCTTTTAAATTACCAGCGGCTTATGATTCCTGCCTCGGCGTGAAGATAGAGGCCCTCTGTGTAGACAGTGGAGATGTGCGCACTCTGTCAAGGCGCCTATCGCAGTCGTGGTTTTGGCGAGCGTCAGCCCACTGCCGCCCCTGCTGCATATTCATCGCTTGAGCCAGCCTGGAGCCAGTTTTATGGCAGAGAGTCGGATTACGCTTAGGCGGAATTAATTGCGGTCATAAATGAGCGCGACACGTGGCCCGCGGCCGGGTGTGTGCCGGGAGAGCTTCGTCCAAGTTGCGAAGATTCCGTGTTGTCAGTTTCTAATGAGAGAGACATTTACATTTACGAACCAACTGGCCCTCAAAGGCTAGATTTCCTTTAATTATGGAGGCCACATACTTTAACAAAGTGGCAGGGCTTTCCTAGAGTGACACTGAAGCGAATATCTCTGCATTGTGTACTTATTCTTATATTTATCATGTTTGATTAAACTTCTTCACATTAACAGCGTTGTTGTATTAGGTTATCAGTTCTACTATTTGTCCGTAACTTGAGCAGTTTTTGTAGCACTTGCTTTTCGCATCACCAGTATAGTATGACTCTCGCTCGCCCTTTCAGTTCTATAATTTCAAAAACTCCCTGTTTGAAAAGCAAAACTTAGGGAAGGAAACTTAGACAGTTAGCAGATATGCTTTTATTATGCAAGTCATATCCAGTACAGCAGCCTGATCTGGAGAGGTTTTCGCTATCGGCCGGGCGTCAAAAGCCTACAATCTTTCTTTTTACTAAGCAGGTAGTCGGTGTATTCGGCATAATCAGCAATGTCACACGTGCCACAAAGCGAGGTGAGAACAACAGGAAATATTCTAATAGTTTTGTTAGTCCGTATTTCGAAAACAACAAAACATGGCGGTAGTCAAGCTTTTGAGAGGCAGCCGCTGCGGTGGATCAGTGGTTATGGTGCTCGGCTGCTGACCCGAAAGACGCAGGTTCGATCCCGGCCGCGGCGGTTGAATTTCTTTGGAGGAGAAATTCTAGAGGCCCGTGTACTGTGCGATGTCAGTGCATGTTAAAGAACCCCGTGTGGTCTAAAGTTCCGGAACCCTTCACTGCTGCGTCTCTCATAGCCTGAGTAGATTTGGTACGTTAAACCCCATAAACCTAACCTAAACCTTTTGAGAGGCACAGAAATTCTCTATCGTGGTCACGCAAGTTAGGTTATGCTAGACTGAGCGGCAGACACAGGTTTGAGTTTAGCTGCTGCGAGGTGGAAGTGGTGACGCAGCTGCATCTTATGTAGAAATAATTTAGTCCGAGGAGTAATATTTCGGCAAATATTGTTCATGATTTGACGGCGTGCTTATTTCTGTTCAGCATAAGGATCAAGTAGCTCACTCTGACGTCATTCGAACACATGAACGCTTCCTCCACTGTCCAGTCCAGCAAGTTGTTGAAACCGCAACGACAGTGCGGTTATACTATTATATTTTGTGTACTCGAAAGCATGGCTGTAATCATCATGAGCGTTTCCAAGATAGGAAAATGCCCTCACGGCCATCCGTATAGAATTCACTAAAACGTCGTCGCAGCAGCTGTAAAATGGCACATACCAAATAAATATGGTCGGAGACCAAAGGGATCTTCCATTAATCAAAAATGTGAATCGCCGTTCCTTTCCTCGAACTCTGGCAACTGTATGTTCACCTGGCAGGTGCAACGTGTTCAATATAGATAAATTATTCTGACCACTTTTTTCGCACTCACATTTCGATGAGAGACATCACTAATGTTTATGACAGTTGCGAGCTGTAGTCTCCAACATCATACCAAATGAAAGCACTCCCCTGAAGTTGTATTTTTCATGCGATACAATTCAGTGACCTTGCTGTTGTTGAAACCGCATGAGCGACGATGTGCTTTACAGTGATAACCCACACTCATTACCGACAGAGATGCGCGATGCAATCTTTTAGCACAGCGCTTTGTTTCAAAGAAAGGAGATAAGCTTCCATGCAGGCCTCCACGGCCTGAAGCTGCTGAGGGAGGTATGGGGGAAACAGCCACTGTCATCACACTTTACAGACACGCGCGCAGGTGTGAAAATTCATTAGTTCACAAACGGGCATTGCGGGGACAGTATTCTCTTTCATTTTCACGTTATGTTGCTTTTTGTTTTAGTGTTTTCTGTATGGATTTACTCAAAAACCTGAGTGTTAACTGTATTTTGCTCACTATAGAGACATCAGTGTGAAATTAACTCTAAATAAATATCGCTAACGACACAAAAACACTGTTTTGTCTCTGTCTCTTTATCACTCGCACTTTTATCCTCCCTATTTGCATGTCTCAATAGCGCATGTGTTACAGCAAAGCGAGGTAGCATCATAGTTGTCCCGCTTTCTAGACATCTACACGCCCGTGGGCATTATTAATTCTTTTGGTTTTAGGGTTTTTAAAACGACGCAAAAACAGTTTTGTCTCTCTCTCTTTATCACTCGCACTTTTCTCCTCCATATTTGCATGTCTCAATAGCGCATGTGTTACAGCAAAGCGAGGTAGCATCACAGTTGTCCCGCTTTCTAGACATCTACACGCCCATGCGCATTTTTAATTTTTTTGGTTTTAGGACTTTTAAAACGACACAAAAACACTGTTTTGTCTCTCTATCTTTATCACTCGCACTTTTCTCCTCCCTATTTGCATGTCTCAATAGCGCATGTGTTACAGCAAAGCGAGGTAGCATCACAGTTGTCCCGCTTTCTAGACATCTACAAGCCCATGCGCATTTTTCATTCTTTTGGTTTTAGGATTTTAAAACGACACAAAAACAGTTTTGTCTCTCTCTCTCTCTCTCTCTCTCTATCACTCGCACTTTTCTCCTCCCTATTTGCATGTCTCAATAGCGCATGTGTTACAGCAAAGCGAGGTAGCATCACAATTGTCCCGCTTTCTAGACATCTACACACCCATGCGCATTTTGAATTCTTTTGCTTTTAGGGTTTTTAAAACGACACAAAAATAGTTTTGTCTCTCTCTTTCTATCACTCGCACTTTTATCCTCCCTATTTGCTTGTCTCAATAGCACATGTGTTACAGCAAAGCGAGGTAGCATCACAGTTGTCCCGCTTTCTAGACATCTACAAGCCCATGCGCATTTTTCATTCTTTTGGTTTTAGGATTTTAAAACCTACACAAAAACAGTTTTGTCTCTCTCTCTCTCTCTCTATCACTCGCACTTTTCTCCTCCCTATTTGCATGTCTCAATAGCGCATGTGTTACAGCAAAGCGAGGTAGCATCGCAGTTGTCCCGCTTTCTAGACATCTACACACCCATGCGCATTTTGAATTCTTTTGCTTTTAGGGTTTTTAAAACGACACAAAAATAGTTTTGTCTCTCTCTCTCTATCACTCGCACTTTTATCCTCCCTATTTGCTTGTCTCAACAGCACATGTGTTACAGCAAAGCGAGGTAGCATCACAGTTGTCCCGCTTGCTAGACATCTACACGCCCATGCGCATTTTTCATTCTTTTGGTTTTAGGATTTTAAAACCTACACAAAAACAGTTTTGTCTCTCTCTCTCTCTCTATCACTCGCACTTTTATTCTCCCTATTTGCTTGTCTCAATAGCACATGTGTTACAGCAAAGCGAGGTAGCATCACAGTTGTCCCGCTTTCTAGACATCTACAAGCCCATGCGCATTTTTCTTTCTTTTGGTTTTAGGATTTTAAAACCTACACAAAAACAGTTTTGTCTCTCTCTCTCTCTCTATCACTCGCACTTTTCTCCTCCCTATTTGCATGTCTCAATAGCGCATGTGTTACAGCAAAGCGAGGTAGCATCGCAGTTGTCCCGCTTTCTAGACATCTACACACCCATGCGCATTTTGAATTCTTTTGCTTTTAGGGTTTTTAAAACGACACAAAAATAGTTTTGTCTCTCTCTCTCTATCACTCGCACTTTTATCCTCCCTATTTGCTTGTCTCAACAGCACATGTGTTACAGCAAAGCGAGGTAGCATCACAGTTGTCCCGCTTGCTAGACATCTACACGCCCATGCGCATATTTAATTCTTTTGCTTTTAGGGTTCCTAACCTACGCGTCCAACCCTTCTCACGCAAAAAGAGGATTACAAGCACTATCGCTTCTTCTCTTTTTTTTTTGTACACCATTTTTTTTTTATTCCTTCTCATCATTCCACCTATACGGCTCTTCCCGTTTGTACTTCATCTCGTCTTCCTTCCCAGCAACTGCCATTCCCGACAACTGCACTCCCCGGCAACCCTTTCTCGGACAACTGCACACTCTCGTCTTTCCACACGAGGCGAGTTCGCAGCGCTCGCCGCTTTAAGCCGACGCTCACGCGGTCGCCTCTGCGGCTCACCGCCCTGAGCCACCGAACGGCGCAAGCGCGAGTTTCGGATTACCTCGAGAACGAGCACGCCAGCAGAGCGCTCGCGCGGTCCAGCGACTGGCACCCGAGTTCAAAGAGGTTTTTCCAACCCTTCTTTTCTTTTCTTTTTTGTTATCCTCGTCCTCGCAACCCTTCTCCCGTTCACCCCTTGCGCCTTAGCGCGAATGAGCGTCGCCACGCGACCCCGCGCAGTTCATTCTCGCCTTGTCGTCATTCTTTTATTTCGCTTTTTTTTTTCCTTTGCTTTCATGCGGCGTTTTAATCCCGATCCGGCGGGACACGGAGAAGCTCGTATCTCGAGTAATTAATAACGTGATACACTGGGTGTTCACTACGCCTCACCATTGTCCCCGAAAAGAATCAGCGCCCTCCAGTGAGTCATAGCGAGAGAAATGTGCACCTCACTCTGATTCGGAGATTTAGCTCTATCCTTGTGGCGCCACCTGCTTGTCTAGCGGAGTAATATTTTTTGTTAACTTCGTGTTCATTTTGAAGCCGTAGTCAGCATGGCCTTGTAACTTTCTTTCGCTTAGCCTTTTCGAACAACAGAAGCCATACTAACCGGCTAATGTGGATATCCATATGTCATAGTTTGTTCAAAAATAGATCCAAATCGCGGACAGAGTCGCCGTTAAGGCTTGTCCGCTTCACCCAGCGGACGACGTAGTCTATTCAAGTCGACGTTTGTGCAACGTGCTGTGTAAACTACAGCAGCTTTTCATCTGAAAACGACGACACATAGTCCCTCAACTAGATCAAAAGTACGATAACAGTGCTGACAGGTTCACAGTCTTAACACTTAAAGGAAATTGTATGCAGCACGGGCTGCCTCCTAGACCCCCTGAAAATAAAAATCTTTTCTGACTGTTAGGTCAGCCTCATTATCACGTTTAACCGAAAGAAGCGAGATAAAGCTGTCTACTCCCTTCATTCAGGATCGCCAAACATTGTGAGTAGTTTTTTTTTTCTTTACTAATCGTGCTTAATGTTCTGTGGTTATTCATTAAAAAGGGCTGTGCTCTATTCGAAGTCTATCTCATTTATTGGTCTTCATGAGAGTACCAAAAAAACATTAGCCGCCCCGACTCCTGCAGAGTAAAAAAAAACAAAAACAAACAGTGTAGGAGAAAACTCGCTGCCGTCTGCAAAACCCTCTCCCTCCTGCCTCCCAAAGGGTCGTGGAGCGAGAAGGCGATAAAAGTTTTGCAACACATCGACCCATCCTTCCCCAGCGCGTCGCCACACGCGCGCCCTTCGGAATATAGGCTCGACTGTGGCTGGGACGACATCACTCAACTCTCGGGCGAAGTGCTTATGACAGTCGCGTTGCCTCGCTAATGGTGCCTATCTTCACTCCTCTTTTACTTTTATCTTGTTGACTCTGAAACAGTGGGCGTGATCGAGTGGCGCGACGCCCCAAGATAAACTGGCAAAAACTGAAGAAACGCGCAGTACAGTACACATCTCTCGCTGCTTTTTTGTTTGTTTTTACTTTTGATTTCTGCCGCCTCCCAGTCACTGTCTCTTATTTGCGTTTGCCCTCGCATAAACGACGCCTTATTCTTCCACATCGAGAGTTGACAAAAAAAAAAAAAAAAGAACAGAGGGTCTAACGTCGTGCCGCGCTGCTGCTTTATTGCCAAACAATGGGGGCATTAGGCGAGATTAGAGATACGGAACATGGAAAACGCGGGGTTTCCCCACGTCCGCGAAATGCTTTTCTTAAACTTTTCCTCATCTATCTCTGTCTTTTCCTCTTGTGGCCTCCGTCGCGACTTCTCCTATCAATGTTCTCTTTTGTTTTCAGCTGGGCGTTATTGCTATCGCTTCTGGCTTCCGCACGCGAGGGGAGGGCGATGGTGGTGTTTTTTGTTTTTTTCGGGAACACTAAGTGTCCCTGATATATTCCAAATGATCTGGCTCACATGTGGCGGAAACGCAAACACCAGCGGTCGGCTGGCTTTCGGTTAGCTTGCTGGAGATGGCGATGACAGTCGTCGAAATGGCAAAAGCTGGAGAGCTTTTTTTCTAGGGGCCCGTAACATTATTTGAGATTATGGTCTTTCGAGACAAGCGAGAACGCGCCACCAAGAGCACATACGTCGCGAAAAAGAAAATCAGGCTAATGTGTGCCACTATCGCGAATGCAGCTTCAGGAGCATCTGCCGCTGTTGAGCAACTTATTGTTTGGAATATTTTTTTTTTGTCTTCCTTGTTACTACCATCACGACCAGACTTTTGGCGAGGATGGGGATCTCTTTCATTACATTATTGTGTATTTCTGTACGCGGTGTTCTGGGGTTTAAGGGAATATTTTATAATATATAAAAATATGTTTGTTTTTATATAAAAACAAGCAGTAACGGTGCAAGTGGACGTCAGAAAGCAGGCGAGAGATGATAATTTGATATATTTGGCTAAACAGAACCTGTTTGTTCATATTGCACTACTTTTCAGGCCCATCATAGTTAAAGGTGCACTGAAGAGGAATCTGAACTTGTCTTTTTGCCGTGGGAACTCGATCTACACGTTCCGAGCTTTCTTAGAAACTGCGATTTACTGCCATGTGTGGCCGATTTCCCCAATTAAATCGAATTAACGTCCGGCTCCCGCCTTTTTTTTTTAAATTCTGCCTCGTACGGTGGGCGGAGTCGACCAACGCGTCGAGCGCCTTTCCCCCAGTCCCGTGGCGGCTTGCCGCTCTGCCATCGGCGGAGTAATACGTAGTAGTCCGTAGTAGCAAATAGTCCGCGCTTATATTTGTTTGTTTGGGCTTATTTTGGGGCTATATTATCTGCGAATGAAACTATTTATTCATGGAAACCTAAAAAACAAAATAAAGCGAAAGCAAAGCCTCCACGGGACTGGGTGAAAGGCGCTCCACGCGTTGGTCGACTCCGCCCACCGTACGTGGCAGAATTCAAAAAAAAAAAAAAAGGCGGGAGCCGGACGTTAATTCGATTTAATTGGGGAAATCGGCCACACAGGGCAATAACTCACTGTTTATAAGAATGCTAGGAACGTGTAGATCGAGTTCCCGCGGCAAAAAGACATGTTCAGAATCCTCTTCAGTGCACCTTTAATAGCGATATTTAGCTTGCCTCTGATAACAGCCGCACTAATTTTTAAAAACCAGGAATCGCAAATGGTCATCTGCCAAAGACAGGTTTGGGACGGATTACACGATCTTTCCTGCATGACATGTACGAAAACTGCTTGCATCTGTACATGTGTTGCTCGCGTTCCCTATTAGCTGCACAAAAAACATGGTCATATCGGCAAGGCAGAGCTCTGTCAGATCTAATGCTACACGCGTGACATCATCGAGAAGTACACAACCTACTGTTATTTGTACTCTATTTAGATATATCAAACAGGATGTACTCTGTTTTGTGACTCCAAAACAAGCCCTTCAAAGTTTTAAACGAGCTTTACTTCGCAAGACTTATGAATAGGCGGCCGCTGAAACCGAAGAGATATGCGAACACGCTCTCTACACCATGCGCAAGTTTGTTTTTCTGCGATTTCGCCGACTGAGATTGCCGCTGACAGTTCAAATACAAACGCGAAGAACTGATGATACAAACGAACTTGGACTTCTTGCTTAAGTATCCCATTGGTTGTGGACTTTATGCGCATGTTGCTTTGTCGCCTCCGTATACCCTCCAAACTTTCTTTTGATCAAATGTTTAGGGGAAACCCCAAGATGGAGTATATTTGTAACAAGAGAAAAATTACTCATTGGCATCCACACAAGCGCAGCCATACGGCTACAAAGGAAAGCTACACAGCTTTCTCGGAAACTTCGCAGCTAAAGAAAAATTCTTCTTGGTCCGGAATTCGAACCTGGGACCACCGCTTCACCGGAACGTTCTTCTTCAACTTTCTTTTGAACTGTTCTTATCACCTGCCCTCCCCACCGCGGTGCAACTTGGTGGGTGTTCTTTGTTACCTTTGTTTGTACCTTTGTTCAGAGGTGGCATTTACGAATGCCTAATCATATTTGATATATATGGCGCACTTCCTGACATGCTACAACTGCAGATGTGATGAGACCATCAAGCCTCTGAGACCGTAAGATCTCAAGCTTTGTCCTTGGCATGCCTCAAGCCAGCCATTATTCCAGCTACATCTGCGCCATTCTCTTTCATGAAAAAGACAACCCTTGGACTATTGCTGGAGTACTTGAAGTTCACAAGCTTTACGAACTGTTTAGACATGTATATGGGCATCTTCAGCATATGCGCTCTACTCCCACCCTTGGAAAAGTGCGTGAACTTGGCAACACAGTAAATTTTGCAGGTTATAATCAGCATTCTAAAATGAAAACCGGTGAACGAATGCCGAGAATCTTCCACCATGATCACTCACCTGGATGTTTTTCTTAATCTTTGCGTGTCCTTTTCTTTCGTGGTGCTCGTGCTGAACCTTGACACTGTCTTCACTCAACAAAGAAGAATGGCTGGTCGTGAAACGAGAGCGAAGAGCGAAGTCTTTGGAAAAGTGAACCAATGCTCACTCTTGTCACTGCACGCAACATTCACACGAGCTTGGCTATGCAGGCTCACAAACCCTTTGATCCTGAATGAGGCACAAAGATCCCGTCGGCTTGTTGGTGTCGTCTGAATTCCGTTCTCGAAGAATATTGGCGATTGTTTGGTGGGTGCGCTGGTTCTTCGTCCGTCGAGCAAGGCATCCTCTGTGTGAATATTAATTCCAGAGGCTTACCTACCAGCACACTTACGTCTATGAAGCGTTGCCACCTCGGTCACATTGAACGCAGCAGGCTAAACTCGTAACAAATTGCATTTTCGTTTACGCATGTAACAGGGATAAAACTTCACGCACATCACTACTGCCGTACACATCTCACATCAAGGTACATCCAGAAGAGTCGATTATCTGAGCTGGCAGCTCTAGTTGTTCTTGGAGCAAGGAAGACACCGCGTCTGCATCACGCGAACCGCAGGCAAGTCGTAGCACAGCGACACTGACTGCATCCCTACAGGCGCGCGGGCTCGCGTAGTGTGTGCGCGGTGGCAACGTATGCGGCATTGTGAATAAAAGGGCCAGCCTTCCCGAGGCCTGCTTCACCCTTTTAAACTTGTCTCCTGCCGATCCACAGAATCTCCCCCCCCCCCCCCTTCTTTTCTTCCCTCCACTATACCCCTTCCTGCTCCCTAGACCACCAGCACTATACCGCAGGCAGCTTCCGCACAGCCAGTGTGACGTTATGCTCGCCTACATTTACATTTCTCCCGGCGAAGTGCATGTCACTTTCGCCGCGGACGAGCCCGTCCTCTATACATGTTAATGTGTTGAATCTATTCTAAATAAATCTATGCGGCTGCTCCCCCCCCCCCTCCCCTCCCGCCCAACCATTGCTTCCCTTATACTCAAACTCCTTTTCCGTGTACTTCAATACCTCGTCCTTCTCTTCTTCCGTCCACGTTCGTCGCTGCATCTAGCGCTCTCTCCCTATGACCCCTTGTTTTTACGCTCCGCTTAGGGAAAAGGGGGAGGAAGGGGGTATCCCAAAAGCGCCCGTAAGAATATCCAGCACGTATATATATTCGTACGCACGCACGTACGCGGGGCATCCAATAGCCACAGAGGCATGCAGGGCGAAATCGATTGGCCACCTCGGTCGCTCGCCGCATATTTTTATGCTCATTTAAACTCGCCGGATGAATCGGTGATGGCCGCCTCTGGCTGCTAGAATAAGCCGCGTAAACCTCTCTTTTCTCTCTCCACTGCCGCAGCAAGTCTCTCAACCATGAGCTAACCTCTCGGAACCCTGCTCCTCTCTTTCACGACCATTCTTTCATTTTTGTTATTTTTTCTTACTGGCGTCATCGCCGCCCCCTGGTGACGTCTTGGGTGTTAACGAGACCTCATTTCTTTCTCCTGTATTGATCCCGTCAAATTGACCACCGATTTGCCCTCGTTTTTTTTCTGACATTTTTTCCCTTACACCGGCCACCGATTTGCCACGCCTTCACGTATAGTCGCTAATGAAACGAACTACGGAAGGCAACCTCCGCGAGTCCCGAAGTGTTCAGCGTGTTAACGTGGAAAGCGCGAGTGAAAAAGGAAACAGAAATAAAGTGGTGATAGAGAAAACTGTGCCCCATATTAGTGAGTCTTCGCTGAATTAAGTTATGCAAAGCAGGGCTAATGCGTGTAATGACGTAGCGTGCGTCGCATTTTCACCACGCGTGCCCGCCTTACCGCTAACTGCTCTTCCCTTCCTGTTACCGCCTCTCCTTTCTTTTCCTCTCTCCTCAACCCGGAAAGCTTTCTTTTCATCCGCGCTCCTGCTCGCTACGCCCTCGTTTCTTCCACTAGATTGTCTCTTTCACACCGCCTACAATGTGTGCATGGGAAACCGCGTGCCGAGGTGCTTGTACACGCCCGAAAGAGCTTCAATGAGTTTGGCACCGCTAATGGTTTTAAAAGTCCGTGTTTTAACAGAGTGCGCGATATTAATTTCCCGTTTGGGCCGCTTGTTCTTTCTCAATGGCTTTCGCTTGCTTAGTCCCTAGCGATTTCAGTGACATTAACTTCGTGAAAAGGCCATTACTCTGACTCAAGGTATTATGACGTCGTCACCATATCGTTTTTGAGCAGTTCGTACGTCTAGATGTAGGCCCAATTATATCAAGCCTAGATAATATCGCAAGTTTAAGCAGCTTAACTTGACTGCCCTCTTGCAAACCAATGCGAGCAGGAACTCGGCCGCGTTCTTGCTCACCACTGAGACAATATGCCCGAATACCACTTTGATACTCTTCCAAACCGTTTTTTCACTGTATGTTCCCGCGTTATTGCAGATAGGCAGCATCTAACCATATAACGAGCCACGCACACACCCCGGTGATTCGGTAGCTAAGGCATTCGACTTTTTACAAAAAGGTCGCAGTATAGAGTCCCGGTCATGGTGGCCTCATTGTTGATAGTACTCTTCTTATAGGCAGGCCGCCGCGGTGGCTCAGTGGCCATGGTGCTCGGCTGCTGACCCGAAAGACGCGGGTTCGATCCCGGCCGCAGCGGCTGGAATTTCTTTGGAGGAGAAATTCTAGAGGCCCGTGTACTGTGCCATGTCAGTGCACGTTAAAGAACCCCAGGTGGTCGAAATTTCCGGAGCCCTTCACTACGGCGTCTCTCATAGCCTCAGTCGCTTTGGGACGTTAAACCCCATAAACTAAACTAAACTCTTCTTATAGGCCAGAAACATCCGCGAGACAAACCAATCCGTATAAAATCCCCAAGTTCTTTAACTCGGTCAAACAAGCAACAAGTAACGTTATCACAACTTCAAAACGTGGCTCGCCTTTTTTTAAATTTTCGTCGCACAACTGATGGCCCAGAGGAACCTCATTTTTTGGTCATCTATTGTGTTCTGTTCATGACAAAATACAGAAGAAAACGATCCAACGGATGCTAAGAGTTGAGATTTTGAACCGTGAAATCGAAGACTAAGGTGAATAATGGCGAATGGCAGCGAAGATCGGCCGTGGCATGATTGATCAAGCGAGCAGAGGCAAAGCCCTAGAACGAGGAGAAGACGAACAAGCGGGAGCAGGCACCGAGAACGCAGCAGCGCCCGGAGGCGGCAACGCTGCCACGCTTTGTCCAGCGGCGCGCAAAGAGAGTTGCCGCCTTGCCTGAGCATTGTCTCGCAAGACGTACAGGAGCCAGGGAAAAAGAAAGAAGGGAAGAGAGACCCGACTCCTATTCTCCCTCATCTCCAAGTCAACGAGCCCGCGCATCGGCGTCGAGCTGTCTAGCCAAGGGAGAGGCTTGGCGTAGGCGTCAGCCAGCCACCCTGCCGGCCAACCAGGCCCGCATCGCTCTACGCCACTACTCCGAACCACGCACAGCGAAGAGAGCCGCGATCGCGATATCGAAGAGCGAGGTGCTGCCGGAGGAAGGCATCAATAGGCCACAGAGAAACCGACCGACGCCTCCTCGCACCACCGGGTGTCTCTCTCTCCCTCTCTCGCGTCGAATCGCGCTGAGGGAAAGTAGTGGCACCGGTATCCTACACTGTCGGCTCGGTTCGAAGGAACAAAGGCAATCTATTCAGGCTATACCCCTCCCACTCAGCACTGTTCATTTGCTGGAGCGTCCTCCTTTGGGGCCGGGCGCCTTGAGTGCGAGCCCGAATACTTGCCGACGAAACTTTGCTCGCGTGCGGGAGAGATGGAATGTCTTCTTCCATGGCCGGGCAATTCATGGACCTCGTACTGAGGCACCCAGTATGGAAGCGATACACGCCTGGGCGTATATAGTAAGACGGCTGGCGGTAACTTTGAGCAACTTGGTCATACCCACGGCTCATGCCTTCGCTTATGCTGTATCGGAGAGCTGGACCTTTTTTATTATTATTATTCGTGGCAGATATCGAAACATGGAGCGCGAAAGAGTTTGGAGACCCGCCATGAATTGTCGATGGCGGAACGCCGGAGAACGCGGCGTTGTTTTTGAAATCGCCGGAACGATTGTCATGGGAAAGTTGAGATGAACCGTTGAGCGGCAAAAAAGGTAAGCCGACGGCTATCCCAGGGGTCGTCGTTGCTCATGGTTGCTAGCAATTTCTCATGTCTCAACTTGAAGGCATAGTTCAGCAAGAGGGATAATCCTTCTACCTCCGAGAGTGTGACTCTATAGGCGGAGGGCATCCATTTTTTTTTTCTAATTTTCATTTGCAGCAGCCATATTGTTTGAAGAAGGGAACCTTTACTCTCACTTTTACCCTTCGTGCATGCTACAGCAAATGGCAGTGCTCCACTCTTGCCCCGAAACGCTATCTAACAGCAAAAATTCTGCATGAGAACCTCGATTGGTATCGTTTTTTGAGCTGGCGGGTTGTTTCAAGAAGTTGGTACAAGGCAGAGTTGACAACAAACTGGTGTCATGTTTTAAAAGACACCGTCGAGCACTTCGTGTTGTCTTTCTTTTGTCGCTCAGTGATCGCGCCTTCCAGCGCTGCAGACTGTTTCCAAGCATGATCTTAAAACTACATACTGTAGCACAGGAGACATGAGCGCCCTTATTCTTTTGTGAAAGAGGTCTCGTGGTGGTAGTAGTGGCGACTGTCGGTTCACGAAGCTGCGGTCAATCATAAAATGCCTCCAGCACAATGGAGGAGGTCAGAAGTCAGTACTTTTGAAAGAAGATGTATTAGATGTATTCGGTTTCGGACCGCTCGCTCGCTAAGCTTTTTTCACACTCCTGCATGATAAGGGCTTGGATAGAGGCAGTTTGGCAGGAAGTTTTTTTCTTGCTATTTGTGGGCTCCGAGCGAACATAAGCTATGTGTTGGATTGGTCAAAAGTATGTTGTGCTTTCTCAGTCTCGCAGCCTTGCTGCGCAACTGGGGGTTTCCAGTATGCGGCTGTCACTTTTCACACCTCAGCATTTCACACGGAAGAACTTCTACTCACACTACTTTCCATGCGCATTTTATTAGATTAGAACTGATGCAAGCCCTGGACTGTGTACCACTGTTGTGACGTTCTACGTCCCCCACACGAATGACACAATCAACTTGGAGCCCACCCGAATAACACAAGGGTACAACCGCGCGCCCTCGCTCACTCAGTAAAAAGTCGCTCAAGCACTTTCTCATTCACTCACTCACTCACTCACTCACTCACTCACTCACTCACTCACTCACTCACTCACTCACTCACTCACTCACTCACTCACTCACTCACTCACTCACTCACTCACTCACTCACTCACTCACTCACTCACTCACTCACTCACTCACTCACTCACTCACTCACTCACTCACTCACTCACTCACTCACTCACTCACTCACTCACTCACTCACTCACTCACTCACTCACTCACTCACTCACTCACTCACTCACTCACTCACTCACTCACTCACTCACTCACTCACTCACTCACTCACTCACTCACTCACTCACTCACTCACTCACTCACTCACTCACATATTTGCTACCATTTGCTACCATTTGTTATTTGCTACCATGACTCGTTTCATTGGCACACTCTCACTCACGCACTCGCTCGCTCGCATGCCGAAATGACGCCCAGTTCACTCAAACCACGCTTACCATGCAGAATCGTTCAGTGCGCGCGACGACTGCGCCACGCCGTCGACCATCGCTCCGATATGGCGTCGCATTAAAGGGAGCTTCGATTCTGCAGCCCGCGCCTCGTGACAAATGAGCCTCGGCCAGCGGGTACATTTGTCTCCGCTAACGACGAACGCGCCTCGCAATTCGTCACCGCGGTGGCCGCCAACCTGCCGACGACGTCGTTGCCGAGCAAGCGGAACCAAGTTGTGCCGTCAGCGCCACAGCTACCGCTGTGTCGAGCTGTTCCCGCATTCACGAAGGAACGCGGCGCGCGTGGCTGCAGCCGCCTTATCCCCCTGCGCGGCGACAGAAACCGAGTTCGGTTACTAATGGTCCGGGTTTTCCGACTTCCATTAAACATTCATCACTCCAGAGCTGGCTGTTCGTCGGTGCGGTATAAGGACCGACGCATATAAGCTGCGAATCACCATGAGCGAGCATTTGTCATTTTGAAACGTGACGAAAGTTTTTCGCTAGGCTCCCCTAACTGGTCGAGTTGTGTATGTGTCAATGCAATTTGCCAGGTCTCATGTTTCCTTGGCACTTTTTACTGTACCTGTGTACCTAGCAGCCGTTTATTTTGGGGGGTAGGTTTCGCCCTCACGCGCTTCGAGTTTTTTTTTTTTCTAATGAGCTAACCCAAATAACGTACTGCGTTCGTACACTTGGAGCTGTACTTGTTGCTGGTGTTTTTGGTTCACGCTTGAGGTAAATTTAAGTGCGAATACAAAGCCGCGCTTTGGCAGAGGGTAAATACAGTTGAACCTCGTTGTAGTGATGTTGAAGGGGCCCGGCGATTACTTCGTTATAGGCGTAGCTTCGTTACAGCCAGTGTTTACCTAGCTTCCAGAGGGAGTCTTCATTCCTTCATTATATCCATTATTTCATTATAAACCGTTTCGTTATAACGAGGATGGACTGTACTGCTTTTCTTTTTTGTTTGTTGTCAAAGGGATAAACTCTGTCAAGCGACAAGCATCTTTCCTTCGAAGCTACGCTACTTTAATGCGGCTGCTTCAAAGGGCCTTTATGGTGTGTGTCTCTTACTGATTACTCACTGGACCATTTATGTGCTTTTAACATAGGAACACTTCAAAACGATTGTGCCTTTCCGTCATTAAAATGGAAAATGTATCTCGACGCGGCTGGTCTCGCAGTATTCACGTTTTGAGCGACACCAAATTCTTCTCATACGAGGAAATGTACTTTTTTACCAGTGCAACCTTGGCGAACGAAATTAGTGCACGTTACCCTGTATGGTATGCGACTGAGGCGTGACTGGTGTGATCATTTCTTGTGGAGAGTGTGACAAGTAGTATAGCTGTTATTCGTTTCCAATTCGCGTGTTGTAACTGCGTTTAAATAACAAATGTACAAATTTTTAACTTCGTGACGTCTTCGAAGTCAATCTTGCTCGAGAAAATGCTTTATGTCCAGCTGCAGCATACAACAAGCAGACAGAGTCACTGTTATTTTTCAAGAAGCACCCTGATGGCATGTTTTAGTGCCTCAGGCATACATCCAGTGCTGGCCATCATTTTTAAAAAACCCCTCTCCTACTGTAAGTAAGGCTGCTGCATTGGTACCGCAAAGAAAACCAGTTCTCTTCGCTGTTATGCCTACCGGGGAATGGAAAGAAATGAATAGGCTTCAATTTGGAAGGCTACCTTGGAAGTAAGAGTTAAACAAATCTATCTTGTAACCGCTACATTCTGCAGCTTTACGTCATTTGTCGACACGTTGGTACAAAGCGCAATACTTTGATTTGAGCTAGTTGGTTGTAGCATGGTATTACAGCATGACAGATTAGAGCGTGAAATAATAGAAGCTTATTACATCAAGCAGAGGGGGCATATCTGCATAAGCAAGTCATCTGTGTCGCTGTCAGATGAAGAGATTAGTTTTCTTAGTGGGTCTTTGTCAGCGTTATGATCATTGCTTTGGTCCTTTTGGCACGGGCCTTTGTTAAATCACCACTTGTATCTATTGTTTTTTTCTGTTTTGCTTTTATCTTTTTGCCTGCTCGTGTGGTTATTACGTGATTTTTTTCCGTGAATAAACTTAGTTGGAAGTTGGCGCAAGTCCTGTCGTGTGTTTTGTCTCTGTCTTTTAGCGCCAGCACGCTTTTCGCGTAAACATGCCACGCAGTAGTTTTATTACGCTAAAGCCAAGCACGCTGAGCAATTCGAGCGCGCACATGAAAGTGGTTGGCATGGCAGAGAATAAGAACAACCTTTAGCACTATGACAGAGAATAAGAACAACCTTTAGCACTATGACATTGAATAAGAACAACCTTTACCGCTATGACATAGAATAGGAGCAAACTTTAGCAGTTGTTTTTTAAAGTTCCCTGTTATCATCACTATGACTTCGTGTTTACAGCTGTACTTGCCCATACGTTAATTCATCAAAGATGCGCGTTCTTTTGCTCGACACTTGCATTCTACATTCGAGCTTCTGCCTCTTCAGAACCATTCAACTGCAGTCCTCTAACGGTAACACAAACACGGGAATTAAGCAAGTTCGAAGGTACAAATAAAGTAATAAAAAGAGGAAAACTTCTAAGAGGCGCTGATCACAGCCGAAAACGAGGCAGAGCGGGGGAGATCTCACGGGCAGGCAGTCAGCCCCGTTCGCTGTCAGCACAACGTCAACATGTTTACGCCTCGCCTGCTTACTCCTTGCTTGGCAACGAAGAGAAAGAGAGAAAAAAAAAGCACTGCCGAAAGCCGGCAGCCTCCATCCGTGCATGGGGGACAGGCGCCGATTCCTAGGCGCGATGAACGAGGGTTCGCCTATGTGGCCATGCTCCCTGTAGGGAGCACGGAGCTGGGGGAAAGGCGGCTGTCCAGTACTCGGCTGTTCGCAAAAAGGAACGACAAAAACACGGCCGACTCGAGCAACCCGAGGCATCGGAAACCGGCCTGGACTGGAAACGGCCGGCTTGAGTCCTGCCGCCGTTCCCGAGCCGTGCTCGCCAGAGAGCGGGCAGGGAGTAACAGTCAGAAGCGTGCGCCTCAATATCGAGGCCCGCCAACGGCCCCAGCCAACGGGGAGAGGAAACAGTAAGAGTGGCGCAGAAAAGACGAGAAAGGCACCCGGAGAGAGATAGGACCTAGATAATGCGACTGCATTGAATATGAATGAACGCCGACTTAAACGCGTATCGGGTCCCTTCGACTCTCCCGCTGTCTCTGCCTTTTTCTATACTTTTTTTTTGTCGTGCAGTGAGTGGCTTTGTCCGCCGTTCGAGATCTGTGTTTGTTTTTGCTGAGGATCCAGAGAAGTCATGTGCCGGCGTTGTCGCCGCAGTTCGCGCTCGGGTCTTTGTGTCCTGCCGTTCCTGGTGCCTTAGTGCTCGCGGCCCGACGCAGCACTTTCTTCGAGATGACTTTTTTTTTCCTTTCGCCCATTTACTTCCAGTTTTGTTTTTAATCTTCTACACCTGCGTCTGCTATTTCATTGGTGAGACGAAGCTTCCATCGTACCGTACTACGGTAGAAAAGCGCACAAAGTTAGTGGCCATCCACTTCCCGTGCAGCGCGGTTTAGCCGTTCGCAACCCCTGCTTGCTGCATTAAAGGCTCGAAGTATTTGCGGAAAAAGAGCTTCTCCCGCCACGCGGTTTCTGGAATGTTTGAATTTACAACCTCTACTTTAAGGCCTCTGTATGCTCTTGAGTGGCATCACACGATTGGCCGAACATCAAGCAGATTGCAAGTTCAGCATCGCCCATGTGCCATTGCTGCTTCCATATTGGCAAAATTGCTGGAAGAAGGGGAAAGAAAGCTTGAGAGAGAAGAAAGCGGCAGCTTTGGTTGAGATTTCGGGTCTGTGGTGCTTCTGTAACCGTTCTCGACAACGAAACAATCCTGTGTATCTGGCTTTACTGCATAATAGCGCTTTATGCGGCAAAACACAGGTTTTGAGCAAAAAGAAATGGTTGGTTGATGGGCTTAAACGACAAAATTGATGCCGTTGTTTTAAGCACGTGGTCTTTTCCGTGAGAAAATATTTCACTAAATGAGTGTTAAGAATGAGAATTTGTACTTTATGTAAATCTGCCCTCACAGCAGCGAAGAAGCGCTCAAACTTCTGAAAACGTTCATTAAGTCCTGTGACAAACCTTCGTCACAATCTTCTTCAAAGCACTCGCCAACTGTTAACAAGCAGCCACCTCTATAGGCACTCTGTGAAGCTAGAAAAATATTCTGCAGAAAATTTTGTGTGCATGTGTTTCAAAGGACCGCGCTCCCGTTCCGTATCCGTAGCCGCGAATCACTCACAAGTGCACGTAACGCGTTTTTTTTTTTAAATACATCGCCTTCGAAATGACATTTCATACTTTCGCAATCTGTTCCAGGATAAAGCTGATTATTCTTCACGAAGACTCGACACCATAGGTGCACTGTGAGATTATAAAATTGCTCTGAAAACTTTGCTTCCATGTATTGCTACGGGCGCTAACCCCACTTTTCACCCCCTGTCTCCGGCGACCGGGAGCGCCCCGTATGCTTATAAACATCTTTTTGGTCTATACTCAGCTTCCAGTGGCCGGTCACTCGTTAGTTATTTGCGACGGAAATTTATTTTAAGTTTTTGGTGAACTGAAAAACACAATTTAAATGTAACGAAAGACGCCTCAGGTATCAAAACTGTTGGCACTAGCATTCTATGTCCTTCCGTTTCATTTCATTTTTCTTATTTTTCTCACAGCGTTTTTGCTGCAAATAGCAGATAAGAGAGAAACTGACAACTGCACTGTTGGCATTTATTTCGATACTGTGCATTTAAAGTCCAGCACTCAGCAATAGGAGCGGGGTACGACTCTACTGGAGGTGGAGCTGTCAGTAGCGAAGCTGCAAATACGAGAGCTCATACCAGAAATTAAAACTTGCTGGAATAGAAAGAATAAGCAAATATGTCAAAAATGGCAGTTATACCCAAGAAATCTTATCAACAGTAAAATACTTACAATAAAAAAAATCATCATATGATCTACGCCAATTTTGTTTTTCACGTCTTCGCAGAAAAGCTCGCCCATCCTCGCCTTTTCGGGCACTGTCACAAGACGACCTGGAGGGAACGTAGGGAAAGTAGAAAGGCCCAAGAAACCGGGAGCGATAAAAGGCGGAAAGAAAAAGTGGGAGAAGAAGAGGCGAAGAGAGGAAGGGGAGCTACCGGAACGAGATAAGCCACCACCTCAGTAGTGTCGCCCGTTGTCGTTGCGGTCGCCGTGACGGTGCTCTACCAGCGGCCTCTGCAGGAGCAGCACTTGAAATGAAAAGGAAGGGGTCCTCGTATCTGACGCTGCGCCGGGCGGTTCATGACAGCCGAGAAGCCAAATCTATAGGCACGCGCGCGTGCTGCAGCGGCGACGGCGCGGTAGCAGATGAAATATGACTTCCCGGGAGTTCCGGCCCAGGCGATATATCCCCCGGTCCATTGTGCACCGGCTCTAGCGAGGGAGAGGAAAAGAGAGGATAGCAGCTCGCCCCCAGGCGGTGTGCCTTTCGTTGAGCGCAGTGATCCCCCTACTTGGCTCATCACACTCACACGCTGTCTGCACTTCTGGATGAACTGTTGCCCCCAAGTCGGTGCGGAAGTGCGTCACCGCCCCTTGCTTCCTGAGGACTTAAGCAGAACTTCCGGGCTCTTTATTCCTCTTCGATTTTTTTTTTAGCTGCCATTAGGACAGCACCCTTGCAGCGAACACGTGCGGTGTTCGCTGGGAAGCGTTTAAGAGCCATTTTGGAACGTAATGAGGTGCACGTTCAACGCAGGGGCACCTAGACAGAGGTGAACGCCCCGTGAAACTTTAATGTGCCAGTGGCGTTGCACTCAAACCACAGGTGCTGTGTTTATTTAGTGGCACAGGGCAATCACAATGAATTACTTCGCGTAAATCTACTTCACTGGAAGGAAAGTTAAGTGGACGCACCTGCTGTTTTCATGATAGGTAAAAGTTTTCTAAACGTTACTTGTGACGCGTTGGCTTGTGATCCATAATCGCTAGCGTGAAGTGACGTGCAGGTTCTTTTAATTTTGCGCCGCCAAGCTTGTTTACGTTAGAAGCGTTGTTTTGTAATGATGACTCTCAGTTTAGATTTCTGTGTGCTTGCGTAATTGCTGCTCTTTAACGATGGACATATTTAGTAACAGGTGTGCGCACAGACTGTGTTGTGCGTGGAAGGGAGATTTGTTTCATTAGTGCTTTTGCTGCAGAACAGGCAACTTTAAACCTGTAGCATGGTTCTCATGTGCTGTAGTTCAAATTACATGTGAGCATCCAAAATGCAAAGGTATTTGTAAGCTCTCGCTGAAAGCAATCGAGGAACGATATACTTTTTTCTGAAAGGTGAGGTTTTTTACTTTAAAATAAGAAAATTCTAAAGGCCGGAAAAGTTGCTTGAAGCGCAAAACAAAAATACGTATTGCTTTCAAGTAATAGCTTCTTTTAAAAGAGACCTTGCGACACTGAGACTTGCAAAAATTCGTGCTTGCATGCACTCTATACCACAACTAATTTAGATGAGCGTAGCTTAAACCGTGCGTAATCAATTTCTTTTTCTGGCGCAATTTTATGTTCCCTCATTTATGTATTTAATACGGCTAATTATTACGCCTTGTATTTGTTTTGTTTCATGTGCAGAAGTGGCAGTGCTCCGCCACCTCGCAGTCATTACGTGCATCGTGTCCCGTGGAATGTGCTAACGGAAAACACGCAAGCTGAGATGCTCCCTGAAGAAGCTTACGTAATCAAGAGGTAGGTACAAGAACGGGATAATCGTTTGCTGTAGTTCATGTGGCAGCAGTAATGAACAAACCGGTGCATAGCATTCGGCAGATTGCTTCTCCGTGTCTACGTTCTGCGCCCAACACCCCGTCAGTTTTTTTTTTTCTTTTACTTCTGAGCTGAACTACGGGGTTCAAGTGCAAAACAAAGTCTAAATTTTCGCGATGCGTTACCGCCCATCCCATTTAAAGGAGGAATTCGCCAGAGATAAGCTTCGACATATTAAGAAGCGTCAGACACGGGAACTGACCTAAGGAATGTATTTTTAAAGGACAAATGTTTTAATCAGATAAAAGCTTATAATTTCGTGTTGCATTAATACATTAGTCGTGACTTATATTTGCTGATGGTGTCAGAATAGAGATTTTTATTGTTTAAACATTTCTAAAGCCTCAACTAAGCAACGATCTGTTCATATTTCGTTCGTACGTGTGTTCTTGATGCAACACTTATTGTAACTCCTATAAAAAAGCTATAATTAACCAGTAATTTAATTTAGGCGGCTGTCATCAGCGTCTCAATACACCACCAGTCTAGTTTCGTACGCGTTCAACAATACTCCGCACTCAAAGAAGTTCAAGCAACCCTTCAATTTTCCATGTTCACATTCGCTTCAAGTCACATCTGAGTCTAATTGGGCCTTTCTCGCGTAGATTCATTTATAAGGCGTCTTGTGCAATCTTTAACAAAGCAAAGTGAAAAAGTACATCTTTTCAGGTTCCTTTTCATAAGAACATTTGCTGTAAATACACGTTTGCTTGAATCCTTATCATTGTGCAGTATCAAGCGAAAAGCTCTGTAGTTAAGGAGGACGCATGATAGCGTTTAAAATTTTTTGTGCATATTTTTCAATCAACTTCTTTTTCTTTGCATTTAAATCGCTCTACTTACAAATATCTCACTCGAAGATGCTTGGAAAGATTGTTGCATATCGGCGTACCGACAGAAGAGTATGACACGCGCACATGGTCGAATCGCTCACGTGTACACAATGACAAGCCGAACCGTCCACGACGCAGCGTTTGTTCTCCATTGGCCGACCACAAAGCCGAAGCACAAACTAAAACACTGAAACATCTCCCGCAAAAGTTCCGAAGCACTTTCAGATTACGGGGAACCACAACAACGTCAATTCCACTCAATCAGCCTCATACGGCCCTGAGAGTCCCTTCGCTCGCAAGCGCTGTCCGAAGCACCGCTGCGCGCTGAAACCGAATCACGTGCCGCTAAGCTGCGCCCGGGGCAACTGACTTTCCCCCCTCAATCAGCCGGGTTGTTTCGAGCTACGCCGTGTTCCGGAATCGAGCATCAATGGCGACGAATAAGCACTATCGAGTCTCTCACCGGCAGCTCGCGCCCGAAGCCACGTGTCCTGCAGGGCGGCGCAAAGAAAGGGAATGCGCGAAACGCTCTCTCCCATCCCCGACCCGAGTTCTCATTAACTCCGCACCCTCCGAGCACCCTTCATCGACGCCATCGCAGTGGCGGCGTCCTCTCAGCCAGGCGTCGGTGGCGCCGGGCCTGTCACGGCCAGGCGCCTCGGCGTCGCCTGCCCTGCTTCGAGTTGGGACGGCGGCGCCAAAGCGGGCCCTCCGTTGAGGGCCCTCTTCGTCGCGCCACAAGGACTTGACTGTCGCCTTGGCCTGTCGTTCTCAGGACGCTCGCGGTGGATCTGCGGCTGAACTGCAATGAGAGCAACCTCCCGTCCCATCCTGTTCTCTCCATTTTAACGCTCTCTTCCTGCCGGCTATTCTCCAGCTTTTAGCAGAGCCAGAGGCTTTGCGTCGAGTGGAGGAGGTTTGATGGGATGACTCCACAAGTCGTGTAGGTTTTAAGGGGAAAAAAAGCGTGGCGTAAGGAGCGATAGTGGCTTGTGACATACTGAGTCAGAATCGATTTTCAGGTAGACAACTCAGTGGAGTTTCTGTAGAAGCCAGAACCGAATGACTACTTCACTTTGGCGGAGTTCGCAATCTCACCCAGAAATATTAACGCTCGTTTCCCTGTAAAGCATGTGCACTTTTGCTGCGCGTATCGTGCGAGTGAAAAGAGCATTATCAGAAGCCAGGATGATGTCGCTATATGCGTCGATGGCTTTGGTATTATGTTCATCAGTGCGTGTGAGTGCCAGAGTTCGTCCTTTAATAAGAATTAAGCAGCTCTCATTTCGTTCATTTCAGAAAGCATTTTGTCCTGTATAGTAATGGTCTCTTTTCCTGTTTCAAAACGCCTCGCTGTCACAGCCATCTCTTTACCTCCGATGATTTCTTTGCCCCTTCGGCGTAAATAAGATTAACTAAAACATTGTCATTAACAGCGAGTAGGACGGTAGAGGAAACAGACTCATGCACGTGCCACTCATGCAAAACACAGCCACTCATAATCTCTGCGTTCATAATGTGTCGCAAGTCACATGTACAAGCCAGGTGTGACACGCGAAAAGCACGCGATTATTGGCCAATCGTGCGTCGCCATGCCGCGTCCTTTTTGTTATTGTTTTTTCTATTAAGACCCTGGGCACCATCTCCTCTCATTCTTTTCAAGAGGACCTGCTACGGACAAGTGGCTTTTTAGTGACTTCCACGGAGTGACGATGACGCAACAAAACACGAGTATTGAAGATTTATATCTTATGATGAATGGCAGATTACCAAGATGCCTCAAGACAAAAGTATGCAACAGTGGCATTTTACCGGTACTTACCTATGGGGCAGAAACGCGGAGGCTAACGGAAAGGGTTCAACTTAAGTTTAGGACAGCGCAGAGAGCTATGGAAAGAAAAATGACAGGTGTAACGTTAAGAGGTCGGAAGAGGGCAGAGTGGGTCAGGGAACAGACGCGAGCTAATGACATCCGAGTCGAAATCAAGGAGAAGGAACGAGTATTGGCAGGACATGTAAAACGGAGGCAAGATAACCGCTGGTCCTTAAGGGTAACGTAGTGGATTCCAAGAGAACGCAAACATAGCAGGGAGCGGCAGAAAGTTTGGTGGGCGGATGAGATTAAGAGGTTAGCGGGGATATGGAGGCCGCAGCTGTCAAAGAACAGAATTAATTGGAGAGATATGGGAGGGGCCTTTGTCCTACAGTGCGTCGTCAGGCTGATGCTGATGATGCTGAAAGAAACGCTGGAATGGAAGAAAAACAACCTTGAAATTTCAACTACTCATATCATTAACCTCTGACAAATAATAACCGTTTGATGTGAAATGAATTTCTACCTCTCTCCTATAAAGCCAAGTATCGCTCTATCAGATCTGCTGCAAGAGTGCAGATATTGATCGGAATAGATGCAGTAAGTTGGGAAGTTGGTATAACTGCATCACTCAAGTAATAGAGAAACAGAGGCGGGCGACAAAATCTGCTAGCCAGCGCCCTCTTGTGTGTCGTCAGTTTCTGTTGTTGTAGTTATCATTCAGGTAACTACTTTGTTTTCAATGAGAAATCTCTCCCAGACCTAGAAAAGATGTCAGGGCGACGTTAAGAACACCGCCAAGTTCACTGCAAAAAGTGCCGCTAGATCTCGGACGAACTGTCTGAAAATATTCCATTCAATTCTTATCATTCCCGCGCTGAAAAGAGACGATTTTCAAATGACTCAATTTTGTTTTATGTTCTCCTTACGCGTGCAGTCGAAGTAACGCGAAATGTCGCCACCAGCTACCGGCGGCGCGAACTTTTCAGTTTGACAACCATGGCAGCTTCCTTTCCAGTCTTTATTCCCCCCTTTTTCTTCGTTTCTAATCTCGAGTCGAAGCAATTTCCCGACCGCCTTTAAACCCGTAAGAAGGAATCAAGAATAGCCTTTCTCCAAGTGAATTAAATCGTGGAACCTCGTTGTCACACGGCGCCTTCACACCCACCGTCCTTCGTCTGGCTTCGCCGCGTTTCCAATACTTACGACACTCACTGCGTTCCCCGAAAGAAATTAAGAAGCCTACAATAAGAGAACGACCCCCAGTTACTCTTCAAAGAAAGTCAGGAACCCTGATAAGATTGAATGAAAACGAAGACCGCCTTCCTCTGTACCTCCTCCCGGCCTCACATCCCTAGAACTTTGCGAGTAGGCCACCAGTAGCGAATAGCGCCTCCTTGTATATACGTATATCGCACATGCGCCAGAATGCGTGCCTGACAGTCTAGGTTAGGCTTAGGCAAAACCTGCCGAGCAGGCGCAGTGGTGAGGCAAGGGAAGTATGGGCTGAGGGGATGAGAGGAGAGCAAGGGACACGAGAGGCGGTATATGTAAGACGGTCGGCGCAGCACCAGAGTGAAAATTCACTAGCGCTGAACTGTATACTTTCACATTCACGCGGGCGCAAGTGGAGAGGATAGCCGTGCGCGGCTATATGCAGTTGTAACGGTGGAAATAATCTCGAAACTCGGAGCGCGCCTCTTCGGCTCAGAATGGAAGAGAGATGGAGAAGGGAGATGAAGAAAAGAGAAGAGAAGAGGGAGGAGTGGTCGCTGTCGGCGGAACAGTCGGAATCGGCGGCCAGTCTGAAAAGGAAACCAATGCCTTCGGGAAAAACGCAACCGGCAGAGGTCGCGGTGCTATGGAAACCACTCTCCCGGACCTGTCTCTTTCTCGGTCTGCTATGGCCGCCATAGCCGGCTACATCTCTAGAGTTGAAATATAAAAGTAAAGACAAAGAACGTGAAAGAAAGCGTGTTTTTCTCTTTTTAATTCCTTCCACTGATTCTTTTCTTTCCACACACCTCTCGTCTTTCCTGCAGGAACCTCCGGTCCGTGCCGCGACCCGAAGGAAGCAGAAAGAAGCCCGGGAGGCGGCGGCAGCGGCGCTCTGGGACGGCGGGCCATGGAGCCGCATTTGAAATGCGAATTTTCTCGGAGGAGGCTCCGGCCAAGCGAGAGAGACAGACCAACCGAGAGCCGCCGTCGTCTCTTTCTTCTCCTCTGCCTTCTATCTTCTCTTTTGCCGTGCTCTTCACTGCGTGCAGGGTTCCGCTCATATTTCTTACACTCTCTGCGTGTTCGTTCTCTCATCGCCCTTTTTCGCTCTTTCTTTGAGTGTTCGTTCTTTTTCTGTATAAGATCTGGCAGTTCGGACTGTACTTCGCGTTTTGCTCGCGAGTTTTGTGATATCGCACTATCTCAACATTGGATCCGCCGCCTTAACTTTATCTTTATTTTACTGCTTTACTTCTGCCGCCTCCTCATCTTGCACTGCCTCCTTTCTTCGTTCGTCCTTTCGTCTCCCCTGTGCGCATCTCTCGGTTCGTTGATTTCTTCCTTCCTTCCTTCCCTCTTTCTTTCTCGCAACCGTCGTAAAATGTGTGTATGAGTCTATGTCTTTATTCTTCTGCCCGTATACGCACATGCGCTTGATCTCAGTGCCGCGAAAAAGGAATGATGATTGCCTGCGCTGAGCAAAGGCGAGACGGGAAAAAATAAGCGCGGATACGGCGCGTCAGACGAAACAGGGCAGTCGAGGCGGCCAAAGCGAAACGGCGCGGTGGCCAAGAGGCGGACGGTGTCTTTTTTTCTTTCTTTTTCCAAAGACCGGAACTAGATGGAAAGTGCGACAGAATGTCCTCTTCCATGTTCCGGCCCCTCCCCCCCCAAAAAAAAAAATTAAAAACGAGGTCTGGCGACAAAATGCAGAAAAACTGCCAGCGCGAAAGATTATTTTGGATTTTTCGTTATATCGAAACTTCGTTCGTCTTCCGGCGGGAAAATAAGGCCTGCTCCGGCATGAAGCATGCAAGGATATACACGACTGGGTGAGGGCGCACTAGCTATAGTACGCGTTTCCGACGAACACGCACACACGAGCATACACGTTCACACAAACACAGCGACAAGGTCTTTCGTCTTGGACTGGGTTTGTTAGTCATAGAGCATCAGGTAACTCAAATACAAGCAGCGGTGGAACGGTCCTGCCCCCTCCTTCCCCACGTCTTCCAGGTAAAAAAGTTTATCTAGAAGAGCTATGCTGAACCAACCACATTTTCGGCGAAACAAGTCCAAGAAATGCATGGTACAAGTGAGACATCCTCCCCCAAAACTATACCCTCCAAATGCGCCGCATAAATCCGCCCCTGTATGCAAGGTCTTTTGGTCCAACCTTTAGGCCTGCTATCCCTAAACGAGGTCTCTATGGCGTTGGGAATCACCCGCTATGTCCCGTTCGCGAACGCAGTACTGACGTCACAGTTTGTTACTACTGAGTACGATACGCTCACCCGCACCATGGCGACGGCACAATCGTGAACGAAACTATAACTACGGAGCGAATACATTTGCTCAACATTCCCGAATGTACCACCCCTAGCGAAAATTATAATGGCAAAACAAATAGCCCAGCTTTTTATCGACAACAGGAAATTAGACCATTAAGAAATGTATCAAATAGAAAATCTGATGGGCTGCTAGATTCCCTCACGCTGGGGCTCAGTGTAGAACTTGCAGGGCCATTACCGTGGCAGAGGCCTGGATTTGAAGCAGGCGTACACTGGTATCCATTGAGAACACAGTGACATAACACTGACATGCAGAGCTTAAAACGTTACCCTTACCTCACGTAAATTCACAGCCTTCACTGGGCTTTTATAATCCCTTAGTCATGCGCCATACGTATTGGCCCTATGTACTGGTGGAAATTTGTTTGTCAGCGAAGCTTTTTAAATAAGTAATACTAGTAGATATTCGTTACGTGTAGTGAAATCTGAGCAGTTTTGTCTTGTGAGGTTCTGTTAGGAGAAGACGGCAATTATTGGTAGCGTGAAGAAAGTTAACCATAGTTTTGTTTCAAACTGTACAAGTCGTTCCCTTTTAGACTGATTCAAACCCATATCAAACTTATAGGGGACCTATACAGCAAATACAGGATTAAATCTGGCCAACTGTATTAAAATTTTAGCTATCGGTGTCTTTTCTGGCTCTTCCGTGTAATGCTGTCAACGCAAGAGTTGGCTGCGCCGGGAAAGAACCACGAATGGATATTTTCCACTGAAGCGGCTGTGTACGCACACTTACAAGCTAGACGCGCCTGATATCGCGTCACGGGCCAGGAGAAGGCGAACTATGCTCAGATCGTCTAAAAGTGGGCAATATGGCCGAAACGATCAACGCCAGTCGTGGACGCGTGCAGGCTGGAAGGCCCCAGTAACCAGAGTACTGAAGAGGCTTGACTTACGGCTAGTGGAAGGAAGTCTTCTTCAGATTGATGACGTAGAACAATAAAAACCAAAGCCTACTCAGTTCGTGGAAGGACAAAAGTCGGCGTGACTATAGCAATACAAATGATCCAAACAAACGCCATATGGCAGGTCTTCGAATAAAAAAAAAACTGCTTTGTTGCTAATACCAGTGTGGCACTTATTTCCGTTTAGACGATCTGAGCCTAGTTTGATAAAATTGGCAGGTGAGCTGAGGTATAGGACCAGTTTACGCTTCCATTTGGCTCTTTACTCTCTTTATTTTTTATTAATTTTTGTGGCATACCGACGCAGAATTATATGAAATAAACTATATTCGCCATTCCGCTGAGGGCTTTATGCTCATAGGATGTCCACTGGTCAAATGTGAAATAAGAAACGAGTTTAAATCAGTACTGTGTAAAGGCAAGGGTATAGCTCATTGACCGAAAGAGAAGAGTCAAATGGGTAGAAAAGCTAAGGGCCATGCTATTTAGCCAGTACGAGCTGAGTTGAATGAGAAGACACGACCTGAAAATCCTCAGCACACTCGTAGCTTAGCATGCAGGGATACTAGTCGCATCGAATCGAAACACGCCTTACGTTCACCGTCTTGAAAGAGTGGCTGGAAAATTAAAGTAGAAACAAAACAGCAAAGTGCCGAGGGACAGAACAAAGGAAATTGGAACTACAGAAGAACAGCGGCGTGTTAGACAGACAGTCGGGGAAAAAGTGTTAGCCCTGTCGGCACCGAGTTTTCCTCTGCCCCCTGTACAAAAGGTGACGTGGGCGGCGGGAGAGAGCTACTACGTCCTTACCGTGCATTGGGATTGGATTTGGGGCTCCAGAATCTGCGGAGCTCTCTATGCTAAGTGACGCTTTTGTTAGGCCGCGGCCCCTTTCGGACGCTCGTCTAACCTCGTTGGCCGTCTGCCGTTCGCAGTTGGCCGGACGGCGTTCGATCAGCGCATGCTCGGCTCTTCGTGCCCTCCGCTGTGATCGGCTCGTCTGACGTCGGCGTCTTTGTTCCGCCCTAACGCGAATCAAAGGCGCGAAAAGCAGCGTACCAGATATTTGCTCGTCTTTCTTAGGGCCCGGGTGTATCCGGAACTTCAACGGTGGTCTATAAAAAGACAAACCAGAAAATCCTAATGTTCCTTCGTGGCCGTTGGTATAGCATAACCAAAAATCTTAGTTCGCAGCGTCAGGGTAGTCCTCATGGTCACATGTCCGAATAGCGAGGTTCAGTCGAATTTCATTTCACTTAGTGCGATTTCAAAGAATAAGCTTTCACTATGCGTTGCGACGTTGCCTGCGAACTTAGCATGTTGCTAGAACAGAATACGAGATTCTACTCCAAGTTCAGCCTGGTTTGTCTTGAATTGAACTGTATTACAGTCGCTCAACGACTTAGTGGATTATGTGTATCCAAAAAGATAACTTTTTAGTAGCATAATGTCAACTAGTTCTGCATGAAGAACGTGCGTTAGTCAATGAACTGCGTTAGCCAGTCTCAGTTTTATGTCGTTCTTTTCAAGACCTCTCGGGGTGTTCACTTTTGCTGCAGCCTTTATAGCGGACTGATGGAACTTCAAAAACTGTAAAGCTATAGGACAGAGGAAGTTCTTCTGAGCTATAGAAATTTGGAGCAATGGCGCCGCCATAATGGCTGCAGGACTAGTAGCAAACAAGGTGGCCTAGAAGGATAAATTCGAAGGAGGCGGCACGCTAGCAAACTCCCTGGGAGTCAGTATCTAGCTGCGTGAAGTTATCCGCTAATTCGACATGAAAGTTTGTGCTCACCTCAATGTGCCTAATTTTCATAATCATCCTCTCCACGTCCCTTCATTGGCAATGTACCAAGAGACTCTGCTTGAGTGAGGTGTTCACTTCGTGTTTTTCTCTTTTCAAGTGCTCAGTTCGTGCCATGCCTGTTACAGGGTGAAACGTCTGCCTTGTCTCCAATGCCGCCGGAAATAAATATATTTTTATTGTCTCTGCTCTTGCCTCTTCAGCTGATGGTGGCCGACAGCGCTGACTGCATCGCCCAAGTGAATGCTTCACACTTTGCCATCCAAGTACAAAAGCTGCCTTACAAAATTAAGCCGCATACAGACTTCGTGGCTTGTCTTTACAGCACACAGAGCTACGTCTTCTTTTTCCTTCAGTAATAAGTAACGGGAGTGTCACCACATTCACCACGGTATTGCCAAGGATTCCCCTAAATGCGTTTATTGCGCTTTGGACTTCCCTCGACATTCAGACTCGGCGATAGTTTTTCTTGGCAAAGACCAGTCTATAAGGGCCGTGCATCCGAAACTGCGTCATTTCGTCAAATAGCGCGGCGGCACGATGGTGCGTCTGGCCATCTGCGCGTTGTTCTCTGCGCGGTAACTCCATTCGGCCGTTCGTGTAGCTGGCGCCATCGATGGAAGCTTCTTGTAAGAAGACGTGCCAAGCAAAGCCGTTGTAATCAATAAATATGCATTTTTCTTGATTTCGTAGTGTTTAAAGCTTCCAGTTGAGTTAGAAATATGCCTGAAATAGTGCGTATCGACCATATCTCATGTTTTAAGAGAAAACTAATCACTGCAAGCAGGAACTACATTCCTCCGTGGGACTATATTCCGCCGCAGACTATAGTATGAAAGGGTGCGTTTCGACTCGGTAGCTTCCGCTTCATTGCCAGAAAAATTTCTTGCGGAGTATAGCGTGCAACAAGGTGCCGAAGTAGGTCACTGTGGTATGTGCGCGACTCACACAGCGTTTATTTTCTCTCTTGCCTCATTTTCCAACGATCACCTCGCGTTCACCTGCAAATATATATACACCCGGAAAAAAAACTTACACGCTCTTCAAATCGTCTGAGTCGAAGGCGTGGCCGCAATAGTTGTATCGCTTCCCCTCCTCCGCACCCCACAAGAGTGCCCATTCTAATGACCACGGCATACCCCCGTTGCATGACACGTGGTCATGCTCACCAACATTGTACCAACGTGTGCACATTGTACACGCTCTCGAAGCAATTGTATTCACTTCTGCTAATGAAGGTCAAGATTCGGATACTTTGGCCTCAGCCTTCGTCTACTAGGGAAGCCATCAACTCGTGCGTTATATATTTTCAAATTATTAACCCAGAATTTGAAGCCTGGAGGATCCAAAGCAAAAACCAAACACTCACCCGCAGATGCAGCACCATGTCACCCGGTTCATCCCACCGCTGCCACCAGTTGTTGCCGCTGCCACCCAGTTGTTGGCTAGGATGGGTCGGTTCGGAGTCGTTGCTAGCTCGCTGCTGCTGCTGCTGCTCGCTTGACGGAACCGCGGTCAAGCTACCGACACCCGATCCCACCGCTGCCACCAGTTGTTGGCGAAGATGGGTCGGTTCGGCGTCGTTGCTAGCTCGCTGCTGCTGCTGCTCGCTTGACGGAACCGTGGTCAAGCTTCGACACCCGGTGCTTTGTTGTTTGGAACGTCCCATCTGTGCTTTCCTTTGTTGGTGGTTTGGTGTTTTGGGTTTGCCTTGGGAGTTGATGTTGCAAGCCAAGATATCAACGTGGACGCGAGCCCATCTCTTCCTGCCCAGCGGTGGGGAACGCTGGCCATTCGAGATTTTCCGGGCCGCGGAGGAGCTATTAAGATCGACGTCAACAAGTCTCGCCGGGTGGCCGCCAGCACGCCTGCTTCTGTGTATGGCTGCGAGCAGCTTGAGTGTGATTGCTTTCGGGCCTGCCGCCATGGACCGCACGCATGGAGAGGACCCAGGTGCCAGACCCAACACCATGCTCGCGGCTGCGCTCATTTTTTTTCTGTGCCTTGGCCACTCCCCCGTAGTGGGTATGTGCCATTTTGTTTGAGGCCATCCAACCAACTCATGGTTCCATGCCGCACGAGCCAGCAGTCCACGTCGCCTCTACAAGACTGGTCGCTTTCCCTAGCAGCCATCTTTCTCGGATCTGGACTAACTGGCCGTTGATCTAAGTGTACAGCATCACCACCATCATCATCATCAGCCTGACTACGCCCACTGCAGGGCAAAGGCCTCTCCCATGTCTCTCCAATAACCCTGTCCTGCGCTAGCCGCGGCCACCATATTCCCGCAAACTTCTTAATCTTATCCGCCCACCTAACTTTCTGCCGCCCCCTGCTACGTTTGCCTTCTCTTGGAATCCACTCCGTTACCCTTAAGGACCAGCGGTTGTATTCCCTTCGCATTACATGCCCTGCCCAAGCCCACTTCTTGCTCTTGTTTTCAACCTCTTGCCATATTTGCATTCGGGCTGGAAGCACTGTGCGTCACGGGGGTATAACTCAGGTCGATCTGCACTGAGCGGCCGTAATTGACCTAAATCTGGAGCTGGACTACGAAGTGCGCACGCATTCAAACCGCTTTCAACTCTCGGTCCCGCCTTGGGGAAACCGTCCGTGACGGGTAATGTGCAGCTGGGTTTATCAACGTTGATGAAATCTTGCGCAAGGACCGCCGTTCATATGAGATGCGGTGGGATAAACCACAGGTGCAGTGAATAGGAAACGTTACAGCGGAAGTACCATGTGGTCCTTTTTTTTTTCTTTCTATTCCTGGCTTGTCTCGTTGTATATCACAGTGAATTGACCAACTTGCCCAGCTTTATAACCTTTCTAATCGGGGTGCAGGATGGACGCTGGTGGTTAGGCTAGCGATCTTCAGGACGGCGGTTTGTTATAGCTCTTCCGTAAATGCACGGGTAATTGCCATTGGCCGGTGCTCCAGAGAGAAGTTTATAGGCTGCTGAATAGTTCTCACCCATATGCAGGATAGTTCTTACCCATAGGCAGGCCCATGAAAATCCTACTTTTGTAGGGGAGAATTTCTGGGCAGAATTAACGGCCTAGTTCCATCCCCAAACGTTGGTTGAAAGTATACATTATAAAGCTCATCATCCAAAGGCTCAACTTCGAAGAAACCTTACCGGCATTCCTCAGCTCTAAATAGATGGCGAGAGCGTTGTGCACGTAGGCGATGGCCACAGTACTTCGACCATTTCTTTCCTATTGTAGCCTGCTGAGAAATAAATTCCAACGTTTAAGTTGATTAAGAATGGAGGTATACCCTTAGATCACGGTACTCGGTTGACAACTCTACATTAAAACGGTAACGCATGGACACCACAGCCCGTGGTGTCCATGCGAGGTGGGCGCATGGACACCACGGGCACTTACTACAGTCCATGTACAGCCTTTGTCAAAAGTAACCAGGCTGCATGGTTTCCTTCTAGCTCGTAAAGTGGAGCCGTTACAGCTTCCCTGAAATTGAAATGGTCGTTAAAGGTAAGGACTGGGGGTCCTCTTACCTTTGTGGGAATCCTGGCTTTCCGCCGTTGCCGTTGCTCGGCTGTGCCGGCTTCCCGCGTTGTTTTTCCTCTTTCCCTTGCTCCCGCCTCAGGCGGTGGAGAGGCGGCTGGGTGACTAATCACTGTCATTTAGCCACAGCTCCGCCCCGGCTCCCCACGGGCCTTTGCCATTGGCGCCTTTTGGCGGGAATCCGGGACCCGCTCTGGGCGGCCGCGCACCGCGCGACCGTCCGAGCGGGGCGGAGAGAGAGATCCCTCCGGAGACATCGTAAGGTGCGTACGCTACTGTTTGTCCGAGCCGGCCTTTGCCGTTCGGACCAGTGCATATACTCGAGCTCGCCCGCACGTGTCCTCTGACCTGCAGCGGCTCGAGCCTGTCCAGCGGGGTCCAGCGACCTCCGACAGGCGTACCTTGCGTTGATTGCCCACTCTCTCTCGCAACCGGCCCAACGGTCGACACGAGAGAGAGATCACAGCACTGCCGCGGGGACATTCTCCTGCAGCGGCGTGCTAGCGGCGCACATTGCTCGAGTCGCTTCGTGCGCGCAGCGGAGCCTTGCTCCTCGCGCGCCTCCGGGACGGGGTGACGATTGAGTGTGTGTGTACTGCTGAAGGACAACGTGAATAAACGTCTCCTTTGTGAGATTGGAGGCCTATTTCCTTGCGGCGAATCGCTCTCCTCCCAGCGGAGGTTGAGTGCACTGCATCGGTGTCCCAGTGTGTGTGTGGTGACGGCTGATCGGGGCCTTTGGCTCGCGCGAAGCTCGAACCCGCGGTGGGTGGTGGCCTGTGTCCACGTAGAAACCCACAACTGGCGCCCCACGTTGGGCGCCAGTTGAGGCTCTTGAAGCTGTTGAGGGCCGCCGCAGTGGCTCAGCGGTTATGGTGCTCGGCTGCTGACCCAAGACGCTTGTTCGATTCCGGCCGCGGGGATTGAATTTCGATGGAGGCTAAATACCAGAGGCCCGTGTGCTGTGCGATGTCAGTGCACGTTAAAGAACCCCAGGTGGTCGAAATTTCCGGAGCCCTTCACTACGGCCTCCCTCATAGCCTGAGTTGCTTTGGGACGTTAAACCCCAATAAACCAATAAACCAAACCAAGCTGTTGATATATTTAGGGATGTGACGTCACTTCCGGTCTAGTGATGTCCCTGCCCTCCAGCCAATGGGAATTATCAGGTGTGGTGACGTCACCTTCCTTCAGCCAATGACCCGGTCTGGTGAGGTCTCTTACCACCAGCTAACGAGAATGACCAGGTCTGGTGACGTCATTTCCCCCAGCCAACGGGAATTATTCGCTCTGGTGACGTCGTTTTCCTGCGGCCAGAGGTATAATTTTATGACCGATGGCACAATTTTTTTTCCCCGATGACACTTTTATTGCCATCGCAATAACACTCCAGGCTTACTCGTGGGGAGCCGGGTAAAATTATCCTTCATGGTGCCGTGAATGACGCAGGCGTGATCGGTGCCCTGTTGGATACCGCGGTGGACCTGCTGGTGTTCTCGGCGAGCCCGCCCACCCTGCAGGTGTAGATTGCGATCCTCATGACGGTGCCCATCCTCTGGCTTCCTACATACATCGTCACCCGCGGACTGGTAAGCTCCATGTTCTCGATGCGCTGTTAGAGCCCCGCGGGAGTAGGTCAAGAGCAAATTCAAGCACTCCTTAGAGCAGTGAGATCTTGATACTCGTTGGTGAACTCCGGGCAGGGCCGGATTAAGAAAAGTGGGGGCCCTGGGCTAATGCGCATCTAGGCCCCCTCTCCCTTTTCCTCCACTGATCCCCGTGCCCCCTGCTGCACTACTCGAGCCGCCGCGGTGGCTCAGTGGTTATGGCGCTCGGCTGCTGCCCCGAAAGACGCCGGTTCGATCCCGGCCGCGGCGGTTGAATTTCTTTGTGGGAGAAATTCTAGAGACTCGTGTACTGTGCGATGTCAGTGCACGTTAAAGAACCCCGGTGGTCGAAATTTCCGGAGCCCTTCACTACGGCGTCTCTCATAGCCTGAGTCGCTTTGGGACGTTAAATCCCCATAAACCAAACCACTACTGGAATGTATCCCATGTTTCATTGTAATTCCACCTAATTAAAATGAACGAAGTGCGATCAATTGGATTCGTGTAACAGTAACGCAGTAGCATTAGTTTTGCGCACAAAACACTACGGGACTCTTGGAACGCGCGACACGTGTCCGTCGGTGCCGGAGCGCCGAACGCCACGGAAGAGCCGCGTGAGCCGACCGACATCATGCGAGGCTGCATTGCAGCTAAATTGCAGGGCGCTGCGTGCGCCGCCTACTCTCCTTTTTCACTGACACCGTGCACAAGCCGACAGGCAGGTTTTTGTTCGCAGCACTGTTTTAATGCTAACGCATTAAAGAAAAGCAGGCTGAGCTAGCTTCCTACAGTCGAGCTGGGTGCTTCGGCAGCGACTACGAAATAGAAACACTCGTTAATTAGTGCCCCGAGAGGGTAATATTAAAAGTTGTTAAAATTAATTTGACTACACGATGAACGTTTACTACTGCCCTCACGAGGCGCATTTGAATAGCAGAATTAAAGTCCTGGATGAGTGGTGAGCGTGCTCGGCGCTGAGCCGAGTATCTGGGTTCAAATCCAGCCGCACGGCGGCCGCGTTTTGATGGAGGCGAAATGCAAAAATGCGCCCATATGGTGTGCGATTTCAGAGCACGTTAAAGATCCCCAGGTGGTCGAAATTATTCCCGAGAGCTCCAAAACGGCACCTCTTTTTTTTTTTTTTTTGCTGCCGCGGTGAATCAGTGGTCATGGCGCTCGGCTGCTTACCCGAAAGATGCGGATTCGATCCAGGCCACGGCGGTCGAATTTCGATCCAGGCGAAATTCTAGAGGCCCATGTACTGTGCGATATCAGTGCACGTTAAAGAACCCCAGATGGTCGAAATTTATTGGCAGTCTGCTATCATTTTCTTGTACTAATGAATTATTTTTGGGGGCAAAACGTAATGCTCTTGCTTCACTGTCGGGCGACGTCCTTTGCAAATTTGTAGCTTGACACAGTAGAAAGAAAGACTGTGCATCCATCAAGGCGTTACAAATGCAAACTGTGGGCTTTGCACCAGATCTCCTTATTTGTTATTCAAAGAAAAGTCGTGGGAAAGTACATAATACTTGCCAATTAATGCTCCAAAGCTAGACAGAGGACATTGAAGGATGCCCTGCTGCGGGGTCCAGGTTACTTTTGACCACCGGCAGTTTTGTAATGTGTACTGGCATTCATGCATTTTAACAAAATATTGTTAAAATGCATAAATGCTGCTGTCAGTGTAGTCGGCATTAAGAGAAAAAATTCCGGTGGCCCTCCTGTCACTAAGTCACGTGACCTTGTGACGTTATCACAACCTGGATCTCAGAAACCCCACCAGTGGCTGTGTTTGAAACAGCCGCTGTTCCAAACATAGCCACCTTCTGTGGCAGTGGCACATCACTTAACCGCTCCTCCACTGTGCCAGGATTGGTAGGAGGACTTCCTCCGTTCAATAAATGTAAAGTAGGGAATGGCCAATATTGCATACTTGGGCATGTAGGTAGAACCTAGGCGACAGAGAAGGACTACTTGTGCGAGAGGTATCAGTAATGCTATTGCATTGTATCCTTAAGTGTGGGTTAAGCGTTACGTGATGGCGAAGTAATTCTTAAGTTTAGGTTAAGCGTTACATGATGGCGTAGGAATTCTTAAGTGTAGGTTAAGCTTTACATGATGGCGAAGGAACGGATAGTTTCCATGGCTGTGAAGTGATATGCCAAGAAAACCCTAGGCCACTGAAGGGACCATTTACGCTATCACATCATACCCTGAAGGCGGGGCTTAAATGCTCCATCAGGTTTCTGTCCCTACCTAAATGCATATGAGCATTGAAACCGTGGTGTGGTGCTCGTCAGCTAAGTGCCTAAGCCACTGAGTTTTTGTGTAAACATTGGATTAGGGCGCTTAGCTTGTACTAGCTAAGTATAATAAGCCTCTTAGTAATCAACTTGCCTAACTTTGTTTTCTGGTGGCAAGATGTATTAGGCTGTTTCATTTCGACCAAGTTGTCTATCCACTGGAGAGAGAACTTAGAGCAGTCAGAATAATGAACACAACAGGAAGGGCACTTCTCACTGTACTTCCGGTGGTTGACCCTCTTGTCTGTCCTGGCTTCACTTGTTGCATCAAGTTGCTGAATGTATGGTTCTACACAGGGCGCGTGGCTATTGAATACTTGGATCCAAACCCCGAAGTGCAGAAGTACGCCTTCAAGTGTCACCGTGCCAAAGACAGCAATGGCATCGAGCTCATCTACCCTGTGAACGCAACTGTGAACGCATTCCACAACTTGTACAACACATTTGCGGCGGGAGACAGTGACGGCCACGTGAACATCTGGGACGGCTTCAACAAGAAGCGTCTCTGTCAGTTCCACAAGTACCCATCGAGCATTGCATCCCTGGCCTTTAGCCATGATGGCTCGCTGTTGGCTATTCATTCCTCTGCGAACAGGGCGAGATTCATAAAAAACCGCACGACGCCATCTTTGCGCGTCGTGTCACTGATCAGGAGACAAAGCCGAAACAACTCCATTATCACTGACTTGTTTTTGTTTTATTTCTTTATTTTATTCAATAAACATGAATGTTTAACTCTGAACACCTGTACTGTCTCCACTTCAGCACCCCTTTTGAAGTGACCTTGTGAATTGTTTTTTTTTCCGTTTTCATTTTGCTGGATGACTTTTGAGCTTATAAGCTTTTAAGCAACAGGCATTAGCTGCATATGGAAAGTGTACAGCTTGGTTGATTTCAAGAAGCAAAATTGGTTGTTAGTAAGTGGAGCTCAATGCTCACAGTACTTTCATCCAATATTTTCCTTGTTTGCAGTAGCTGAACTCAAATTAGAATATCGAAAATTCGAACTCGCCAGAATCGAGCTTTTGGTTCATTCGAACTGACGAATTGGCCGCGTCTGAATTACGTGTATCTCAGTAAGAAAACATGCCCACTAATTTGAATGCACGAGCGAGTGCCACTGTTAATTCGCTCAGTCTGAGCTGAGATTTGCCATCGGGCATCCGCAGGCCAGAAGTTGAGTGGTCGCACGTCAGTAACCACGGCGAACGATTGCATAAGCTGCCACGCGCAGTCTGCTGCGCTGAAATTGGCCATGGTTTCTTTGCGGCAACCGAAAGCTCCTCGCGAACATAAACGTAAGCCCAGCTGTGCTGTTGAGAAACGTAGCAAAACATTTTAAAATTCTATGTTTTGGGCATAGGAACGTTCTTTCCGCTTGGTAAGCGGCTTTGGGCAGAGTTTCGTGAGAATAGTATGGCAACACTGGGATAGCAGACGGCGAGTACGTCTCACGAAACTCTGCCGCGGCTTTTGTGGAAACCCTCGCACATTGACTTACATTAGAGGAGTGAAGACTGTCACCAGCGCTGAAATCACATACACAGCCAGTTTAAACCACTAGAGTGGTTTATCACTGAAACAATGTTATTTATTTCTGTCACCAATATCGGCAACTGTTATTTTGCTGGTCCTGGGTGACTCGTATCCCCATCGAGGCGCCCAGTTGTGGACGTGATGTCACTGCCGTTGTTACCGTGGTGGCAGTCGTAACTTAAAAAAATATATATCTAGAAAATGAGAGCTAAATATAACGATTTACTTGTAGTGGCAAACAAAAAAGTCAGCGGTGGGAATGCTGCGGCGATTGCGCAAACTTGCGCCTTTATATTAAATCTGATACATGCTGCTACAAAGTGCCGAGGGGCTGCACATGCGCGGGAAGGCTTAGCGCGGTTTACGTGTCCGCTGTTTGGAACGCCTTTGTCGGTGACTGCTTTGCACCCGCCGCGGTGACTCAATTGTTAGGCGCTCGGCTACTGTGCCGCAGTACCTGGGTGCGAACCCGACCGCGGCGGCCGCGTCTCAATGGAGGCGAAATGCGGAAGGCGCCCGTATTCTGCGATGTTAGTGCATGTTAAAAATCCTCAGGTGGTCGAAATTATTCCGGAGACCTCCACTGCGGCACCGCGGGTGCACAGTACCATGTAGTAACTGAGCTGACGTCGCATGAACAGAGGCTTCGGACGACGTAGGCGGGACTAGTCTCAGGATATTAGGGACGGAAACTACCTCGACCGGGTAGTTTTGCCGGTAGAAATCCGTCAATACATTACAGTCGGAGCGCTCCCTACCCAATGGGCATTGGAAGTCCCATGGACGTCCTGCGGATGTTTAGGATGTCTGCAGGACGTCCATGGGAGGTTCAGTGCCCATCGGGTAAGAATGTGCTGGTGGGTCGTCACGATGGACGGAGAGGGCCAAGGCGCAGCTCCTTAGAGAAAAATACTCGGGGGATGGAAGCACCGTGGAGTCTCCGCTGGGAGCATTTCCCGCAAGGTAGTAAGTAGCCTCGGCAGTTACGCGAGCAGAGTTGGGATGGCTGAAGAGGATACTACAACGCTAGGAATTACTCAGGAAGGCGCCAGCACCATTCTTTGTGATTACAAGACGGTCCTCCGCAACATTGCGCGAGGGCGAATCTCCGCCACCGAGTACCACGATGCCAAAAGGCAGGAAAGTTATTGGCCTGGTTTGGGTCCCGGCTCATGAAGGGGCCGCTCACCAGTACGCTCGAGGTTTTGTCAGCCGTGCTGGTGAGGAAGACTCCGACGCGGGGACCTTGCGAAGTGAGACGCTGGACAGCTGCCAGGCCATTGCGAGTTATTACAGAGATCTTAGGGGCGAGTCTGCCTCCCCCGAATACGTCGCTGAGCCGAGATCAAGCCACCACGGGGAGGCGACTGCAGACACGGTCGCTGCCAAATTCATGGATCAGTGCGAATATATTTCTGATCTAGTAAATCCTTACTGCCAGCGTTGCGGTGAACTAGCAACGCTGGATCACATAATTTGGGATTGCGCGGAGGATCTGTCTCCAGCAGGCCTGGTTATAGCTCCCTCAAAAGCATGGGAAGCGTACAGTCCAAGGCCGTGGCAAGAGTGCAAGAGGTAGCCAGAAATATTTTTCGAGGGTGTCATTCGCCGCCGGTAGAAAAGTAAAAGAAAGCCTGCGCCCAAACAGTATCGTAGTCCATAGAGTTAAAATACTTTTAATTGCTTTCATAAAGCCGAAGGGTCCGTCGTTTCGTTCACTCTAATCTCTACATAAAATACTTGTGCACACAGGATTGCTTGAACTTGATTCACTGAGAACATACGTAAAAAACGAAAAGTCGCGGCAGTTTCAACTATTTTCATGTGATTTACAACAACACAAGAGCTTCTGCTCAATAGCAAAGTCAGCAACTGCGAACGAATGGTATTTGTCAAAATTTATACTTCATGCATGTAAACCTGCGCCCGGCCGCAGAGGCGCTTAAAAAAAGCACTTTTTATTTTCGTAATAGTTTATGATCATTTGAGGACAACGCAAAGGATGAAAAAGTAGGCTGACGTGAAAAGGTATGTTTAATCGGGTGAACTGTGCCTACTGTGAAAAGGAGTGCCATACTTCGTGCGGTAGCGAAGAGGTGTGATTCTTCTCAGCAATAAGTTCCGCTTCCTATTCTAGAGCCACGACAACGTAGTACATACATCAATCTTTTCAGGAATAAACCGACACTCTTCTTATTTTTGCTTTTACATTTTAATATATCGATGCGGTGTGTAAATAGCATCGGCGAAATAAAAAGGCCGAAAGGTGAGAGAGAGAGAGAGGAGATGCGGCACTCAGAAAATTTCGGGGGGGGGGGGGGGGGGGGAAGGGGTGCTCTGGCACTGACCCCGCAATGTGCAATATTCGCAACATTCGCAACATTCGCAATATCCACAATATTCGCAATGTGCTTTCCTTCACTGTTTATGCTCTAGTGATATAATGGTAACGTTCCAAGGCGCCCGTTCAAGTGAGCGCGGTTTCATCGATAACCTGCCTTATTCCGTTGCCGTCTCTCCTATCGGGGTGAATAGGTGACGTTGCACTTGCATGAAGCAGCCTGAAAAAAGTCAGTCGAGCGCGGTAGGGCGAGAGCCTAAAACTTAGGTGAAACAATGCGATCGCCGCCTAAAAAAAAAGAAACAAAGGTTTTTGCTGTAGCCTCAGATGGAACACGTGCGAAGTAAGGCAAAAGATAAGGTCACACCCGCTTGTTCTCGGCACGGCGGGCGAGAATTCGCGAGATTAGGCCTAAGTCTACCGGGCAGTAGCGATGCGGCGGCAGCATGGCCGCGCCCTTTCAGTGGTGCTCGGGTGTAATTATCTTAATTATTGGTGACGTTGTTGGAAACTGACCTTGACTGAGTGAACTAATGAAACCCTTCCTGCCTCGCTCGTCGAACTGTGATGCCTCCTGAAGCCCTGCATTAATTGGGGCCTTGAAACTATTGTCAAGTTAGAGTCGGACCAGAATTGAAGAACCCAGCTATTACCGCGGCGCCTGACAACGTCGTGTTTGCGCCACCTGTTCGCCTGTCCATCGCTAAACACGTCGGATAACCTCTTCAATCACGAAACAACGAACTTCTGCAAAGGTGCCACTGCAGCCAGCCTGTCAACGAAGTGCGGTGTTTTCGGCGTCGCCCCTTCAAAGGGGGAACTCGGCTTGCATGGACGATGCCTTCCCAAAGCTTCATCCGCGGCAGCAAGAACGGTAAGTGTCTGCTACTCGCACTGCTGGATTCGCGAGTTTTGCAATACTCGAGCTTCTGTTAGCGTAGAAAATGCGCTGAACGCACTTACCAAGATAGCGTAACAATTTTTATCCGGAGTGATTTCTGGCGCCAGTCGCCGAAGCACAGCTAGCTGTAAGCAGGGATAGGCAACATGCGATCATGTGTAGCTGAGGGGTGATCGCGTGTCTGTTGTTGGTCTAGAAGTTAGGGCACAGCTGCAAGCAACGATAGGCAGCACGCAGTGATGTGTAGCTGAGAGGTGATCGCTGATCTAGAAGTCAAAGGCACGCCCTGAGACGAGCGTCTCTTCTAGAAAGCAGGGAGGGAAATAAGCACCGAAGTTGTCGCTCAGCGATTACTGCAGATTAAGGAATTAGAAGCACTGTTTTTCCCGGTACCGCAGGGATGGAACTTTCGTACCAGTGGGTTTAAGCATTCTCCTTTAGGAGAGAAAAGGAAATGTGGGGAGGTTAGCTGGAAGAGGACACCGGATCGATACCCTGCACTGGGGGAAATGGATGAGAGGATGTCAAGGTGCACGAGAAACGGTAAAGCGCTGTTCTCTAAAGAATGAAAGAGCCGTTCCACTTCGTAACACCTTAGAAGCCTTCATTTTTTAGGTGATAGAAAGGCACGAGATTGGCTAGCATTGGCCCGAATGCTCCGTCTTTTGCATCGATTGCACTGGCACGCATATATTGACGAGGGGGCCCGAAGTTTCGCCGAGACTTCAGCCCACTCAAGTTGCGCTACTATGAACTATGTCGAGGGCATTTTGTTGGCACTGTGTGGAGAGGGGTGGGCATTTTGCTGAACTGCGTGGAGGGCATTTTGCTGCCGGCTGCCTGCCTCAGCTTGATGTGCCGCTCTGCGTTCGCACAACAGAGTACGCGGCCCTGTAATTAGCCACAATGTGTACGCAGAAGCAGAAAACCTTCGCAACGTTGTCGCAAAAAAGCCCTTGGCGTGAAATTCCCAACTATTCGGCTCCGGCATACATGATCGTATCGCACAGATCTTCATTAACTCGTCGCGTTCTTTTATTTTTGATACCTTTTGATCGGCCACAACAAGAAGTAGGACCAGATTCATGCCAAGCTGTCGTAGACACGATGCGCTGCCAAGTTCCAATGCTATCGGGATTTGTTCGCCTATCTACGTAGCGGTTTGTTGCGATTATCTTTACAGTCACCATTCAGGTTCATCACCGCCGACGCGCGGCCTTAGCAATCGTCTTTCGCCAGGACTCGCGTATGCGCGCCGGACGTGATTAGAAGGCTGGCGAAATATCGCAGTTTTGAAGCGAAAAGCTTCACTACCCGCACTACAGCCGCGCTTAGCGTGAGCCGTCGGAGCCAAGATTTGCCGCAGCTGCGCATGCGCGAAACCGAGCGACGTCACGCGCGGCGCAGGTGGCCGCAGCCGCCGCCGCGCCGACTCCGCCGCCTGACCTTTCGGCGCAGCCGCGCGCTACTGCGCATGTGCGCCGCCTCCTCACCGCCGCTACTACTGCGCGCTCGCCTCCTCGACACCGTTTGACCTTTCGCTGCAGCCGCGTGTTTACCACAGTTACTACGTATGCGCAAGGAGGGCTATATAACGCGCTTGCCTACACCGTTATCGTGGTGCTCCCAGTGCATTGTGCGCGAACTGCGACAGCCATGACGTCAAGCAAAACATAACTGCAGCTTTTCGCTTGTATATCCAGGCTTAACCAGAGCTAAGCCACTGCCATTTTTTTTTCACTTATGATTTCGCAATGTTAGAAACTGTTCGCAGAGAAGTATGTATACGGGCTTTGCCAAAAACACCATACATGTTTCACCTAAGATGTTCAGCAATTTTTTAATATGGGCTTTTTCAGTTAGAAGAGTGCTTTTTATCTGCATAGCATTGTCAGCGGTATAGCTCATCAGATTACTGCTAAAACATGCTAACTTGTAGGCTGGTTAACTAAACTTTGCAGTTGTTGCTCAGTTTTATTTAGTGAGATGCGTGAAATCCTTCGTGAGTAATATCCATGCCAGTTTTTAGAATTTCGAAAACGCATTTACTTTCGCCCCGCCACGGTGGCTCAGTGGTTACGGCGCTCGGCTGCTGACCCGAAAGACGCGGGTTCGATCCCGGCCGCTGAGGCCGAATTTCGATGAAGGCGAAATTCTAGAGGTCCGTGTGCTGTGCGATGTCAGTGCACGTTAAAGAACCCCAGGTGGTCGAAATTTCCGGAGCCCTTCACTAAGGCGTCCCTCATAGCCTAGGTTTCTTCGGGACGTTAAACCCCAATAAACCAATAAACCAAACCAAAAGCATTTACTTTCGATGCTGTGAGCCAACAATTTTGCCTACGTCGCGTCAAAATACACGCGCTCTCGAAAAGCTTGCAGGCGAAGCAACCCCTGCAGTGCTCGTAACTCGTCCAAATAGCCAAAATATGTTTGGCCATAGCGCGGAGAGCAGCTGCGTTTCAATTCTAAAAACTGATATTCATATTATTTGCGCTGGGCCACATGCCTATCAGTAAATAAGGAGACTAACAGTAATAATTAAAAGTTCACTATTTTATATCAGTTACCATCCTACTAGTTAGTAGTTCTTAACTGTATTCTGATGCGCTACACTGCGGACAATGCTGTGCTGAAAAAGCGCTCGTGTAGCTCAAAAAGCCCATTTTCAAAACTCGCAGGTCTTCTTAGGTGAAAAACTCGGTATGCAGTACAGCCTACCTAGTTCGAATCCGGGCCATGCACCGTGGCTCGCTTTGGCGGTCCAAATGTGTCGGCTGTGAGGCGAACTGTTGCTCACCTGTCCGGGACTTCCCAAAGTGCTATAGACAGCCCCAGTACACGACATATAAACAAACTTTTTTTGGCTGTTTTCCTACAGCGGTTGCATAGTCCAGCGCAACATGAAGGTTCACTGTCGCTTAGGCCGAAAGGCACCAACAACTTTTTACTGGTGTAAGGTTCGTTTACTCGCCAGCCAATAATAAAAATGGCGGTACAGTGTTGAGAAACCTAATGACTAGCTGTGCTGATGTGTGCTGTACTCAGCCTTCTTGAGGTATTGCACAGCGTTAGAGTACTTTATTTTAGGTGAATTAGGCCCGAAGTGATCGCCTGCAAATCGCCAGACTACGTATTATCGTGCTCAGCATGCAGTTCAGCGCCTGCATTCGACGTCAACCATGCAGCGTCATGCGCTACGCGGTCGGAAGGTTAGTTGGTGGAGCGTTGTCTAGGAAAAAGTAAATATAGCTGTAATTTAAACGTACACTGAATAGTAATCTGAACTCGTCTTTTTACCGCGGGAACTCGATCTACACGTTCTAGGAAGTCTTAGAAATTTCGAATTATAGTCCTGTGCGACCGATTTCCTCAATTTAAATCGAATTAAACTTCCGTCTCCCGCCTTTTTTTGAACTCGCCGCAGACGGTAGGAGGAGTCAACCGATATTTCAACCAGTTCCGTGGCGGCTTGCCGCTCTGCCATCGGCGGAATGATACGTACCGGTCGGCGAAAGCAAAGAGTCCGCGCGTATTTTTATTTCTGTGGGCCTAATTTGCGGCTATGTAGCCTCTGGCTGGAGTAATTTATTCACGGCAACCTAAAAAACAAAATACAAGCGAAAGCGAAGCCGCCACACGACCGCCTGAAAGGCACTTCACGCGTTAGTTGACTCCTCCTACCGTCTGCGGCGAGTTCAAAAAAAGGCGGGAGCCGGGACGTTTAATCCGATTTAAATTACGGAAATCGGTCGCACAGGACAATAATTCGAAGTTTCTATGAATGCTCGGAACGTGTAGATCGAGTTCCCGCGCTAAAAAGACTAGCTTCGATTACTCTTCGGTGCTCCTTTAACACACACCACACAGAAAGACTGACGGGACGGGACGGGCTCCGAACGACAGCGCCCGTCCTGTCCGCCTTTCTGTGTGCTGTGTGTTAAATTAGCCCTGTTTTTACCTTTTGTTAGATAGACACCGCTTGAATGTGTCGTGATGGACACTGCAGAAGACCATGCACTTTCTAGTACCAGCTGCGTGTATAACTTTCCGACACCGCCGGGCGACCGCTGCTTTGTGATTGGAGCTCCGCCTATAACTTGAGTATTTCAAGACATAGTGAGTGCCATGGTGTCCGTTCATGGCGTCTGTGGCAACAGTGTTCAGAGTTTCGCTTGAACAGCGTAGGATCCCCACGACTGTATGTACACGAGTCACTGTCGCTGCTATGCCGACTTTCTTTCGATGATCCCAGGCAAAAGTAAATTCACCCAAGAAATGGTTTGCTTTGGAAGTCACATTTACAGACCTGCCTGCATTTTGTAACCGTTACGTAACTCTATGCTGAGCCACGTTGCAAACTTTACTACGTTTTCTGGCGTGCAGGGGCTTGTCAGTTCTGGTGAATGACCGTGACGTTTTCTCTTTACCGCAAAGTCAGTTTTTTTTAGTGCTTCGGCAGTAGACGGATCAGTACCGAGGCACTTGATCGTCATTACCTATGGCGTCTTAAAAATCACCCTCAGTTCCCTCTGCCTGCCAGGTAGCACCGAAGCATTAGACCAATGTGACATTTTTCTTTTGGTCAAACGTTAATTAAGTTTTCTTAATGACCTTTTTTAATAATTTCTTTACGTTACAGATGAACATCCTAGTAAACTTTTTCTAACATTAATTAAACATTATAACAACGTAAATGTAATATTGTCGAAAATAATGAAGCAACCCTGCACTAGTATGCAGGCCCACCATTGTGACAATTTAATCAACGCTTTGCAAGGACCAGCAACGAAGGCGACACTTCGTCTCCACAGTAGAGCACAACATGCGACTAGAATGTACTTACCTCCGAAAGCATGCAGTGGAGTCAAGCTTACACGCCCATTACTGAGAGGTGTCCCATGAGTGGTAGTAGCGAAAGGATAATAAGCAGTTTAACAAAATAATCTGCTTGAGCATGTTACCTATGGCGGGCACAATCTAAGAGATTTAGTTGCGCGAAGCACTGCTAGTTGGAAAACATGTTTACTGTAAAATTAGTGGAGAGTGTTCTGGGACTCGGTGCTAGAAATATATCTGCAGTGTTTTATAGTTATGATTCAAATATAATAATGTTTAATAAACAATAAGGAGACATTGCTGACTTGGAACGTTAAATATATGTTTATGCTGCAGCGTTTACCATCATTTGTTCATTTTTAACATTATAACAAGAGTTGAAAGCCAGGATTGGAATAATATTTATGTTCAGTGTTAAACTAATTTTTATGTGTAACATATTAACTTAAATATTAAGTTCTAACAGTTAATGCAACGTTTCAATGTAACAATGTTACTGAACTTGCATAAATTTTTCATAAGATTGTTCTAATTTTCCGTGCTACCTGGGCGTGGCCAGCATATCGCCTTTGACACGTGTGGGGATGTGGGAGGGACAGCTTTATTTTAACAAAAAGGATCCTTTGTTCTTGACCAAGAGTCCAGGCGTCTGTGCTTCACTGAGAACTCTGTACACTTACCATGATTGGCTAGCTGGTTGAGCAACTAACAGAATGTCATTCCATGAGGAGGCGGACCGGTTGGGTATGGGGGACCTGCCATCGGTTGGGGGCATTCCCACACCGTGTACTGTGCGATGTCAGTGCGCGTTAAAGAACCCCAGGTGGTCGAAATTTCCGGAGCCCTCCACTACGGCGTCTCTCATAGCCTGAGGCGCTTTGGGATGTTAAACTCCCATAAAACGTCCCACAGGTTGTGTATGAGGGTGCCTTGGCCGCCCCACATGTTGAGCAGAGTAGGAAGGTCAAGGTGGGGTGGTGGCGATGAATGTCTGCAGTTGCCGCCAGACTGCACTGTATTTTGAATTTCGTGTACGGTGAGGTGGTGGGAGGGTAAGCGCCTGTTTTTGTAATAAGTGGTTTTTTGATGGTATGTGAGAAGAGCCCGAGAGGATTCCTGCGTGGGTTTGGGTGTCCCATCTTCTTGGGGCCTGAAGGATAGTTCTCGAGTCAGCGTATGAACACGCTGGTTACCGGGGATCGAGACTTACCCAGGAACCCACGTGAGGGTTATCTCTTGGGTAAGCGTATGTCCTGATGCGAGAATGCGTCGGGCGATTGACGTGATAATGCTTTGCTGAGTGACGGTACACAGCTTTGGAGACGGTGGAGATATCCGTGATGTTGGGATCTTGTGCATAGTGTATAAGCACCAAGCCCATGGCCGCGCCTTCAGCCTCCGTGGGGAAGGTGGCTGCGGCCCCGACGGTGCCATCCTCGATAGTAGGCGGGGACAGCTGCATAATAGCCCGGTAGGGTGCGTTGTGCCGCGTTTGCATACATGTCGGGTCTGCCTCTGTAGTGGTTGTTGTAATACTAGGCTCGTGCCTGGCGTCTGGCCCCGTGTAGCTCGGGGCTCATATTTCTGGGTAGAGGTTTGATGCGCATTGGACCCTGGATGTCAGGTGCAATGATTTGATAGTTGGGGGCAGGTGAGCAGGTAGATTGGAGCCTGGCGAAGATGCCGTAAGAGATGTTGGCCGGTTTCTGTGCGGGTTAGTTGAAGTATCTGGTTGTCTCGTTTGGCTTCGTGGAGTTCCGAGATAGTTTTGTAGGTGCCCGTTGAGAGTAGTGATTTGTGCTAAGCGACTGTGGTAGGCGGAGCCTTGAGATTATTGCCTTTCTAATAAAAGCATCAGCTTTGTCTTGTGAGAAAGCGGTAAGGAACGTGAAAAGTCGTGTCTGGTGATGAGGGCGTCTGTCATATTAAAGGTTTCCCTCTCCGACAGTCCATGGTTGCATGTGGCTACACTGCGGACAAGACCCTCGATTTGTTTGGTTCGCTTCTCTAGGAGTTGTACAGTGAAGGTTGCATCCAAAGCGTCCTGTATGTGCAGTCCAAGGACCTATGGAGTCAAGGACGTTGGAGTCCAAGGAGTCTATTGACCAACTCCAGGGGACCAGCGGTACGTGGTCGTCGTACATTCGGAGGTGCATGCGTGGATCCCGGGGAAGTGGTCTGATCATCAGCAGTTCCGATTTGAGCGGGGAGCACATAAGGCCCATATTGGTCAGGTTCGAGGTGATGATATCAACTGCCAATTGTAAGGTGTCTTGCGCCTCTCCTGTGTAGCCTTCAGTCGTTGATGTCGGCGTATATTGCCGAGTGGAGGTCAGGTATGTTGGTCAGTTGTTTGGCCAGCGGGGCTAGAGTTACATTAAATAAGAGGGGGGAGAGAAGAGCTCCTTGTGGAGTGCCCCGGTTGGGGAGGGAGAACGGAGGTGACGGTATAGTGCCGAGTTGGATCTGGGCCGTTGATTGTGTCTTATTAAGAAGGCTTGGATGTAGCGCCACATTTGCGAAGGTTATGTTCGTGGCTAGTATTGTTTCTGGCTACTTTAACTATCTTATCCATATTTTTAATTATTTTATTTACATGATACTGGAGACCTTTTTGGTCCAAGCAAGGAGGCAAAAACAAATTGTACAAGAAATTGTTACAGAGCATTGAACAAATGCAGCTTACGTACATACGTATGTTTAAAATTCATGCATGCAGCTATAAAAGCACTCCGAGATACATCTTCGTCAGATCTAAAATAGTCACAAATGCAAGTTTCAGAAGGGCATTTTGAGTGGTTAAAAGATATATATTGCTAATGACATTTCCCTCTTTGTCTCTTAGCGCATACATCTAGTATCTACCTATGAGTAGTTTTTTCTTCACTGCTTTTAGGCTACCTCCGTTCCACTCCTACCTTTATCCCTTCCTTTGCGGCGCTTTTCGGGTTGTCCACCGAGATGTGTGATGCAGTTACTGCATCATTTCCTTTCCTTAGAACCAATTCTCAAACTAATTTTGTTTTCTTCAGGGCTCGGCTTAAAACCTCGGAAGTCCGTCTCAAATACAGGAAGCATCCAGTAGCAGCCGGCCTCAACACGATTGATTCCTTGTTGCGTGCTGCCCCTTTCCATGTTGATCGTATTATTAACTCTTCCTCAAAACACATTAAAAAAGTAATCAAATCAGTTCCAAAATACCATGCACAGAGCGATCTCCACAAAAGCGATTGGCTCTCCGAAGCGCGCGTCCCGCCCTACAACTTTGATAGGGCACACTACACTCTCTCTTAAAATTAAAAAGAAAACAAACTAAACTGACCCCGGAGTTGAGTTCTACACGGGTCTATCCGGCGCCTTCCTAGAACACATTCAATTAGGACCTTCCGATCTCCCCTTCGGAGTGGGGGGGCGGGGGGGGGGGGGGGGGGGGGCGATTTGTAGTTGGCCGTTTGCGATCTGCTGTCGCTTGCCGTTCTGATCTTCTTTCTTAGAACTGTCCTATCTCCTACTCTCTTCTTGGTTTTTCCTTTTTTCCTGGCGGCGAGGGCTAACATTGTGTGGCTGACGACCCTGTTTCGCGCCATATTAGGTTACAGTGGTGGTGCGCAGTTGGCGTGTGTAGGGCTTTTTAAGGGCTCCTGTCCAGTCCCCATGTTGGGCTCCGCGGTGGGCGGCTGGCACCTTTGTTGAACACCAAAACTTTTTTATGGCTTCTCATTTTTTAACGCCGATCTCCGCTGCAAAAGAGGGCGCACCGAGACAGCAAAATTCTTCCCAAATAACCAAAACAGCTTAGAACGGTTCCACGAAGTGCACTCTGAACACGCAGAGAAGAACGGCTAGATGCATTACACCATTTCTTGTCACCAGAACTTTCACAGATAGCATAGGCCAGGGCTATAAGATAAAAAAACCAGCAAACGGTGACCTCCTACTAGTAATCCTGTACAACCACCAGCACGAAAAGTAAGCAGAAGTCACCTCTTTTGGAGACACACCTGTGACACTCAACCCACCCCGATCCTTGAACACAGTGCGAGGAGTTAACGCAGACGACGGCCTTAGGCATGTAACAGAAGTACTTCTTGAAGGACTAGAGGAACAAAACGTGACTAACGGGTAGAGAATAAAAATGAGGAGAGACGACCAAGAAATAGCCACGAAACACATCATCCTGACTTTCGCATCAAGCATATACTCCCAGAATCCGTAGAAATCGGCTGTATGAAACTTCACTTCGGGCAGTACATACCAAACCCACGACGTTGCTTTCAGTGCCAACGGTATGGCGACAGCTCTCAGAGCTGCCGAAGCCAACTGACTTGCGCGAAGCATGCTTCACACGAACATGATTCTGATAACTGTACACTTGAACCACATCTGTGCGTAAATCGTGAGGGCAGCCATCCGGCGTACTCAAGTGCATGCCGAATAGCGATATGCGAAATACGCAGCGCCAACTCTCGCCGCTCCGAGAACCAAGTCCTCCGTGTTGGTTCCGTACAGAAAACGAAACCGCGGCCCAGCGTTTCGTTAAAACGGCTGCGCTTCGTTTGAAAAGTGAAATGCCGATGGGATTTTACGCTACGGTGTCCACTATACAAAGAAACTACGATGCGTGCCAGAACCTGGTGTGTTCTAGCTTGTCACTTTTCTATTTCTTTTACTCTGTCCCAATGTTCTCCAAATGCCATGCGATCGAGGTACAAACTTAGGCTCTAAGCACGAAAACATTAAAAAAAAAACTATAATATCTTCCGCCGCAACCGAGAGCAGGTTAGCAGACGTTCGGATGGCGTTCCCATCATCGTTAAAAATGGAGATGCATTTCGCGAACACAAGCTTAAAACTAGATTAGAAACTGTGGCAGCCATCCTACAAACATTTAAAACATTTACGGTATGCTGCGTGTACCTGGAGCTACATGTTAATCTAAGCAATCATGAATTAGAAGACCTTTTGGAGCAGCACCCAGAGCCATATCTAATATCTGGAGATTTTAACGCGCACTCCAGATTTCAGGGTACTGACAAAACTGACACTAGAGGACAATTCATTGAGGATGTTATACTGTGTAATGACCTCTATCTATTAAAAACTGGAAAACCAACCTGTTGTTCTCCTAGCTCAGGACAAATGAGCTGTATAGATTTATCTTTTAGTTCGCCATCTATATTTAGATACAAAATGGGATGACCTAGATAACCCACATGGAAGTGATCATCTGCCTATACTAATCAACATCTTCACTAGAAGTCACTCCATCAAAATCATGACGTTGGAAGCTGCATCTCGTCTACAGGGCACTGTTCCGAGAAAAGGCCAGCCTAGAAAAAAATAGTTACCGACAACCTCAGTTTTAGACAACCTTAACGAACTTTTCACGACGTGTACTATTACCGCTGCGCGCCTAGTCATCCCTCAGTCCTCTGGAGTAGTAAAACAGAGTAAAAAAGTATTGCAAACAAGAACGTAGGGAAGCTAAAGAGATAGAAAAGAATGCTTGGGGATTTTCCAGTAGGTATGCAACGCAGGATAATTGAACAAACTTTGGTTTGGTTTGGTTTATGGGGTTTAACGTCCCAAAGTGACTGAGGCTATGAGAGACGCCGTAGTGGAGGGCTCCGGAAATTGGGACCACCTGGGGTTCTTTAACGTGCACTGACATCGCACAGTACACGGGTCTGTTAAGAAGGCGAGAGCGAAAGACCGATGTATCCGTCACAGTGCCGCAAAAACTTCTCGGCAAAATTATGTGTCGTCATAAACAGCTCAACAACATTAAAACACATATGGGAGAAAGCTCTAAAGATAAATGGCAGCTATTCCCCATTCACAGTTCGCCTTCTGACAGCCCCTGCTGTACAGACAGATATAGAACAGGAAAGCATTTCGGGTGAATACTTTTCTGCAGTTTCCAGTTCGTCACAGTACACAGAAACAGTCCTAAAATACAAAAACACAGCTGAAAAACACACTGACAACAAGTGGCAGCACAAATGAACCTTGCAATAGTTCAATCACGCTTCAAGAAATCCATGAACTAATTTCCACTGATAAAAAGGCTGCACCCGACCCATATGAAGTACCGTCTTTGTCAAAAGTAACCAGGCTGGATGGTTTGCTTCTAGCTCGTGCAGTGGAGCCCTTACGGCTTCCCTGAAGCTGTAATGGTCGTTAAAGGTAAGGACTGGGTGTCTTCTTACCTTCCAACATCTTTTGATCTTTAGGAAAGCCCCATGGGCTCCACTATACAAGCTAGAAGCAAACCATGCAGCCTGGTTACTTTTGACAAAGACGGTACATTATCAAATGCTAGCCTATCTCTCCAGATATGTCGTAGATACACTTTGAAGACTTTTTTGTAACAAATTTTGGGCATTGGGTAAAGTACCCGAAGCCTGGAGAAAAACTATTATTGTGCAGTTTCTTAAACCAGGAAAGCCACCAACCTCTCCTAACAATTATAGACCCATAGCCCTTACCGGTTGCCTCTCAAAATACTTTGAAAGTGTCCTGAATATGAGATAAACTTTTGTCCTTCTATCCTCCGAACTTCTTGACATCCGTCAGTGTGGTTTTAAAAAGGGATGCTCCACTCCAGATCACCTAGTTCGTCTTGAAATGCTGTCCGGGAAGCTCTTGTACACAAACAACACTGCAGTCTCTTTTGATTTAGAGAAGGCATACGACACAACCTAGAGGTTCGAAATTATTCAAGACCTTGCCGAGCTTGGCATCCGAGGCAGAATGTTGACCTTCATAAAAGACTTCTTATCTAACCGTTCATTCCATGTACGCCTAGGCTCAACCCTTTCGAGGAATTTCATTAAGTAAAATGGACTACCACAGGGGCGTATTTTAAGCGTAACACTTTTTGTTGTAAAGGAGAACACTGTTATTAAAATAATTGCAAGGTGCATTATGTATTCACTCTATGTAGACGTTCTTCAGATGGGCTGCACATCGTCCAATGTGCCAACAAGTGAAATAAACTGACAACATGGACAGACAGAAATGGTTTCCGCTTTTCTTTAGAGAAAACAGTGCCCATTTTTTTTTCTCTCTGAAACGAGGCTTAAAGGCAGATTCCACCCTACACCTGAACGAAACTGAGCTACCCGTAAAAGATCAGCATAAATTTCTAGGCATAACGTATGACATAAAGCTCCCTTGCCAGCCTCTCATAAACGCGCTGAATAAGAAAGCCTTCCGATCCTTGAGCATACACAAAGTACCTTCACGAAAACACTGGGGGGCAGATAGGACATGTCTTTTAGCAATATACCACTCTGTGGAACGCTCTGTCCTGGTTTATGGATGTATATTGCATGGTCAGCGAGATCATCGTATCATAAACGAGTGGATCCATTACATAACTTTCCACTGGTGCCTACAGGTAGTTGCCCATAAATAGTCTTGATGTAGGAATTAACCAACCATCATTTACAGACAGAAGAACCATGCTTACGTGTTCATATATTCTAGAAATTCGTTCACAACCTAAACACGTCTGTCACCAAATAGTTACAATGTGCCCTTCTAGAATACTTTTTAATAAACCGCAAACTACCAGGCCACATGCTTTTGCGTTTTGAAGAGATGTGCCAAAACATCTTCGTAGAAGACACATTACCTGGCATTGATCGAAGACGAGATCCACTGCGGCCCTTGGTACAATTTTCCTGCAATCTGTGATTTCACTCTTGCAGAGTTACGTAAAAAAACAAACCACAAAGCAACTTGTAATAGAAGAACTTCTTGCGCTCGGGGAAAAGTACAGTACTTTCAGAGCTTTTTGTACAGATGGTTCAGAAACAGATGTTTACGTTGGAAGCACAGTGGCACAAGGGAATTTGAATGAAATAGTAAGGCTTCCGCAATGTGCTTCCATCTTCACTGCCGAATGTTACGCCATCTGTGCAGCCACTGAAAGAATACTAAACAAGAACCTCACAAATACATTTACACAGACTACATTAGCAGGGGGACGTAATTACGGCAGCTTTTAACACATACAGCCGTTCATTTAACAAAAAAAAAGAACAAAAAAGCAAGATAATCGCAGGTTTTCAGGTATAATCGGAGTGCTTCCCTTCGAGTCGTGAACAATATTTCCGTGTATTCTCGCTCCATACATATAAATAGTAAATATAAATATAATGAACTCTTATCTCCACCCGCATAACCTAGTAGTAGTAGTAGTAGTACAAGACCTTTATTCGGCCATAATTTACAGGCCGAGCATATCGACCGCCTGGGCGACCAGGAGTCGCTGTTCTGCCTCCCTTCAGCGCCAAGCCAGTCGAGCCAGGTGGTGATGGATAAAGAAGGTGGGGGGTAGGAACCCGACTGCTGAGCAGCCGGGCAATAGAAGGGCAATGAGCCAGGTCCACATAGATACAGGGGCAGTTGGGACAGGAAGGGTCTGATCGATAGCGATAGAGAAAGAGGCGAGACGGGGTGATAGCTGCATTCATTTGGATGTGCCGAAGAAGGCCAGCCTCCGGCACCGTGAGCGATGGATGAGGGGCCTCTCCCTTGTTCTGGCTCGTAATTCCGGGAAGCTATCTCATGAGACTAAAGATCTGATTAAGAAACGGCAAAGCATGAGGACGTCTAACTCCATAGATAGAATAGAACTAATAGAACTGTCGAAGTTAATAAATAAGCGCAAGGTAGCCGACATCAGGAAGTTTAACATGGAGAAAATCGAGCATGCTCTGAAGAGCGTAGGTAGCCTAAAAGCAGTGAAGAGAAATTCTAGGCATAGGTAAAAACCAGATTTATGCGATAAGAGACAAAGAGGGCAATGTCATTAGCAATAAGGATAAGATAGTTAAAGTAGCCAAACAGTTCTTCACAAATCTATACAGTAGCGATTGCAATCAGAATGTTACTGAGAGAGGCAGTAGAGCACACCAATGGGACATCCCATCAGTAACAAAGGAGGAAGTAGAAAGCCTTAGGAGCAATGCCAAGAGGAAAAGCAGCTGGTGAGGATCAGATAACAGCAAAGGATGGAGGAGAGATTGTGCTCGAAAAACTAGCCACCCAGTATACGCAATGCCTTGCGACTTCGAGCGTACCTAGAGCTTGGAAAAACGCTAACATTATCTTAATAAGAAAGGAGACGTCAGGGACTTAAAGAATTACAGACCGATCTGCTTATTGTCGGTTGCCTGCAAGGTATTTACTAAGGTAATCGCTAATAGGGTCAGGACAACCTTAGTCTTCAATCAACAAAATGATCAGGCAGGCTTTCGTAAAGGATACTCGACAATAGACCATATTCACGCAATCAGTCAGGTGATAGATAAATGCGCAGAATATAATCAACCCTATATATAGCCTTCATTGATTAGGAGAAAGTATTCGACTCAGTAGAAACCTCAGTAATCATGCAGGCATTGCAGAATCAGGGTGTAGAAAAGTGTTGTGTGAAAATATTGGAAGATATTTATAACGATTGCACACCTACCATAGTTCTCCATAAGGTCAGCAATGAAAATCTAATAAGGAAAGGTGTCAGGCAGGGAGATACGATCTCGCCAATGCTCTTCACTGCCTGCTTACAGGAGGTATTCCGGGGACTGGAATGAGAACAGTTGGGGAGAAGAGTTAATGGAGAATACCTGAGTAATCTGCGATTCACTGATGGCATTGCCTTGCTAAGTCTCTCAAGAGATGAGCTGCAAAGCAGAACGGTAGGTCTTAAAATTAACATGCAGAAAACCAAAGTAATGTTCAACAGTCTGGCAAGGGAACAGCAGTTCGCAATTGGTAGCGAGGTGCTGGAAGTGGTAAGAGAATGGCTCTACTTAGGGCAGGTAGTGGCCGCTGATCCAGATCATGAGAGGGAAATAACTAGAAGAATAAGAATGGGGTGGAGCGCATATGGCACGTTCTCTCAGATCATGAATGGCAGTTTGCCGTTATCCCTCAAGAGAAATGTATATAACAGGTGTATCTTACCGGTACTCACCTATGGGGCAGAAACGTGGAGGCTAACAAAGAGAGTTCAGCTTAAGTTAAGGACAACGCAGCGAGCTAGGGAAAGAGAAATGATAGGTGTGACGTTAAGAGATTGGAAGCGGGCGGAGTGGGTGAGAGAAAAAACGGACGTTAATGATATCCTAGTTGCAATGAAGAGGAAGAAGTGGGCTTGGGAGGGCATGTAATGCGAAGGCAAGATAACCGCTGGTCCTTAAGGGTAACGGAGTGTATTCCAGGAGAAGACAAACGTAGCAGGGGCGGCATAAAGTTAGGTGGGCGGGCATACGATGGCTGCAGCGGGCAAAGTACAGGGTTAATTGGAGAGACATGGGAGAGGCCTTTTCCCTGCAGTGGGCGCAGACAGGCTGATGCTGATAGCGATGATAATGTCCCCGTGAATGTGTCCATAAAGTTGATTGTTCATAGAAACGAATATCCGGGAAAAACAAGCCAATTTATTACGAAAAGAAGTTGGTGACGAGAGTTTGCCTCTGTGCATACCGAGGAGAGCATTATTATTCAATGCAGACAAAGCTGAGCTACGTGAAGGGCGTTCTCTCGGTCACCATTGTCCCAAAGATACTGAAGCGTTTTCTGTGGAGACCCAAGCCATGGCAGCACTCTTCGATGGCTAGATTTAATCCAAGTGTTTTTTGTTTTCTTCATAAGCGCACTAAATTCGCACGTGTACTCGCCACTCTTGCTCTTCATAGAAGAATTCAGTTCCATTCTTGATGATGACGATGAATTCTTATGGCGCAAGGCCATAAGAGGTCAAAGAGCGACACGGCACAAGGTTTTCTCGTTGCACAAGGTGGGGTCAAAGACCCATTTCCCAAGTATTTCACCCTAAAGAAGCCGAGCACCACGCCAGGGGAATCTTGTGCCCATTGTATCGCCGGTGGGCATCCGGCGGCACTGGGGACATTCAGTTCCATTCTTCCGAACTTCATGCTGGCCATTGTAAGGCTTTCGACTGGCTTCGCATCGCCTTCACTAGACAGCTTCCAAAGAATTTTCTACATATTCATGAACAGCTTGCTTGGTTGAGATGTAGGATGTTCTGGCTGTTCAGAAAGAGTGGTAGCTAGTGTACTGACACCGTCGATGTGCATCAGTGGGTGGAAGTGCAACATCGCAAGATAAGCTTACAATATTGTAAATAAACAAAAAAAAACGAAGTTGTGCAGCTTGGTCTAGGCGAGTGGTTGCGCTCCTTTTTCCTCCGAGGAATGCCGCAGGTTGTTTTTAGCGTTGGTGGCGTCAGAGTTCACATCCCTGGACGAGTGTTCGCGCCCTGCTCGTTTCCGGTGTCCCCGTATACCTCCTTATACTAGATGTGACCGTGGCCGGGGCACAAACAGGTGCTGAGTTTACGTAGCCACGAGCTCAGTGCCACGAGATCATCGCCGCGCGCATTCGTACCGCCTTGTTGACTTCAAAAGTGTGCCATCGGCATTCTCAGTTGACCCAAGTAACGAGCCCATCAGCCTGTATTCTGAGGTTTGTTCACCATTGCTGTAAATTTTCTGCGTGGACACGTCGACTTACGGAATGCGCTGTACGCCGCTTTAGCAGGCCACGAGACGACGTAACAGCTTGCTGCCTTTGAATACCCGCGCCTTGTGCATTCTTGCCTGCCCTCCGCTTGTTAGGGCGGTGGCTGGAGAACAGAACAGTAGAGGGGCAACCCACAAGTAGGCGCTGAAGTTATCAGCAGATCAGCTCAGGTCTCCTTAACGAGCCGTTAAAGGTTTCAGAGCCGCGGCCGGGCTGCAGCGGGGTGCTTTGAGGGCTCCGGATCCGTGGACCGTGCGAGTAACCCGAGAGACGCTTAGACAGCCATGCTGCTCTGTTGATACTTATGACTTGGAGGCAAGTGCTGTCTCGCTTTTCGAAGAAATTACTGAACGCTTCTCCCGAATTCTGCATGTAGTAGAGGGCAGAGGCACGGTCGTAGTTTACTGCCTAGCCGAAGGCAAGGAAGCTGTAGGCGTTCATTCTCTCCCTTTTGCTTTTGGAAGAACCGCCGCACGGGAGACAGCAGCGAACGGATTGCTCATTTGGTCCAACCACGTGACAGCTATTGTTTTTTTTTCGAATATTTTATATTGGTTGTACGTAAACCTAAGTTCTTGGTCTCCAATACCGTTCTGCCTCTATCTAGCAAGCTCCCTCCCTGGTGAGGAAATTCATCGGCCACAAATCACGTCAGCCTCCGGAAAATTAAGAGTAGGGGATCGAGAGAAAAAAAAATTTACTCGTGCGCTGCGACAAAGACTAGGTTACTGCTTCGCATTGGTCGAAATGCTTACTGAAACGCAGGAGAGAGAGAGAGAGAGAAACAACTTTATTGCCATAGCTTGAGTGGATGCTTGTAGCGCGACAAAAACAGACAAGGGACAGAAGACGAACGGGACAAGCGCTCCCGTTCTTGTCCCGTTAGCGCTTGTCCCGTTCGTCTTCTGTCCCTTGTCTGTTTTTGTCGCGCTACAAGCATCCACTCAAGCAAAATGAACCAACTCGCCCAGCAAAAAGTGTTATTGAACTTTATTGCCATAGAGTGGCGGGATTTAGGGCAGGTGGGCTTGGTGTGGCCCCCAGGTGGGGGCGACTTCCTGGGCCCACGAAATGAGTGCCAGTTGGATGCTCTTGTCTGGCCTTCTGAGGAGTTGGTTCCATCCTTCCTCGGAGGGAGCTGGCAGTAATGTTCTAGGGGGCGGATTTCGAGCGCAACCCCAGAGGATGTGCGCCTGGGTGGCGATTTCTCCCTGGTAACAATTTTGGCAGACGGGGTCGTATTCCCCGTCTGTGATGAGTGAAAGCCTAGAATGGCTAAGGATGGATTGTGTCTGCAACCTGCGGAGCAAGGTGGCTTGCGCTCGATTCAAGTCGGGATGTGGAGGCGGGAACTGGCGTCTCATCTCTCTGTGGAGGTTGGTAATTTCGGCAAAGGTCTGGGGAGCCTCGGCAAGAGCGTCTGGGTCCGTGGGGCCGGCCGCCCGGTTGGTTAGTCCTCGGGCTAGTCGGTCGACCCCTTCGTTTCCAGTTTCCCGCATGGGCGGGTGCCCAGACCAGGTTGGTCTTATGGTCGGGAGTGCAGCCGCGAAGGATGCGTGCAGCGGGGTGGCAGATAACACCTGCCGAGTAATTTTGTATTGCTCTTTTGGAGTCGCTGAGGACTGTGCGGGTACGTGGGTCAGCGATTGCCAGCGCGATGGCGGTTTCTTCTGCCGCTGTCGGAGAGTGAGCTACTACTGTGGCGGCGGTGACGAGAGAAGACTGTGGCGTGGTTGCACAAGCCACGTATGTGTTTGCACTTTGCCGTGCAGCATCTACGTATATTGCGTGTTCGTCGGCAAGGTATGTGGCATCTAGTGCTTGGGCTTTCAGCTGACGGCGCGTATCATGGCGGCCAGGTAGCATGTTTTTGGGGATTGGTTTTATAACTAGGCGGCTATAGACCCCTATCGGAATGGGCGTCGTGGGGTGGACGTCGCCTATGGGGTTGATGTTGAGACGGTCAAGTATGAGCCGCCCGTGTTTAGTGCGGGAGAGGCGGTGGATTTGGGCGGTCTTGTGTGCCTCTATGAGTTCTGTGAGCGTGTTGTAGATGCCGAGTTGGAGGAGGTGCTGTGTGCTGGCGTACTGAGGTAGCCCCAGTGCCGCTTTGTACGCTGAACGTATAATGCTGTTCACAGCTTCCTCGTCCTTCCGGCGGAGGTGATAGTAGGGGTAGGAGTAGACTATCCTGCTAATGAGGAAAGCTTGCGTGAGCCGACAGAGGTCATCCTCCTTCATACCTCTGCGGCGGGTGCTGATGCGGCGGATAAGTACAGCGTTATGAACGCCGCTGTGAGGTTCTTAGCTTTGTTATTCCATTGCCCAAAGTTTGTTTTCATGCAAAGAAGACGTAAACACACTGAGAAAGTTAGGTCCTTGCGAAAATTCTCCACGTATACATAACGAAGTCCGTACTAGCGAGGTACGACTATATATAATTCCGAACCACGATGAGGGTGAAACGCCGTGCCATGTTTGATGAATACATAGTATAGCGTTGTGCTAAAATAGGCTAGTGGGAAAACAACTCAAATGAATAAAGAAGGAATGAAGGGACGGTCTAGCCAATACCATGCGACTGACATACACGTCGAATGCATAAGCTTTGACTGATTCGGTTGCTTCGTAAGCAGCGTCACTTTTTCCAGGACCATTTGCGTTGGGAACTATTATTTAGACGCTGAACAAATATATTCCAGATGCTACATCACGAATAGTTCACCTACCACGTGTTTTTTTCGCCACATTTTGCATTGGGCTGATCATGGTGAAAAATTCGTGGTCGGTGTCGCACAAATCTATTCACTCAATTTATTCTTTTCATTCACAGTTAGTGAATCGAATCGATTACAAAGAGGCGTTATGGAGTGCGTAGGCGCACAGTTGTCCTCACCTTTTTAATTTCTCCGGCACCAGTTGGCGAGCTGTTTTCGTAAGGATCGGCAGCACACTACACTTTTCTTCAGGCGTTTTGCAGGGGCTTCAGATGCCTTGCAGAGAAGCGAGAGGTTTCGCTCAGGTGGACTTTGACGGGCGAGCCGATGTAAAAAACGCGCATTTCAACCTATGCGCCGTTGTGGCCTACCTGTTTTCACGAGTGTAATTTAAAGAAAGTGGACATTTGTGATAAATAATAAAAAATAACAGCCAAATATACAACGAAGCCGCTTACAAATACATATAAATGAATACAACTTGGTTCTGTCGTGCCTTAATGAGCGTTATTCCTGTCGCGTGTGTCCTGCAAAATTTGTATGTTTGGTCATGATTGTGTTTTTTATCAAACCGGTAATATAACACGTATCATCAAATATCCCTCAAAAGCGACCTTAAAAAGCGGTATTAGTTGCTGTCGACATAGAAGCCATACATAAACGCTCCGAGCTCTCATGCCAGAATACCGGCTTTTCTTCTTGCGTATACTTTGGATAGTGTGTGCAATGTCGGGTGCAAAAAGTGGTACGCAACATTAGAGGTTGTATGGCATGCTGCTTTTGCGGCCATTTTCGGCATTTAGGCCAAGCTGGAGCGCCACTCATCGAAACGAGCAAAATGACTTGCCTCTGGATCAAAACAGTCTCCTTCGATCACAGTACACCACATATCTAAGGTGCCGTAACTAGTTGTTACCAAGCTTCTCACATGATTCTCGGTCGATAGATTTTTATTTGCCTACTCAAATTTGTTCTATTTATTTTTGATTTTTTTGAAGCCGGTATCCGACCTTGAGGTAGCTAATGGAAACCTCAACCTCAGATGCTTAGAAACACTTCTAGAAAAGCTACCAGAGCCATATCTGTTAGTCGGAGAACTCCTCTTTCTGGGGAAGTGGAGAAACTAATCCCAGAGGTCGCATTTTAGAAGATTTTATTCTGTGCAGTAATGTGTGCCTACTGAATTCAGGAAAGCCCATGTACTGCTCCCTAAAAACTGCAAAAATTAGCAGTTTAGATTTATCGTTTAATTCACCATCACCTTTTAATGATGTTAAATGAGATCTTCTGGACAACCCACGCGGAATGGATCATTTTCCACCCATTATTATACCTGAAGAGATAACTGTACAGCAGCTGTATCCCACCAGTAGTCACATACGAGGCAGAAACGAGGAGGCTAACGAAAAGGGTTCTGCTTATATTAAGGACGACACAGCGAGCACTCAGGACCAATGCCACTCCGCTAGCCCCGATTACACTGTGGAGGTCGACAGGACCAACACACCGAGGTATAGCCCGCAGGCAAATCGTTTATTTGGGGTGATTCCAAAATACGATAACCGCCCTCAGTAGCACAGGCAGCAGGAAACGGGCACGGGGAAAGCTCGATGTCACCTGGAAAAGCCGCGTTTGTCTCATGGCTCCGTCCATCCCGTCCATCCCGTCACGCGTTGTCTCATGGCTCCTTCAACTCTCTCCCCGTGGTGGGCTGCCCGTGCGGCCACCGAATACACGAGGGGGAAAGGAGGGTCGCCTACGTGACGATGTGGATGCTGCTTCCCAGCTTTCTTCTCTGCCAACCCCGAGAGAGCCGGGAGGGTAAGGGTCGCTGTAGGCCACTTGAGAGAGTTCGGCAGGATATGCGCCGCCTAGGGCGGTCGAAGGGTAGACTGGATGCTCGCAACTGTTATCCCCAACCGTTCCCAATCTAGGTCTCCAAATACCTCCAGCAACTAGGCGGTGAATAGCATTGGAAATATAGTGCCTCCCTGTCTGACATCCTTCCGTACTGCAATTTTATTGCGGTGGTTATGGAGGACACCTGCGATCCTCTAGTCAAGTGCACCCTCGGAGGGCGAAGCCCTCCTCTAAAATAAGCAAATCACGGAACATGTGCTACTCTCGCTTGCACACACTTCCTTCTCTCGACCTCATCCCCTCCGTTACTCGCATCCCCATCCCCCGAAAAATTAATTTGGGCCCACTGCTCTCTGGAGTCCCGTTGTAGTTTTTTCGGGCGCGTTCCGACTCGTCCTATAGAAACTGCCCCCTTCCATACGCCGACCTAGGACAATGCCACTTCCATTGTCTTATCGCCCTCCCAATACCTATACTTCTCTCAAAATCCAACTAGCGTGCCTGGCTGGGATCGGCACAGCTGGCCGACTAAGTAGCCCTGGGCGCTCTCCCAAGGTCGTGCTGCTCTACCCTCCACCATGCTTTTCCATCCGCCACCATGATTTTCATTACAATAATTCAGCAATATGATGGCTTCCAATATTCCTTTCATAAGCTGTTCTAGTGTGAAGACAGTGGCATTCTTCGGCATTGAACCCCAGTCCTCCGGCTCAGTAGCCGAACACCCTTACCACAGGGCTAAGGCAAAATGCAACAGCAGCCATGGGCTGTGCACTGTCCGGGCGCGTTAAAACTTCGGGTGGTCCAGATTATTGTGAAGATCTTCACTGCGGTGTCTTTCATAGCTCATGAGCAGTTTGGGGACGTTAAACTGAACACAGCATGTAGCACTGTCACCTTATAAAAGCTGAAGCTGATTCAGGGATTGCCTGGATCTTTTCTTATCTTGCCCTTAATTCCCTTACTCCCCCCCCCCCCCCCCCCCCCTGGTAACAAATTTGTGCAGGTCCGTGCTGTACCCGAGCGCGTGGCTGGATGACCCGAGGAACAGGAGAAGTTGTCCACGCCGCTGCGCCTGAAGCCTTGGGCGGCAGAGCTCCCCGTCTCCGAGAACCTGCACACGGTGAGCACATCGCGCAATTCAGCCAAAGCTAAAATGCTGCGGAACCATCTAAATGCATAGTCCGCAGGAGCAGGACTAAGGAAAGCGAACTTTTTTTGGATGTCTAGAGTATATGAACTCCCCTTACTGTCACAGTTGTATTGTGGCCATGATGTTCATGTATTATAAAAGATCAGTTGCGTTTGGTATATTTGAAGGACCGGTCATGCTTGCAGTCTTGCTTTACATGTTGTTTGGCACCTGTGCACTGCTGCAAGCGCGCTATAGTAGAAGATATACGCGCAGTGAAAAAGCAAGGAGGTGACACATCAGGGAAAAAAAAAGGCGAGGATCCGTGTGCGAAACTACATATACATGAACTCCGCGGACGACTGGGTGCTGTGTGAGTATTTGGAGCCCCGGGGCCTGCTGAACTAGTTGCAAGTGAAATTAGTGATGACACATTGGAATGATGCGTGAGTCACGGATACGCTGCGAAAATGCTGAGAATGATTGAGTAATTGGGTGCGATGTCAGGCGTCACTGCAATTCAGCAGTGACGCCTTATGGCTGCTATTTAGTAATTACTTCCTTATTATAAATCTACTTCACGGTGGGGGATTTCCCTAAACATCGCACTACTCCTGTCTTCTAAGGTCCCTGTAGTGGCATGCTAATTGATCGCATGGATAAAAAGAGAAAAAAATTCCAGAAACAGAAAAGAACAAAGAAAATACCTGAAGAGAACCGTAGCAGGCACCGGGCTAACCGTGACGAAAGTTGACAATGGGCTACAGTTTCAAACCCCCATAACGAATTTGCGCAGGTCACGACTGTAGGCAGACACGTGGTTGGATGACTGGAGGTGCAGGACACGTTTTCTACGTACACGAGAATCTTTGGACGGCAGAGCTCACCGTCTCCGAGGACCGGCACACGGTGAGCACGTCACTTATTGCATTCCGTGCGACAATGCCGCAGCGTCAACGAGATGGTCTGTAGAAGCAGCAGGATTGTGGAAATTGCAAACTTGACTTGGCTGCACAAAGTACCTGCGCTCCCCACACTCCCACAGTTGTGTTGTAGCCAGGGTGTTTATAATATATCTCAAGGCAATGATGTTCGGTATATGAACGGACCAATCATGCTCGTCAGTGGGAATTTCGAACTACATTTTCTATGACTGCTCAACTGTGAGCATTATGGAGTAGTAGTATAAACTTCATTCCGCAAAATGGGACGGGGTTTAGGGGTTGGGGTCTTGAGCAGCAGGTGGTGTTCCTAGGTACAAGGTCCCATTGGTTCTTGCTGCCTCCTCGGCCCGCTCAACCAGCGCAAGCTGATCTTGCGGGTCGGAGCTGGACAGAAGCTCCTCCCGCTGCTCGACTGACGGGTTTGTTATTTTGGGCTCTATCGGACTCACCCGACAGCCCCACGTGGAGTGGTAGAGGGTGGCTATCTCTCCGCACCACACGCATTCTGGAGTGTATTGCGAAACACAAGGCGCCATGATGTGAGGAGAAAGAGGCCTAGCTTCTCTTTCGAGGGTGACAGCGCCCGAGCAGTTACTTTTGTGAGACAGGATGAACATCATAATCAGAGAGGGGGGGGGGGGGGTGGAAAGGAACGCGGATTTCGCGCTGACTGTTGACGACGCGCAGAGACATTGCAGAATCGTTTGGAGATAGCGACGGCCCCACGGAAACGCTTTCCCTTACAATCAGGCTCATCCTTGCATTGATTCCGCGGAACAAGAATTCCTTGCTGCTGGAGGCTAAAAAAAAATAATGTGGCTTGTAACCGCTTATGAAGTGAATGAACGTAATGGCCTCATTATACGCGGAAAGCTTACAAGAAGGTTAGGCCCTAGCGTCCAATGGTGGCCATCAGGGTGGTTCCTGGTATCGTGTTCTCCCCGCCTTTTCGGTCGGGTTTTGCACGTTGTTCGGCGGCCGCCGGCATGGTTCACTGGAACAAATTATTCGCTTTGTCGCTTTGGGGACCGTAGACGAAGACACGTACAAACTGCGAAAACGAAGTGCCCACAGTAATGGTTAACTGGCTAGCGAAGCAGCACTTACCACCAATTCGTTCTGCACTGTTTAGTTCACACGCTTCTACTGCAAAATTACAAGACATCAACATGACGAAAGCCGGCGCTGTGGCCGCTGGGCCCAAAAGACGCTGGTTCGATCCCGCGGCGATCACGTTTCCGCGGAGGCGACATGCTAGAGGCCCATGTGCTGTGCGATGTCAGTGCACGTTAAAGAACCTCAGGCGATTAAAACCTTCGGAGACATTAACTAAGGCATAGCCCATATCGTGAACATGAAGACAGGAGGGACTCCGACTTATAACTTTGTTTAATGAAGGTGCAGTCGGGGACAAAAGTCTCCGGACCACGTGTTCCTCTAACGAAGCCGATAGCTTTGCTAATAGGCGGCGGCTGGGGACCACCCTTGTGGAGGCAAAAGTTAAATTTTTGTTCTTTCATCTCCACAAGTGCGGTCTCCAGCTGCTGTCTGATAGTAGAGCTATAAGCTTTGTTTGAGGAACACGTGGTCCGGAGACTTTTGTCTCCGACTGTACCTTTATATTTCTATATCGATCGGCACACTGCTGTAGGTACCGAGGAAGGCCACAGCAAGGACACGTGGACAAGACTACCGAAAGGTACCACGCACGCTTTTTTTTTTTACTGGACGTTTTGTTTCATAAACGTTCATGAAACAAAACGTCCAGTATAAAAAAAAAAAAGTCTGTGTGGTTGCTGCGGGCTTCTGCGGTACCTGCAGCAGCGTGCACCCTCCTCTTGCGCTTCGCTTTTTTTTTACCCAAACAACTTATATGGTTCCAAAATTTCCTTGGCCCACCTTTAGCTGCGCGATCAGGGGATTACTTTATTTTACTCTGGACGAGGACCTATTCAAGCAGTTTCTATCATCGATAAGATTCCCATTTCCTTCCTCTCTGTTTCCCTGAAGCCACCCGTAGTTGTTCAATGACCTCCTTAAATTCCTTATTGCGTCAGCCTCGTGGTTTCCTCTTTCCTTCCCAGCGGTTTGTAACTTTGCTTGTTCCATTTCCATACTGCTGAGTAGTTCTTATTACAATCCCACTTTTCCATGGGGCGTTAATCTTATGCTTTCTCAACGCCTGCTGCTATTAGCGCTATTTGTTGGACGTTGAATTTTGCTTTCGTTTTTTTGTGTTTTATACATTTCTCTTTTGATCAGGGCACGCATATGCAGAATAATACATCTATGATCACATCCTAGGCTATACTCTCCCTCCTCGTCTATTTACATTTTGGCAAGCTTGCTGTACAGGGTGTTTCACGTAACTTGAACCAGTGATTAAAAAAAGTGGTGAATCGGATCTGGGTGCAACCAAAGACATATTGTTTGCCGTCGTGTGGCGCTCCTCAGTGTATCTTTAAAATTCTGTTTAATTAGTTAAGCACCAAATTAAGCAAGTTTCCTAATACTCACTTTAGAGGCACGTGCGTTCTGTTAAGTGTGTAGAGGGGGTTTAGAACGAATCGATTCAGTTTTTTGTAGCAACGTACTTCCTCCTGATCATCATCAGCCTGACTACGCCAACTGCTGGGCAAAGACCTCTCCCGTGTCTCTCTATCTAATAACCCTTTCTTTTTGCCAGCTGCGGCACCCGTATCCCCGCAATCTTCTTAATCTCATCCTCTCACCCAACTTTATGCCCCCCCCCCCCCCTCCCCCCCTGCTGTGTTTGGTTTCCTTTGGAATCCGCTCCGTTACCCTGAAAGATCAGTGGTTATCTTGCCTTCGCATTACATTCCCTGAAAATGAAAATTAGTTTTGAGGAAAGGAAATGACGCAGTAATTGTCGCACATATCTCGGTCGACACCCTTACCGCGCCGTAGGGAAAGGGATAAAAGAGGGAGTGAAAAAAGAAAGGGGGTGGTGGTGGTGAAAAGCATTTATTCGGCTATACTGTAAGCAATTTATTCGCCTTCGTCGTCGTCGCCTCTCTGGCTGGGACTTCATTCTCTTTCACCTGAAGATTCCCATCGTCATCGCTTGAGGCTGTTCGCTTGGAAGACGTCTCTGGCGAAAGGGCTAGAATAAACGTCTTACGTGAAGTCTTCCCTTACAATATTTACAGAGAGGTGCTCGCCCCTGAGAGGCCCCCAGTGGGTCTCGCCCCTTGCAATACTTGGCGGACTCCCTCATTCCGGGATCTCGTTGGTCATGACCACTGCGCACGTCCTCCGAACCAGGCCCTGTTGGGCGGATAGTTCCTGGAAGCCGGGCAGGGCCGCCCCCCAGTCCTCGCGGGTAGGGGAAGGGGTGATGGGGGGGAGAGAAGGATTTTTCATGCATGCCCAAACCATGTGGAAGGTGTCGGCCACCTCCTCACAAAATGAGCAGCGGCCTTCCAAAAAGGATTAAAGTGCTTGAGAACCGCCGGACACAGCAGGGTGTTTTTAATGTTTGTAAAGAGCCTGAGGAGAGTTCGTTCGCCAGCTTTACCCAGTCCCTTCATAGGAACCGGGTAGCGCCGGCGTGCGGCACGTTAGTGCTCAGCAAAGTCTTGAGAAGAAATAAGAGGGCTGTGATCTGGGTTAAGGTCCTCCCAAGGAATGCCTGGTGCCCGGTGAGTGAGTGCGCGGGCTACCTCATGGGCGGCTTCGTTACATGGCATGCCTTGGTGGCCGGGGACCCATATGATTGAGCGATGAGTTGGATCACCGTCGCGAGTACTATGGTGAAGAATTTGGTAGAAGAAAGGAAGAGGGGCCGTCGTGGCGGTGGCGAAAAACATTTATCAACAATTAAACAATTACAGAGATGTGATTGGGGTAGGGCCCTATTGGCACCTTCCCCTCACAATACAAGGTGAAGCCCCTATTCCGTAATCGCATTGGCAAGCAACGCCATCCTCGTCCGTTGAACCGAGGCCTTTTTTGGGTCTTGAGGTCTTGACAGCCGAACAGGACCGCCTCCCAGTCCTCTCTGGTGGGGTTGAGGCGGGGGGGGGGGGGGGGGGGGGATAGATGGGCACTCCCAAACCATGCGGGAGGTGTCAACCACCTCCCCACACATCTGGCACGCGCCGTCAAAGGATGTGTTGAAGTACTTAAGCCCCGCCGGGCACAGTACAGTGTTAGAGTTTTGATGAGGAGGCGCTCGTCAGCGCGTCCAGTCTCTTATAAGGGGTCGGGTAGTTCCGCTGCTCCTCCTTGTAGTAATCGGTGATTTGTTTGAATGTAAGGGCCAGATTGTCTGATTTGGAGTAGGCTTCCAAGGACAGGGAGATAGCCCGGGGAGAGAGTGCGCGAGCGGCCTGATCGGCCTGTTCGTTTCCCTGGAGTCCCTGGTGACCGTATGACCAAATCAGGTTGCGTGAAGCTGGATATTCGCATCGGCAGCTAAATTGCAGTATGCGCCAGGCAAGGGAGGGCCACTGAGCCACCGCGGCTCCGCTTAGGCCCCATTTATTCCTCTTGATTTCATCTACGATGTCCTTTGCCAGTTGCGGCCACCGTATCCCCGCAAGCTTCTTAATCTCATCCGCCCACCTAACTTTCTGCCGCCCCCTGCTACGTTTGCCTTCTCCTGAAATCCACTCCGTTACCCTTAAAGGGCAGCCCGCAAGGGCACCTTGTGTAACGAGGTGTTGGTGCTTGGCGCCACCACGGACCCTTAGTCCCCATACCGAAGCTGTCATCCGTACCGTGGCGATAGGTTGAAAGGTGGAGGGAAGAAACCTTGAACGGTGGCGGTCGAGGAAGTGGTCAATCCTCGGCCGATGGGCTCCTCGTCTGTCTACCAGGCGGGGAGTCCCGGGACCTTCCTCTGTGTATAAGGGTGAATCAGAGGCGACAAAGTATCAGGAACCCTTAGTTTATACATGCCGTATGGAAAAATCTGCAAAAAAATCTGATCGACCCCCGAAAAGGGGTCGCACCGATGTGAAGAAACTGAGTCCACAGAAGCCAGAAACGTTTGCGAAGTTTTTTATGCTTCACTCAAACACTAATGTACCGGTAGCCAACCTATCTGCATTTGTCATCGCCAACACCCTAAAAAGTTGTGTAGGCAAAGACTACAAAGCAAAAAAGCAATGAACCGGAGACCTCCTTGTAGAAATAAACACAAAAGAACAGAGCACCAAACTGATGTCATTACAGAATCTTGGAGAAATGAGCATACAGGTAACCCCGCACCGCACCCTGAACCACTCAAAGGGCGTCATATCTGAATATGAACTCCTACAGAGTACCGATGCGGAAATGGAACAAGAACTAGCCGAACAGGGAGTAATAGCAGCCCGACGAATAACCATCCGGAGAAACAATGCTGAAATCAAGACCAAACATATTGTACTAACTTTCAATAGCACAACTCTGCCTGACTCCATCCATGCCGCATACCTCCATTGTAAAGTCCGCCCATACATACCGAATCCGAGACGATGTTTCAAGTGCCAGCGCTTTGGACACAGCATGTTGGCCTGCCGAGGCAAACCCACTTGTGTCACATGCGCAGAAGACGCACATACAGAAGAAAGATGCGAACGCACACCAAACTGCATCAACTGCAATGGCGCACATGGCGCGTACTCCAGGTCGTGCCCAGTCGGGAAAACAGAAAAACAAATCATAACTTTGAAGACCACAGAAAACCTGTCCTACCTGGAAGCAAAAAAACGCGTCTCTTTCCAACAGAAAGGGACATACTCTGAAGCGGTGATGCGGGGACCGCCGCCGCCTTCAGTTTCTGTCGGCACACAGGTCGATCCGAAGGACCTGGGGTCGACAGCCAAGTCCCCACCACAGAAGTCGGTGACACAGTCCACAGGGCTGAAAATTTCGCGGGAAGACCACGCGATCCTCGCCGGAGGCCCTCAGGCCCCACTTTCAGCAGCGGCATCCTCGGCGACAGACACCCAGAACAGCTCTGCTGAACTGGACCTGTTGCCCCACCCCTCTAAGAAGGCAACTGCTGACCCAAGAGACTCTGCCCCTGGAGCAGAGCATGGTTCACTGGTGCCAACAAAAAAGACGAATGCGAAGGCCACGGGCCATCGCAAACAAGAAACATCCTCCACGTCCACCGTGGAGGAGATGGATGTCAGCGAAAGTCCGATGACATCTAAAACACACGTATCGATTCTCCGCGGAAATCCGGCGCCACGAAAGTGGCGATGGATACAACTCCTGGTTCGCCACCGCTGCAGCGGCGGCGAGACTCCCTAGAGAAAAAAGGGAAACCACGAATCACTGCCCCTGAGAATAAGTAACTTTCCCCAATCCCCAACTTATCACAATGGCGTATCTAATACAATGGAACTGTAGAGGTCTACACAGAAACTACACAGACATAACCGATATGCTCAAAACAATGGCACCTACAGCTGTGTGCCTGCAAGAAACGAACCTTGGGCCACAGTACACAAACATCTTAAAAAAATATAATATTTTCCGGAAAGACCGAGTACAAGCTAGCCGACTGTCAGGAGGCGTCGCTATCATAACGCAAAGCGATGTCCCTGCAAGAGAGGTATCATTAAAGACGAACTTAGAAGCGGTCGCAGTAAACATCATTAGCCATAAAACAATAACAATATGCTCTGTGTACATACCACCACACAACACAATAGCCATGCATGACCTAGAAGAACTTCTGGAACAGTTGCCAGAGCCATATGTAATAATAGGGGATTTTAACGCACACTCCTCATTCTGGGCCGCCGCGGTGGCTCAGCGGCTATGGTGCTCGGCTGCTGACCCAAGAGACGCGGGTTCGATCCCGGCCGCGGCGGCTAGAATTTCTTTGGAGGAGAAATTCTAGAGGCCCGTGTACTGTGCGATGTCAGTGCACGTTAAAGAACCCCAGGTGGTCGAAATTTCCGGAGCCCTCCACTACGGCGTCTCTCATAGCCTTAGTCGCTTTGGGACGTTAAACCCCATAAACCAAACCAAACCATCCTCATTCTGGGGAAGTGAGCATACTGATTCCAGGGGTCAGCTCATCGAGGATATAATTCTTTCGAATAACATATGTTTAATGAATACGGGAAAAGCCACGTACTGCTGCCCCAGCTCTGGAAAAATGAGCTGCCTCGATTTAGCATTTGCATCACCATCTGTTTTTAATGATTTTATTTGGGATGTTTTAGATGACCCCCGGGGAAGTGATCACTTACCTACGGTTTTAAAACTAACATCAGCTACATTCATCCTCCCTACGAAGCCACGGCGATGGAAAATTCACCTCGCCGATTGGGCACTTTTCAGAACGAAGGCCACACTAGAAAAAGAATATGCCGAAACCCTTACTATAGAAGAACTAAATGAAAAATTTGTCACATGCTTAATATCTGCAGCAATAGAAGCCATCCCACAAACGTCTGAAATTTCACGAAAAACACATAAAGTTTGGTGGTCAAATGAATGCTCAATGGCTAAAAAGCAGCAAAACAAGGCTTGGGGCAACCTTCGCAGATATCCCACTGCAGGAAACTTGCTCATCTTCAAAAGGGCTAGAGCCAAAGCACGATACATTAGACGCAGCGCAGAAAGGGCATCATGGCAAGAGTACATATCCTCCATAAACAGCTCAATATCATCAAAGAAAATGTGGGAGCAGGTGCGGAAATTCACAGGAAATTTTACTCCATTCACATTTCCAATGCTAACAACACCCGGTACTCAAAAAACATTAGAAGAGCAGGCCAACATATTGGGTGAGCATTTTTCCACAGTTTCAAGCGCATCCAACTACACACACACATTTCAAAAGCACAAAACAATAGTAGAAAAACAAAGCCTGCCCTTTGGAACATGCATACATGAAGACTACAATCAGCTTATTACCATGCAGGAACTAAACACAGTACTAACATCCGGTAAAATGACAGCACCAGGCCCAGACAATATACATTATGCCATGCTTGCTCACCTCTCTGAGGCTGCCATAGAGGCTCTCCTAAAATTTTTCAATAAAATATGGATGACTGGAGAAATCCCCCAAGCTTGGAAAGAAGCAATCATAGTACCCTTTCTAAAACCTGGCAAACCACAAACTAGTCCCACCAGTTACAGGCCAATAGCACTAACTAGCTCTATAGCAAAATCATTCGAAAGCATTCTAAACATCAGACTAACCTTCATACTTCAGTCCCAGCAACTTTTAGATATACACCAGTGCGGTTTTAAAAAGACATGTTCCACAACCGATCACCTTGTACGCTTTGAGAACACAGTCCGGGAAGCGTTCATCCACAGCCAACACTGTATCGGAGTCTTCTTTGATCTGGAGAAGACTTACGATACCACGTGGAGGTTAGGTATCCTCCGTGACCTAGCGGACCTAGGTATCCGCGGCAGGATGCTGAGCTGTTTGAGCGACTTCCTGACCAATCGAACGTTCAGAGTCCGCCTAGGCGCAACCTTCTCCAAGACTTTTATCCAAGAAACTGGAGTGCCCCAAGGGTGCATCCTCAGCACGACCTTATTTGTCATCAAAATGAACTCCATAGGAAAAGTAATCCCAAAATCGATAACGTACTCAGTTTACGTAGACGACCTCCTAATAGCATGCACGTCTTCCAGCATACCTACCTGTGAGCGGCAAATACAAATAACAATAAATAAACTGGCTACCTGGGCAGATAGAAACGGATTTAGATTTTCCCCTCAGAAAACAGTAGCGGTTCTGTTCTCTTTGAGACGAGGCCTACAGGCCGACCCCACACTATATTTAAACCAAACCTCACTACCTGTCAAACAAGAGCATAAATTCCTAGGGATAACTTTCGATAAAAAGCTCACTTTCTTGCCACATATAAACAGCTTAAAGAAAAAAGCTTCCCTGTCCCTCAATGTGCTGAAAATACTATCAAGAAAACGCTGGGGGTCTGATAGAGCTTCCCTGTTACATATATATCGTTCTCTGGTTCGCTCTAAGTTAGACTATGGGTCCATAGTATATGGCTCAGCAAGACCGTCCTACATAAAACGACTGGATCCTGTCCACAATCTTGGTTTAAGGTTGTCTTCCGGTGCTTACAGAACTTCACCAATAGCAAGTCTGTATGTGGAAACTAATGAACCGTCCTTAGAAGATCGAAGAACAGCACTAACTTGTACATACATCCTCAAAATCCTTTCTCAGCCCAAACATCTCTGTTACCCAATTGTCACGAAATGCCCATCCCGAATACTCTTCAACAACAAGCCCCATGCGATTAAGCCGTTGCTCTTGCGCTTCGAAGAAAAATGTCAAACTCTGAACATACTAAACGAAATCAAAAATATTGCCCCAAGACACGAAGCGCTACCACCGTGGTACACTCTCCCCATAGTGTGTGACGTCACACTAACACGCCTCAGGAAAACCTGTACACCACACGACCATATAATACAAGAATATCTAGCACTACAAGAAAAATAGAAATTACACGTCATTTTATACTGACGGGTCAAAAACTCATGCTCATGTAGGAAGCGCAGTAATACAAGGAGAAAATAAAAATGCAGTACGACTGCCGTCTTGTGCTACAGTTTTCACCGCTGAGTGTTATGCCATTTGTGTTGCGGTACAGAAAATAACAAATGAAAACATCAAAAACAGCATCATTTTACAGATTCACTGAGCGTTCTTACAGCATTAAAATCCAAAAATGCCACGGAGCCACTGATAGGAAGCATCATACACAACATAGTAAAGATCACAACACAAAAACATGTTATAAAATTCTGCTGGGTTCCCAGTCACGTTGGCATTAGGGATAATGAGAGAGCCGACATGTGTGCTGCACAAGCCGGAACCATGGAAATAAAACATGTGAATTTGCCTCCTAGGGATTACATGAAGTTAGTACGTAGCAAACTAAGAGCCAAATGGCAAGCCTCTTGGGAAAATGAAGGAAACAACAAGCTGCATACTGTAAAGCCCATTTTAAAAGAATGGAAATCATGCCGCCATAAAGAGCGTTTTATCGAAGTAATTTTATGTCGTTTACGCATAGGTCACACACACATCACCCATAACTTCTTATTAACAAAAAAAGACAGACCTCTGTGTGAAATGTGTGGTGAGGAGCTCACAGTAAATCACATTTTAATTTCTTGTTCGCATCTCGAAGTACTTAGAAAAAAGTTTTTTACGGCATTTTACAATGAACACATTCCATTTCATCCCGCATTGCTTTTAGGCGAGCAAACACTGGTCGAGTTTTCACTTGTTTGTAAGTTTCTAAAGAAAGCCAATGTTTTAAATCTATTATAATGTAACCTCTGTACACTTGACATAACATCATCTAACCTTGTGTTTGGCGCATGATAGCCATAGTTGCTTATGCGCCATAAAACCCTATATAACGTAACGTAAGCTTAAAGGGCAGCTGCACCACTTTTTGAGAATTTCGCGATGTTCAAGGATTCAAATCTATATAGGCTGTAGGTAAAGCATGCCAAGTTTTTTTGCACTAGCATTTAAAATGGTCACGTAATCGACGATTGAATTTTGCGCTTCTCCTCAAAGCACCAAAGGAGTGCGGGGAAGTTTAGCGTGACGTCACAGAAGGTATGATCAAGTTACCGCTGCCGTCAGCCACACACTAGCGTTCCTTGTTGAATGCTGCCTAACAATGTTCGGAGGGCATTGCCTTTGGCGACGTTGGTTTTTTCCTTCAAATTGGGCGTGTATGCATTGAAAATGTACCGATACCTTCGATGACGTCATCATGCCCCCCCCCCCCCCCCCCCCCTTGGCGTTGTGCTCTGCGGAGAAGCCCGAAGGCCGTCGCGATTTTAATCGGCGATTACTTCACCATTTCAAATGCTAGCCCAAAAGGACTACGCATGCTTTACCTGCAAGTTTCACACATCCGACCCATTTAAGCTCATCGATTTCTGAAACCAATGCAGTTGCCCTCTAACGACAACCGGTTATTTTGCTTTCGTATTATATGCCGTGCCGAAGGCCATTTTCTCCTCTTGATTTCGACTGGGATGTACTTAACCAGCGTTTGTTATTTCACCCACTCCGCCCGCTTCCGATCTCTTAACGTTACACCTATGATTTTTCTTTCCATAGCTCGATTCGTCGTCCTTAGCTTAAGCTGAACCCTTTTCGTTAGCCTCCATGTTTCTGCCTCATAGGTGAGTACCTGTAATATACATCCGTTGTATACTTTTCTCTTGAGGGATATTGGTAAACTACCATTCATGATATCTGAGAGAGCCTGTCATATGCGGTCCACCCCATTCTTATTCTTTCAGTTAATTCATTTCATTTATTGTTTTCTTAAACGCCTGAAGGCATTACATAAGGGGGGACGTATTGTTGAAACGGCGTAAGGCGATGTGAACTTGCATAACAAACAGGAAATCAAACGTGCACACTCACATGGCAAGGGCTCCAACCATGACAGGATTCGACAACAGGTGATACACCACTCTTGAAAGACAGATTAAACAATATTTGCTGCAAAGTGCGCTTATGCGACCAGGATCTGTATGAGAGGAATTTTTATTTTCTCCCGGAATGTTTTGTGATCAGTGCATGAAACGATGTCGTTAGTCTGTGAATTCGAGTGTTCTCGCGTTGGCAAAGAATGGGTTGTTGTAAGCATTCGTGCGGGCACCCTATGCGTGCTATCGGGTTTCCGTGACTGAGCCGTAAGGACGTTCGTAGTGACGTGGTTAATAGAGTGTGTCGTGTTCTCGTGCTATGACAAATGCATTGAGTAATCATAGGCGGGAAACGACAGGGCGTGACTCGGAGGGACTGCTTTAGGGCGGTGACGCCGGTTTCTCTTGAGTAACATGAAGTAATGAACCGAGCTGCACGATTTTGGATCGATTCCAAATCGACGGTGAGATATGATTGCCATGGGTGCCAGATGGATGATGCACACTATAATTTTGGCCGTACAAATGTTTCGTACGCCAGCTGTTTTATGTTAGGGGATGCAGATTTCAGATTACTTCTCTGGCAGCCAAGTGTGAGTGTAGTATCGGAGCAAATAGTTGTAATGTGGGTGACCCATGAAAATGATGGTGCGAGATGTACACCTAGGTGATTATAAGATATTGCAGCGGTGATCGGCACTGATGAGATACGGTTAGTGTGCACATGCGATATGGTGGGTTTGTGAGTGAAGGAAAATGATGTGCATTCAGATAGATGTAATGGCGTTCGCCATTTTTCGCACCATGATGCAATAACGTCAAGGTCCTGTTGCAAAACAAGGTTATCAGTCGGGATATTTATTGCATTATAAATGGCGAATCATGCGCGAAGACTCGTAATTTGCATTGAATGTTAGAGGGTAGGTCGTTAATGTATATTAAGAAAAGTAATGATGATAGGCCGGCCCCTTGAGGGACACGTGATGTTACATCTCGTAAGGGTGACTACAGGTTTTCTTACTGAATTTGATCCTAGTGCCAGTGGAAATAATCTACGCGCTGACTGATATAATCTGCGTGCCATGAATTTAATCTGAGTGCAAAACATTTAATCCACGCGCCAGCGTATTTAATCCAAGCGCCAACTCAAACAATGCGAGCGCCAACCAATTTAATCCCAGTGCCAACGCAAATAATACGTGCGCCAGCTGTTTTAATCCAGGTGCCAACCAATTTAATCCACACTCGAAAAACGAATGCTGTAGAAGACTCCAAAGCATAGAACACGAATGCCAGGAATAAAGATTAGATAATTTTTCAAACCATGCGATGCCTAAGCGAAGTGTCCACATATTGCATAGCTTTCATCAATATTATAACCAACACTACTTTGATACAAGTGTTTTAAAGCGCCGTTTAAAGCGCACAATATCAGCATTAAAAAGCTGCACAGGGGCTCAGTGCTATGGCTTACTGGCTCTTTATTACGACCATAGAACGGAGGAGGGCACAAATGCACACACTGTTTATAATGTAACACTGAATCCACTGTCTTCAATAAAAGATGCGATTATTTTGTCAGATAGTCAAAGAAAGTGTTAATAAACCGTACTTTAGATTAGCCCTACGTAGTTTCGTGTGAAAAAAAGGTACACAGCCAATGATGGAAAGTTCCAAAGCAAAAGGCAAGTTTTGCGCCTCCATTTCTTGTGGATTGTCGTCTGCTTTTGCAAAATATGCTAGGACAACAGAAAAAGACATAGATATGTGCACTCGTTATAGAAATCTGTGAACTTTCTTTTTCAAGAAATAAGATTTATTTCTCAGGCACGTAAAAAAGCATTGTTAAAAACACAGAAGAAAAGGAAGTTTCAAAGCAGACGGCTTTGTGTGTACCGCATTGTGGCTGCATTTGCACAACGGAGTAGAGCCGGACGGTGGTGGTACGCACTCGTATACTATAAGCAGGTGATAGTGTACCACTTTTCTTACATCTCGCATGGACATTAACGCGCAGTATTTTCTTCCATGGAAGCCGATGAGCCGTGCTCTTAGGTCCTAATTGGACACCGAAAACGAGGACCGCCATTCAAGCTCCCAGATGCACCAAGAAGAAAGAACAGCAAAGTCTCTGAACATGACAGGGCCAGAATTCTCAATATGTCAAGGCGTGGAGGAGATGTGAAAAAAAATGGCAGACACGCTAGGCATCAATTTAAAGACAGCAAGATCAATTGCAGCTACCGATAGAGAGGTGTTGAAGAAAGGCGGAACGTCGAAGAAATTCGGAAATGAGGTTGTAGCGGCTCTCAAAATTATTGTGGACAACAACCCTGCTTTCACTCTAAAGCAAATAAAGCAGGCGGCGGAAGAAGAATTGCCCGGAATTGCCATCAGCACAAGTAGCATCGATCGCCTACTGGATGCGCACGGCTACTCTATGAAGTTGGTGACTCAGAGGCCGATCGACCGCAACAGAGATGACGTGAAACGCACCCGCAAAGCATATGCGCAGTGGCTGCAGTGTGAAGGACCCCGCTTGTGCAGGTTTACGTTGATGAGACCAACTATAACATATGGTGTTCAAGGAGCTTCGGCCGTGCGATTAAGGGGCAACCTGCGGTGCAGACGACGACTGGCACCAGAGGCGCAAACCTTAACATTATCGCCTGTATGTCAGCAAACGGTGTCATACATTGGACGGCTGTCGACAAGGTTCACTGGGTCGTGTTTAAGGAATTTTTGAGCGATATATCAGCCCGTGTCGAAAGTGAAGAGCCTGGTTCAGAAGCTTTTTTTATTTTTGATAATGCCCCCGCTCACAGCCAAGCGGAACAGGCAATCCTGGCCAGTCAGCTGCACTCAATCAAGAGGTTGCCTCCTTACAGCCCATTTTTTAACCCTATAGAGGAAGTATTTTCAAAGTTCAAGTCTGAAGTCAAAGCTTTCCTCAGCGAGCGGAGAGACTTGGCGCTCACCACTCCGCCCAGACTGACTAAAAGGGAGCATCGGCGCAGTTTATTGCTCGACGCTGCTCCACACTGTATGCAGCAAGTACAGCGAGTAGAATGCGCTGCTTTCGACCGCCATAACTTTTCTTTTATACCAGCAGCTTTGCGTGAAGATGACATGTAAAATGTGAGATCACACTTTGCGCCACCTAATGTCCTACAGAAAATAAAACTGCATTTCAAAGACGGCCCCTTCTGTGCTTGTATAAACCTAGATTGTTAACACCGCTATAAGGCAGCCGCCAGTAGCTATTCTTGACCTAGGCTGTAAGCTCCGGTGTAGCTTCTCTCACTTTCCGTTCTAAAACTAAATAAACTGTAACGGGGGGTTTATTACGAGGTACTGGGGCGACGGGAATGGCAACGGCAGCAGTCCGGGATCAGGTCGGCGAAAGGCACACAAGCGTAGCGCTGGCCAAAGACTCTCGAGAGCACTGTCACCTCGTCTTCGTCTTTGCAAACCATCAGACGCATCTTCTTTAGCCTTACAATCGCCCCGGGGACAAGAGGAGCCATCCTGGCGACTTAGGATGATGGCAAGACGGCGGGGGTCGTAGTAGGGCTTGAGGCGCTGGACATGAATGGTCTCCCGTCCTCGGCGGCGGAGATCAGGAGACGGCGTGAGGGGTTCCACGACATAATTAACCGGAGAGGTGCGCTCCAGTACACGGTAGGGACCATGGTACTTTGCCAGAAATTTTGAGGAGAGACCGGGAGTGCCTGAAGGGATCCAGAGCCACACAAGTGCTCCAGAAGAATAGTTCGGTGAGGTTTGGTCTTGGTCGATGCGGGAGCGCTGGCGATACTGGGTGTCAGTCGTGAGTGAGCGGGCGATTTGGCGGCAGGCTTCGGCGTGTTGCGCGGCTTCGGAAACGGGCCGATATTCAGATTCATCAGGGTGGTAAGGGAGAATTGTGTCGATAGTAGCAGAGGGTTGGCGGCCGTAAAGTAGGAAGAAAGGAGAGAAGCCGGTGGTGGACTGCGTAGCGGTATTGTACGCATAAGTAACGTACGGAAGGACTAGATCCCAATTCGTGTGATCAGAAGCGACGTACTTGGAGAGCATGTCTCCGAGGGTTCGGTTAAATCGTTCAGTGAGGCCATTGGTCTGCGGATGATAGGCGGTGGTAGTTCGGTGAATCGTGTTGCACTCTTTGAGAAGCGCCTTCACCACCTCAGATAAGAACACGCGGCCTCGGTCACTGAGCAGTTCACGAGGTGCACCGTGACGAAGGATGAATCGGTGCAAAATGAAGGAGGCAACGTCCGTCGCTGTGGCAGCCGGAAGGGCAGCAGTTTCGGCATATCGGGTAAGGTGATCCACCGCTACAATAGCCCAACGGTTGCCGGCTGCAGTGTAGGGAAGCGGACCGTATAAATCAATGCCAACGCGGTCGAATGGGCGTGGAGGGCATGGTAACGGCTGCAGCTCAGCAGCAAAACGATGGGGAGGTGTCTTGCGACGTTGGCAGGGAATGCAGGAGCGTACGTACTTCATGATGAAGGTGTACATTCCGCGCCAGTAGTAGCGCAGCCGTATGCGGGTATAGGTCTTGAAAACGCCCGCGTGACCACTGTGGGGGGCAGCATGGAAATATGCGCATATCTCCGAGCGTAAGTGACGTGGAATAACGAGCAGCCACTTGCGACCTTCGGAGCTGTAGTTACGGCGATAAAGTAGGTTGTCACGAATCGCAAAATGGGCAGCTTGGCGGCGGAGCGCACGTGACGGGGAAGCAGCCGTCGGGTTGGCGAGAAAGTCGAGTAGGGAAGCGATCCACAGATCCATGCGTTGCGCTGAAGGCATGTCGCTGAGACGAAGCAAGGGCAGAGAAGCGCCGGAGGTGGAAAAGGTGGAAAGGCTGGCGATCTCGGCTGGAAGGGGGCAGCGTGACAGTGCATCGGCGTCTTGATGCTTGCGGCCGGTGCGATACACGACGCGGATATCATATTCTTGCAAGCGAAGGGCCCATCTAGCGAGGCGGCCGGAGGGGTCTTTCAGGTTGCAAAGCCAACAGAGCGCATGGTGGTCGGTCACAACGTCAAAAGGGCGCCCATAGATGTACGGTCGAAACTTCGCGAGGGCCCATACAATCGCCAAACACTCCTTTTCAGTTACGGAGTAATTGCGTTCTGCTGGTGTGAGTGTGCGGCTAGCATAAGCAACGACGTATTCGTCAAAGCCAGGTTTTCGTTGGGCGAGGACAGCGCCGAGGCCAACACCGCTGGCGTCCGTGTGAACTTCGGTAGGAGCGGCCGAGTCGAAATGGCGCAGAATGGGCGGCGCCGTGAGGAGACGGCGCAAGGTGTTGTATGCGTCGTCGCACGCATGCTGGCGTCAGAGAGGCAGGTCAAGACGTGCTTCAAACGGGAGAGGTGGGTGTCAAAGTCCGGGGAAAAGACCACAATGTCGTCGAGGTAGCAAAGGCATGTCTTCCACTTAAGTCCGCGCAAAATGGTGTCCATCATCCTCTCAAAAGTCGCGGGGGCGTTACAAAGCCCGAAGGGCATCACCGTAAATTCATACAAGCCATCCGGTGTCACAAAGGCGGTTTTGGGGCGATCGGCTTCTTTCATAGGAACTTGCCAGTACCCGGAACGCAAATCGAGGGAGGAAAAGAGTTCGGCCCCTTGCAAACAGTCCAGAACGTCGTCTATGCGCGGGAGGGGATAGACATCTTTGCGCGTAATCTTATTAAGGCGGCGGTAATCTACACAGAAGCGTATAGAGCCATCCTTCTTTTTGACGAGCACCACAGGCGACGCCCATGGGCTGCTTGAGGGCTGAATGACGCCGCTCTGGAGCATCTTGTCGACTTGGTCTTCAATAACTTGGCGCTCGGCGACAGACACACGATAGGGACGTTGTCGCAGCGGTGCGTGGTCACCTGTGTCGATGGCATGGGTGACAGTGGAAGTTTGGCCCAAGGAACTTTGATGTGAGTCAAATGAGGAGCGAAACTGATTAAGTAAAGTTAGAAGCTGTGCCCTTTGCGGCGCTGGAAGGTTGTCGTCGATGGAGCGAAAAAATGCTTAGGTTGAGGAGGGATCGGGCGCAGCAGTAGGTGGGCTGAGTGCGGCTATGGAGAGGTGCGGCGCGTCGTCCGCCTCTTCGCGGATGAGCAGAGACGCGAATGGCTGTACAGTGCCGAGACATTCACCTAGGCGCAAGGCGTTGGGGAACGAAAATGGGTTAGACACGAACAGTACGGAGAGGCCAGCGGATATAGTCAGTACGGCGTATGGCAGAGGCAGGCACTTGCGGTGCAGAAAGATAGAGGACGGAGTGAAGAGAACAGTGTCGTCGCGAAGAGGGCCGCAAGAAAGGGGTACGAGGACAGAAGGGCAGGGAGGCAGGTCAATGTCTTCGGCAACGAGGGCCTTAACACAGGCACCAGAAGGGGGGGCAGTGTCCAAGACAGCTTCGGGCAGGTGAGAGAACTCGATTTCAGCTCGAGCACAATCGATGATAGCAGCATGGCGCGATAGGAAATCCCAGCCCAGGATAACAGCATGAGAACAGCAGGGCAATACGACGAATTCGACGGCATAGATGGTCCCCTGGATGACAACGCGAGCGGTACACGCTGCTGACGGCTGGATGTTCTGAGCGCTGGCAGTGCGCAGTGAGAGTCCAGCAATTGGCGTCCTTACTTTTCTTAAAGAACTACACAGCTTTGCGTCCATGACGGAAACGGCAGCACCAGTGTCGACAAGCGCCATGACAGAAACGCCGTCGACGGAAATTTCAATGAGGTTAGCGGCTGACGGATGAGGCCTTTCGAAGTTCGTTGTGGACGCAGTTCTCGCCTCATGAACTGCGGCGCCTAGTTTTCCTCCTGGTTAGCGGTGGGGCTACGTCGCATAGGCGAGATAGACCGGCGTCGTGGAGAAGAGGGCCGGCGGCTGGAGAGGGTAGAACGGTCCGGCGAGAAAGTACGACTTTGCGGCGGCGCAGCTGGCACAGAGTACTGACTCGGTGGAGGCCAGTACCCAGGAGCTTGGGGAGGAATTTCCGCGTCCGGGAGACGACGGCGGCAATGCCGAGATACATGACCTGGGAGACCACAAAAGAAGCAAATCGGCCGATTGTCCGTTGTGCGCCAATAATCGCTGACCCTTGGAGTAGGTCGACGGTAAGCCACTGGTCCTCGCAAATGCGCCGGAGGCGCATTATAGATTTGCGGCTGCGGTCTTGCTACGACATCGGCATACGTCACTGGAGCCGCGACAGGAGGCGGTCTCGCGACGGCTTCGGCATATGTGAGCGGAGCCGCCACAGGTTGTGGTCTGGCGACAACGTCAGCGTATGTCAGCGGAACCGTGACAGGTGGTGACGGATGGGCCGGTGGAAGAGCCTCAGCAATTTGTTCTTGAATTGTATGTCGGAGGGCTGGAGCCAGATATGATGGTCGGTCGTCGCTCGGCAGAAAGGAAAGTTGACGTGCCACTTCTTCCCGCACGAAGTCTTTAATCTGCTGTAGCAGCGATGGGTCAGGCGTGAGCCCAGCGAGCGACTCAACCTGCTGTGGCCGCTGGCGTGTCAGAATCCTCTGCTTGCGCAACTGCTCAAAGCTTTGACAGAGCGTGACAACTTCAGCAACGGTACGCAAGTCGCGCGCTAGAAGCATCCGAAAAGCGTCGTCATCGATGCCTTTCAAGATGTGTTGGATCTTGTCGGCTTCCGACATACGAGCATTGACCCGCTTGCACAAGTCGACGACATCCTCAATGTAGCTAGTGAAGCTTTCACTAGCCTGCTGAGATCGTTCGCGCAATCGCTGTTCGGCTCGGAGTTGCCTGACAGCCGGCCGACCAAATACTTCGGAAAATTTAGTCTTAAAGGTGGACCAGGTTTGAATATCTGCCTCATGGTTGCGATACCAGAGGTTAGCCACACCGGCGAGGTAAAAGATGACGTTGTTTAGCTTCGTCACATCGTCCCATTTGTTGTATACGCTCACCCGCTCGTACGATGTGAGCCAATCTTCAACATCGTTCTCGTCGGTGCCGCTGAAAATGGTCGGGTCCCGTTGACGAAGGGAGCCGGCACAGATGACAGCCTGGCCCACTTGTACGGCCTGGTGCTGGACGTCCTCAGGCATCTTGCGCGTCGGGAGAGCACGACTACGGAGCTCCAGGGCCGATGTCTTGACCCCGGCTCCTCCACCAAATGTAACGGGGGGTTTATTACGAGGTACTGGGGCGACGGGAATGGCAACGGCAGCAGTCCGGGATCAGGTCGGCGAAAGGCACACAAGCGTAGCGCTGGCCAAAGACTCTCGAGAGCACTGTCACCTCGTCTTCGTCTTTGCAAACCATCAGACGCATCTTCTTTAGCCTTACAAAACCTTGAAGTGAAGAACCGTTCCTCCGGTTCTGTGACTCGTCCCACCTAGAAGAACTCTGCATTACACTGCTACCTTTGTTTCTGCTAGTGGTGTTGAATCTTTATCACAGCCTCCCGAAAAAATTTTGAACCGGTTGCATGAAAACAGTATAAAGGCCGGAATTGTAACTAGCATGCAGATTCAGCGCATAAGACAACCCATAATCAGCAGTGCTTACCCAACTAATTAATACACGACAGTCACAAGCCTCAAGAGTTGCATAAAATACTGAGGTTTAACAGCTGCTAATGGCTCTTTGATGTTGCAAGGTATGCGAAGAAAACGAAATAGTGCATGAGAATGTGACTCACAGGCTTGCATGGTCTCAGAAATTATCTTAACTTCGCTTTATTTATTCTCTGTTCCCATTTATTCGCATGCGGATTAAATTGGTTGGCACCTGGATTAAAACAGCTGGCGCTTGTATTATTTGCGTTGGCACTGGGATTAAATTGGTTGGCGCTGGATTTGTTCGAGTTGGCGCTTGGATTAAATACGCTGGCGCTTAGATTAAGTGCATGACACTGAGAATAAATTACATAGCAGGCAGATTATATCTGTCGGCGCTCAGATTATTTCTGCTGGCACTAGGATTACATTCAGTGGGAAAACCTGTAGATGTCATTTGCGGATTTGAACTTCGAGCGCTCTTTTAAAAAAATGTTCAAGCCAGCATAATTAGATTGGTAGGAATCCCGAGGCACGAAAGTTTCGCAAACAGATGATGATGAGATACGCATTCGAATGCCTTTGAAAAAGTCTAAAAAGATTGCATCTGTCTGGAGGTTATGGTCCATGTCCTTATGTGTTGGGTGAACACGGCCAGCTGTGTTTCACGTGAAAGCGATTTCCTGAAGCTATACTGATGCGGATAAAAGAGGTTAGTTGAATCTAGGTGGGACATTGAGTTTGATGCTATAATGTTCCCTAGAAGTTTAGAATTTATGCTAGTAGGGGATATTATATGATAGCTGGGCATGCGCAATCACCTGTTTTGAAGATGGGAGCAATTTGGGCTATCGTACGATCATCAGGAATACTTCCCGTGTGCAATGATGGGGTAGATATTAAACGTCTAATCTAATCTAATAAATCTAATCGAGCCGATTAGATTTATGTTGAAAGTTCGGACGGCGCGAAAACAACAAAGACAAAGGAGACACGAAGACAACAGGACGGGCGCCAACTTGCAACTGAAGTTTATTGCACCGGACCCCTACATTTTATGCATCACCCCCGCCATATCTCGCAAGCCTATCACACATCAAAACGAAATTGCCATCAAAAGTCCTAACACCGGAAGTAGGCGCAACTATTACAGACAGATATGCATTCTGCACTATACACATGATAACATTTTCCTTATTTTATAAGTCTCAAGATTAGAAGAGCGCGCAACCCACATGAAAGCAATTCATTCTGAAAAGAAATACAAACGCTTGAACAAGGCAACCAGAGCGCAAACTCAACAATCCTGATTTAAGTCTATAGGGTAGAGTCTATAGATTTATGTCTATAGGGTAGAGGATACACCAGAATTTGATGGGATTTGTTCTGAGAATAGATATAACAAGCCAGGAGATAAACATTTGTCTTCCCTTTCATGATCCGAAATAGCGGTCACTACGTGACCTAGGTAGACGTATTGCCTTACCACATTTCTTCCCTCCTTACACATTTCTTCCCTCCTTTATTACTTCTATTTCGGCGAGGTTCGGGTGTCTATCGAGACGTCAGGAAGTTAGAGCGGCATTTCCGTTCCTCAAAAACGAATGTTTTTATGCTGCGGAAAAGGTAACACTGGAAACTAGGCAGTTTTTTCGTGTAAGCTGGCCCTTGAGTCCGTGAAGTGTGCTGGGAAATCCGCGAGCGGCAGAAGGCCGAGTGTGCACTTGAGCACAAATCCGCTAATGCCAATCAGCTTTCGCAGATTAATGCGCTAAGCCGGCAAGCTTAGCGCGAGGAACCTTTCAATCGAAAGCCTTACTAGCTCAATTACGATAAAAACGGGCGGCGTATATTTTTTTATTCAGTTCCGATACTCCCATGGCCCACAGGGCATTATTGATTTGAGCGATACATAGAAACAAAAAATTCATTGGTTACAGGAGGGCATAACGCATACAGCAAAAACAAAAAGCCACTACTGTGACACAATGAAAGATAATCAAGAGGAAGAAATGGGCTTGGGCAGGGCATGTAATGCGAAGGCAAGATAACCGCTGGTTCTTAAGGGTAACGGAGTGGATTCCAACAGAAAGCAAACGTAGCAGGGGACGGCAGAAAGTTAGGTGGGCGGATGAGATTAAGAAGTTTGCGGGGATACAGTGGCGCCAACTGACAAACGACAGGGTTAATTGGAGAGACATGGCAGAGGCCTTTGCCCTGCAGTGGGTGTAGTCAGGCTGATGATGAACTGGCGGAAATATGTCAGTCGATAAACCGAAGCACGAGAATGAATACATGTGCCAAGAGGAAAAAATTCACACAAGGAGGCAAATTGATATGAGAAATATAATAACGCCATTTGTGCAAATGTTGAACACTCAGATGGTCACGTTATAGAATGCTATAATGTAACAGAATGCATGGGTACAACCAAATGAAACGCAGAATAGAAAAATTCAAAAATGACTATGGTAAGCAATCATATACTGACATCTTCCTCTTGAACTCTTCAATCTCATTTCCGAGTACAACTTGTGGTGGAAGGTGGTTCCACGCCGACGATGCATTTGGAATGAAAGAATTAATGCATATTGTTGTACAGCACCGGGGAACGCCAACTTTGCATGATCGATCAATGTGGGATGAACCATATGTGCGTCGTCAGTGCATCTCGAAGAATTCAATTCATCCTGTAAATTTTGAAGAAACACACACATGAGTGATACTGCCCTGCTAAGGAAAAGAGGGGTTAGAGACAATTATTTTTTTTATTTCATTGACCCTCGACAGCCCGTCATAGTTACGGGTGATAAGACGGGCAGCTCGGCTCTGTACTGCTTCCAGGTCATCAATAACATCATCAGCCTGACTACGGCCACTGCAGGGAAAAGGCCTCTCCCATGTCTCTCCAATTAATTCAAATAATCATAAATTACTTAGGTATTCTCCATTAACTCTTATCCCCAACTGCTCCCACTTCAGGCCCCAGAATACCTCCTGTAAACAGGCAGTGAATAGCATAGGCGAGATCATGTCTCCCTGCCGGACACCCTTCCGTATTGGAATTTTATTGCTGACTTTATGGAGGACTATGGTAGATATGCAATCGTTATAATTATCTTCCAATGTTTTCACATAAAACTCTTCTACACCCTTAATCCGCAATGCCTGAATGACAGCTGAGTTTTCTACCGAGTCGAATGCTTTCTCGTAATCGATGAACGCTATATATAGGGGCTGGTTATATTCTGCGCATTTCTCTATCACCCGATTGAGAGCGTGAATATGGTCTACCGCCCAGTATCCTTTACGAAAGCCTGCCTGATCATTTGGTTGAGTGGCCCCGCCGCGGTGGCTCAGTGGTTACGGCGCTCGACTGCTGACCCGAAAGACGCGGGTTCGAATTTCGATGAAGGCGAAATTCTAGAGGCGCGTGTACCGTGCGATGTCACAGCACATTAAAGAACCCCAGGTGATCGAGATCTCCGGAGCCCTTCACTACGGCGTCGCTCATAGCCTGAGTCGCTTTGGGACGTCAAACCCCAATAAACCAAACCAACAATTTGGTTGATGTAAGTCTATGGTTGTCCTGACCCTATTAGCATAACAGAGTTAGCATATTCGAATTTAGCACGGACACGTGACTTGTACACAAGAAGCTTGACAGGTGCCGGTGCTAAATAAAAATTAAATTTCAGATGTCCAAGCATGCGGTTAGAATGACGCCGAGATGTTTGTTAGGGGTGTCAGAATAGAAAAAAATAAAATAGGAAACGTAGCATGAATTTCTGCGACGCAAATGTGCATTACATTACACATAGCCGCGTTAAGCGTCGTTTGCCATTGCGAACACCAATTAGAGATAGGTATTAGCTTTGCCTGGAGTGATGGAACGTCATTAGTATTGTTTATTTCACTGTAGACCACACAGTCGTCTGCAAAGAGTCCTATTGAAGATGTTACATTTTTAGGGAAGTCGGTAATGTATAGAAATGCACTAGTGTGTGTGCAGTGGCACATGGTACGAAAACTCCCAACAATGGCAAGAAGAATAGGGTAGCGTCAAAACAGAAGCTTGAAAGAACGCGAAAATTAATTCATAGAAAAGGAGACGTCAAGGACTTGAAAAATTACAGGCTGGTCAGTTTACTGTCCGTTGCCTATAAGGTATTTACTGCAGTAATCGCTAATAGTAGGTATAACCTTAGATTTCAGTCAACTGAATGATCAAGCAGGCTTTTGAAAAGAACACTTCACACAGACCATATTCATACTATTGATCAGGTGATAGAGAAATGAGCAGAATATAACCAAACCCTATATATACCGGGTGTCCCAGCTAAATGTAACCAAACTTTTAAAAAAGGCGAAGTGTCATAGTCTAGTGAAACCAACTGAGAGTTGTTCATAAGTCGCGTGGCCTAGTCTTGAGTATTTCTTCGCCCTTCAAAGTTAATAATTAGATAAGTTTAATTAGCTAACTTTTTAATTATTGACTTCAGGAAGAAAGTGTCAATACAAAAGTTTTAGATCACCTCGAAAAACCGCTAGTAGGGCTGTTTCTGTCAAGTTACGATTTACGTAGATTCATTTATTGTCATTAAAAGAAAGTTGTCACGTGACCAGCTGCTCGTTCACTTCTCTGCCCCAATGTGCACCCAAAGTCTCATCGAGGAGAGGACTTCAGAAAAAATTGATTTTATTCTTTAAGGCGCGTCTTGGGACGTTGAAGTGGCACAGTTGTCATGTGGAAGCTTTTCCTTATTGTGCGGGTTATGGTTAAAGGCTGGTAAAAAACTGCTTTACGTAAATATTACTTTGCTGCAAATGTCTCACTAAGCTGTTTCTCAAAGCGATCTACAACTTCTCCATTGACACCGTGTTCCTCAAGTCAATAATTAAAAAGTTAGTTAATTAAGCTTAACTAATTCGTCAACCTTGAAGAACGAAAAAATACTGCAGACTAGGTCACGCGACTATAAACAACCCTCATTTGGTTTCAGACGGCTAGGCCACCGTGTGTTTTTTAAAAGCTTGGTTACATTTAGCTGGGACATCTGGTATATCGCGTTAATTGATTACGAGAAAGCGTTTGACTGAGTGGAAATCTCAGCTGTCGTGCATCAATTGTGGATTAAGGGTGTAGAAGAGTGTTATGTGAAAATATTGGAAGATATCTATAACAACTGCACAGCTACCGCATTCCTCTATAAGGTCAGCAATAAAATTCCAATAAGGAAGTGTGTGAGGCAGGAAGACACGATTCCGCAAATGCTATTCACCGCCTGTTTGCACGAGGTATTCCGATGCCTTATTTGGGAACAGTTGGGGATAAGACAGGGTTAATTTGAGGGACATGGCAGAGGCCTTTGCCTTGCAGTAGGCGTAGTCAGGTTGATGATGAGGATGTATGAGACCAAAAATGGCTCAGAATACGGTTCTGTGAGCAGGACGTTAAAATTCGAGAATAGAAATGCACGTACATCACCATGCCTCGTTGTGTTTTTCTTGTCTGTATAAATATGACCATGGCCATACTTTCTTGTCCCCCCCCCCCTTATGTAATGCCCAAACCAGGGCCCTTAAGGGATAATAAATGATGATGATGATGATGATGATGATGATGATTAGCATACATAAATCAGGCGGTCATTCCAGGCGAACTCAGTGTCAAGTAAGGCATCCGAACATTTAACAGATGAGCCATACGGAACCAGCGAGCGAGTGCAACAGTAGTGGAAGAGTTAAACTTTCTTCAAATGATTGTGGAAAGAGATAAGCTGTTTTAGAGACGTTTACACTAACTGCATTTTGCATTTGGGAGCTTGCGTCTGAGAAGCGGTAACCTTGAGACAAGACAATCGTATCGTCTGCGTAAAACCAAAGTAGTGTTGAACAGTCTAGCAAGCGAACAGCAGTTCACAATTTGTAGCGGTGTGCTGTAAGTGGTAATTGACTACGTGCACTTAGGGCAGGTAGTAGCTGCTGATGAAAGGGAAAGGAAAATAACTCGAAGAATAAGAATGGGGTGGAGCGCATATGGCAGGTCCTCTGAGATCATCAACGGCAATTCACCATTTGATACCGCAACAAAAAACCGTTCAGCTTAAGTTAAGGACAACGCAGCGAGCCATGGAAAGAAAAATGATAGGTGTGAAGTTAAGACCCTTGAAGCAGGAAGAGTGGGTGAGGGAACAAATGCGGGTTAATAACATCCTAGTTGGAATCACAAGGAACAAATGGGCTTGAGGAGAGCATGTAATTCGAAGGCAGGATAACCGCTGGTCCTTAAGGGTAATGGAATGGATTTCAAGAGGAGGCAAGCGTAGCAGTGGGCGGTGGTCGCAACTGGCAAAGGACAGGGTTAATTGGAGCGACATGAGAAATGCATTTGCCCTGCAGGGGGTGCAGTCAGACTGGTGATGATGATCAAGCGCCCTTACGACGCACACAGCAAGCCAAGCACCGCGCGTTGATACAATAATATATGTGTCGTGAAGACTGGAAGACGTCTATAGCAGCTGCACAGCTACCATAGTCCTCCATAAAGTCAGCAATAAAATTCTAATAAAGAAGGGCGTCAGGTAGGCAGCCATGATTTCGCCAATGCTATTCACGGCCTGTTTACAGGAGGTATTCCCAGACCTGGTTTGGGAACAGTTGGGGATAACTGTAAATGAAGTGTATGCAAGTAGTATCCGATCCACAGATGTCACTGCCTTCCTAGTCACCCAGGAGATGAAGTGAAAAGCATGATCAATGAGTTAGACAGTCAGTGTAGAACGGGTCATGAGTGGATAATAACTAGAAGAATAAGAATGGGGTGGAGCGCTTATGGCAGGTTTTCTCAGATTATGAATGGCGGTTTACGAATATCCCAATTGGTACAAGGCGCAAGGGTGGACAGGACGAACGAAGAACGAACACGGACAAGGGAGGGGGGGGGATAAATGAAAAAAGAAAAAAACTTTATTGTAAGAGAAATTCGGGGCACGCCCCAGGGTCCCCGCACGACACCACTGCACTCAAGTGTTATGATCCTAAGGTCGATAACACTGGCAGCCCAGCCGGGTCTCCCAGTCCTCTCATGTCTTGAGGTTCTCTAGGTGCCGCGGGGGAGGGTCCGCCGGGCAGAGGCGAAGGAGTGAAGAGAGAGAGTGTGTAGTCTGTTATCTAGGGAGGGGTGGGGAGTGGGCAGAACTGGCGTGAGGCCCTGTAGGCCTACGTCAGCACGCTGAACGAGTGCATGCGCTTCTCCGTGTATCCCCGATCCGAGACCACCTGAGCCCGGTCTAAATGGTTGGCGGCCTCGTATCCGGGATTCCCGGAGTACGCAGGCACCCATATCAGCTCCATTTGGCGGAGTGGGGGTGCATCGGGCGAGTCCAGTATGCCAAAAGCAGGGACTTAGACTCGGTATCGAGCAAAATTTAGAATCGCAGTTTTAGAGTCACTTAAAATGTACCGGGCTTCCGTGCGGATGATATCAAGCGCAGTGGCGGCTTCCTCTGCAGCCTATGGGGAGGTGTCTGGAGGCCACCACACCCGCTGTCGCTTCATCATCCGTGCAGGCAGCGTCAACCCATACGGCGTCTGGCTCGGAGCCGTAAGCTCGATGGAGTGCCATCGCACGTGTTCTGCGGCGCTGGTCATAGTGGGACGAGTGCATATTCCTCGGAGCTTCTTTCGCTGTTACTTGAGACAATGGGACGGTCGGGACGGTTTGGTTTGTGAATTTTCGAGAGGAGGTAGAACCGTGCGGGGACTGGTCTGGCCGGTGTCATTGCTTTAAACATATCCTGGGACATCTTTTGTTTTTGAAGGAGAGATGTTATCTGATTGTTAACTTCGACTTCGAAGTCTCCTATGGGGTCGCCAGTGAGTTCAGTGTAAAAGTGTTTATTTTGGAATTGTCAGAAACCTTCCTTTAAGTAATCGGTCTTGTCCTTAACAACGATAGCGTCGCCTTGGTCCACAGGCTTGAAGACTTAAGGGGTTGTTGTGGGCTGCTTTTGGTTTAGATTTTGAATATGATGATAGGAAATGCTATTGAATACCAGTGATGTATACATATGTAAATGTTTACCTCTGTGTTTGGCTGGAATCCATGATTTGACGGGTGTCCCTGGTACGTTCATTTCACGGTCTGTTTCGCGGTTTTGGAAACACTCACGCAGGCGTAAGTTCCATGCGAACTTATCTGGATCCTGGTATAATTGGAACTGACTAAATTTCTCCCGTCATGGGGTAGAAGGTTAGACACGTAGAGAGGAACTCATTCCGAAGATTTGAGTGCCAGGCTGGATACGTTCACCATGTTATCAGATCTAATGGAAGACTCGCTATTAATAGTCGCGCAGTTCTTCTCAGGGCTGACGTGTTTCTAGTAGGAGGCAGGGAACGGGGCACTGTTGTGACACCAGCCTGCCTGGGTTTCCTAAGTACTTTCGTTCTTCGAATTTCTTTTCCTTAATTATTTCTGTCGCCGTGAGATCCGGTTAGCGACGGGTATGCTCCAATTCGATTGTTTTTCGATGACTGTGCCGTATAAGTAGGTCTGCAATGCATACTGAACGGTTGCGTAGAATACCTCTCCACTCAGGCTTCTCGTCGGCATTAAGAGCGGGGTTAGTTGCAACCGCAAACCGTTTGGTACGTTTCCCTCTCATCATCATCATCGCTCATTCTTGTCTTCGGAGGCGTGGCCGCCATTCTTGCAGATTGTGAATAAGGGTATTTCACCTAAGACTCTGCACAGTTTTTAAGAATATGCTCTTCCCCGCAGGGAGGCGTCTGCAGCATGCAGACGTTGGTGAGTGGCGACACCACGGGGTTAACCCGAGCATCCGCAGGGACATCCCCGCAGGGGGATGATGGTGAACAATGCGTCACCACGGACCCGAGCATCCGCGCTTAGCCGTGCGTGGCATCGCCGTGTCCGGGGAAAAGGGGATCCTGGTGGTTGAGCCGATGCCGAGCGTTTGGACCCTTAAGGCCCCTCGGCGGAGGCAACACACCACTTTGGCCCCAGCTTCCTGTAGACGGCACCTCCGGCCTGACCCGACCGGGGGAAATCGGCAGTCGCCTTTTCCTATCCTCCCCTCTATCTTTCACTTTACTATCTCTTCTTACAACTCTCCTGTCTCCTCCTCTCTTCGTTTTTTCCTCTTTTTCCTGGCGGCGAGGGTTAACCGTGTGTGACCAACTACCCTGAGTTGAGTCATATTAGGTTATAGTTAAGGTGTACAGCTGGCGTGGGCAGGACTTGCTTTCAAGTTCCTGTCGCGTCCCCCTGTTGGGCTCCATGGTGGGTGGCTGGCACCATGACCGAAAAACCTCAATTTTTTATGGCTCCCCCCCTTTCAAAACTTGATCGCTCTCTCAAGAGAGGGCGGACCGAAGCACACGACTTTTTTCAAAAAAGAAAAGTATCATTTCCAAAATTTCACGTCATCCATAGCAAAGCAGAAGAAACGCAAGCAAGGATAATATCCCCATTCCAAGTCTCAAAACGCTTGACAGATGCCTTAGGCCTTGGCTACAAGGTGTCAAAAATGGCCAGTGGCGACTTACTTCTTGAACTGCGCGACAGCACACAACACTCAAAAGTTGCAACAATTGTATCCATTGGGGACATCCCTGTCTCTGTGACCCCACATCGGTCTCTGAATACTGTACGAGGCGTCATCTCTGAAATAGATTTTGTCCACCTTTCTGAAAAGGAAATGCTCGAAGGACTTACTGACCAAGAAGTTACAGATGTCCACCGGATCAAGATCCGGAAGGATGGCAAAGAAGTGGACACCAAACACCTGATCTTGACATTCAACATGAGCACATTACCCGAATCCATTGAAGTAGGCTACCTGAAAATAAATGTAAGACCGTACATTCCCAACCCACGCAGATGTTTCAACTGCCAGAGATTTGGCCACGGCTCACAGAGTTGTCGCGGCCGCAAAACTTGCGCAAAATGCTCTTCGAAGGACCACCAATCCGAAGAATGTGTTGCTAACCCACGGTGTGCAAATTGTGAAGGCGACCATGCTGCCTACTCCAGGGCTTGTCCGTCCTGGAAGAAAGAAAAAGAAATCATTACTCTCAAGACTACGCAAAACATTTATTTCAAAGAAGCAAGAAGGCAATACTCTCAAACAAACAAATTCTCCTTCACTGCAAAAACAAACTTCGCCGATGTGGTGCGTGGGCGCGGCGCACCACACCAGGCTTCGGCACCTGTCCAGGTCACACGTAGTGAGCCTGGGGCGGGGCCATCCGCGCCGTCTGGTGGAGTAGCTCACGCTACTCCGCCTACCCCAAAGGAGGGGACGCAGACCCCCGGGTCGGCGGGCCCAAAGACCTCTTCCCACAGGTCGAGGTCTAACTCAAAAATCAATGTGCCTCCTGCACGGTCGTCCAGTGCCTCTGCAGAGGCGATGGACACGACCCCGGGCAGCCCCTCACCGTCCACGTCGGATGGTCGGCGGAGCTCCCTGGATCGGTCAAAAAAAGACAGGCCCCGAGTCACGGGGCCATAAACAACTTGATCTAGCTTTTTAATCAGTACAAACACAAAACTAAGATGGCTTTCATAATACAATGGAACTGTAGAGGAATGTTGAGGAACTACAGTGATATAACTCATATTCTAGGGTCAGTGATGCCTCTAGCCCTATGTCTCCAGGAGACCAATCTTGGTCCACAACATTCAAATATCTTAAAACATTATACAACTTTTAGGCGTGATCGCGAACATGCAAATAGACTCTCGGGAGGCGTCGCAATCATCATCCAAAGCGGCGTCCCGGCTCAAGAAATCAAACTGAAAACAAAACTTGAGGCGGTTGCGGTTAGCGTCATCAGCTACAAAACCATAACAATATATTCTGTATATCTTCCCCCACACATCACATTAACATGCCAAGATCTAGAAGGCCTGATCGATGAACTGCCGGAGCCATTTCTGGTAGTTGGCGATTTTAACGCTCACTCTCCGTTTTGGGGAAGCGAACGCTGTGACTCTAGAGGCCAAACAATCGAAGATTTTATACTTCCGAATAATGTCTGTCTTTTAAATACGGGAAAAGCCACATATTGCTGTCCAAGCTCAGCCAAAATGAGCTCTCTCGATTTAGCTTTCGCATCACCATTACTTTTTAACGATTTTAAATGGGATGTTTTAAATGACCCCATGGGCAGCGATCACTTACCTACCGTCATCAGGCTCTCATCGTCCACTCCAATCATCCCCACAAGGCCACGGCGCTGGAAAATTCAGCTCGCCGACTGGTCACTTTTTACAAAAAGTGCCACTCTGGAAAAGGAATTTTGTGACCACCTCAGCACAGATGAAATTAATAATAAGTTTACTGAATGCATCATATCGGCCGCAACACCCGCTATACCACAAACAACAGGACTTGCACAAAAGAAACACAAAGTGTGGTGGACAAAAGAATGCACATTAGCAAAAAAACAACAAAAGAAAGCCTGGAGCGCTCTGCGTCGATATCCCACTGCAGAGAACCTACTCACCTTTAAGAAGGCAAAAGCCAGAGCGCGGTATGTGCCAAGAAATGCAGAGAAAACCTCTTGGCAGAAATATGTCTCCTCAATAAATAGTTCAATAACATCAAAGAAAATGTGGGAAAAAGTGCGTAAATTTACTGGTGACCATACCCCTTTCACACTTCCTCTCTTGACAGCACCCGGGACACAAACATCTTTAGAAGAACAGGCCAACATACTGGGCGAGTATTTTGCTGAGATCTCAAGCTCATCCAACTACACAAACACATTTCAGAAACACAAAGCAATAGCTGAAAAACAAAAATTTCCATCTGGAGCAGGTGTTCATGAGGATTATAACCAGCCTCTCACACTACAAGAATTAAATAAGGTACTATCTTCTGGCAAAAAGACAGCACCGGGACCAGACAACGTGCATTACGCTATGCTTGCACATCTCTCCGAGGCTGCTGTAGAGGCACTGTTAAAATTCTTTAATAAAATCTGGATAACTGGAAATATACCTGACGAGTGGAAAAAAGCAGTCATAATACCTTTTCTCAAACCCGGAAAACCACCAACAAGTCCTAGCAGTTACAGACCAATAGCCCTCACCAGCTGCATTGCTAAATCTTTCGAAAGTGTAATAAACATTAGATTGACCTTCATACTTGAATCTCGGCAACTATTAGATACACACCAATGTGGGTTCAAAAAAGCATGCTCGACCACAGATCACCTTGTCCGTCTAGAAAACACCATCCGGGAGGCGTTCATCCACAAGCAGCACTGTATTGGGGTCTTCTTCGACCTGGAGAAGGCCTACGATACTACGTGGAAGTTCGGCATCCTCCGTGACCTAGCAGAGCTAGGTATCCGCGGCAGGATGTTGAACTGCTTGAACGACTTCCTGGCTAACCGCACATTCCGAGTCCGCCTAGGAGCAACTCTCTCCATGACTTTCACCCAAGAGAACGGCGTACCCCAGGGGTGCATTCTAAGCACGACACTCTTCATAGTAAAAATGAATTCCTTAGCTAAAGTAATACCCAAGTCCATAATGTATTCAGTCTATGTAGATGACCTACAAATAGCATGCACGTCCTCTAGCATATCAACCTGTGAGAGACAAATACAAATCACACTAAATAAACTAGGTGCTTGGGCAGACATAAATGGGTTTAAATTTTCTCCTCAAAAAACAGTAGCTGTTCTTTTCTCATTGCGACGAGGCCTACAGGTCGATCCCAGTCTATACCTTAATCACACTGCGCTACCAATTAAACAAGAACACAAATTTTTAGGGCTAACTTTCGACAAGAAACTCACATTTCTACCACACATTAACAACCTTAAAAAGAAAGCTTCTCAAGTCCTCAATATCTTAAAAGTTCTCTCACGGAAGCGGTGGGGGTCCGATAGAGCAAGCCTTTTACAAATATATCGCTCTCTGGTGCGCTCCAAGCTGGACTACGGGTGCATAGTATATGGTTCGGCAAGAGCATCCTACTTAAAAAGATTAGACCCCATTCATAATCTTGGTCTGCGCCTATCATCTGGAGCATACAGAACATCACCAGTAGTTAGCCTTTACGTTGAAACTAATGAAGCCGCTCTTGAGGATCGAAGAATCGCCCTTACATGCTCATATGTCTTAAAAATCCGTTCTCTTCCGAAACATCTCTGCCATCCAGTTGTCACCAAGTGCCCATCTAAAAGATTATTCATCAACAAACCACATTCTATCAGACCATTACTGCTGCGCTTTGAAGATAAATGTGAAGAGCTAACAGTACTAGATGCCCTACCGAATATTGCACAAAGGAATGAATATTTACCACCATGGTACAGCCTGCCTTCAGTATGTGACCTCACAATGACACATTTAGATAAAAAGCAAACGCCAAATGAGTACATATTACAGGAATTCTTTGCACTACAAGAAAAGTATGACACTTACATTGAATTTTATACCGATGGCTCAAAAACAAAGTCACGTTGGAAGTGCAGTAATCCGAGGAAAAAACAAACAGATAATGCGACTAACAGAATTCGCATCGGTTTTTACTGCTGAGTGTTATGCCATCTTTGTAGCTGTGGAAAAAATAGCATCATTTACACCGATTCCCTGAGTATGCTCAAAGCACTGCACTTCAGAAATGCTGCTGAACCCATAATAGGTAACATCATACATAACATTGATAAAATCACAAAACGAAAACATAACATTAAATTCTGCTGGGTTCCTAGCCATGTTGGAATCGTAGGGAATGAAAAAGCAGATGTATGCGCTGCACAAGCCCGGAATGGCCAAATAAAACAAGTGAGCATACCGCACAGGGATTGCTTAAAGTTTATCAACAGTAAACTCAGAAATAAGTGGCAGGCCGCATGGCAAGATCACGTAAACAACAAATTACATTCTGTGAAACCAATTTTAGGGGAATGGCAATCATGTAGGCATCAAGAACGTTTTACCGAAGTTATTTTATGTCGGCTCCGCATTGGACACACCCACCTCACGCACAACTTTCTGCTAGCCAAACAAAACAAACCTCTCTGTGAAATGTGTGGTGATGAACTCACAGTGAACCACATTTTAATTTCATGCATAAAACTAGAAGAACTAAGAAAGAAATATTTCACAACATTTTACAGGGAAAGCATCCCATTACACCCCATGCTACTCTTAGGTGATCGAGCACTGGTTGACATTTCATGTATTTTTAGGTTTCTCAAGGAAGCCAACGTTTTAAACAAACTCTAAGTATTTTTAAAAAGCTTCACCATTAACAAAAACTCTAACCTTGTGTTTGGCGCAGCATAGCCTCAGTTGCTTTTGCGCCATAAAAATCAATATAACTAACTAACTAAGAATATGCTCTAAGCTAGAGGAGGGCTTCTACCCGACAGCACCTCGTGCCGGCAATAATTGGGGGTTGCATAAAAAAAAAGAAATCGTGTCATGCCAGCCGTTTGCCGCGGAATGTTCCGGATGGTGTCATAGGATTCAGCGCGTCGTGCAGCATAAACTCACTATTATTACTATTAGTATTGATCGATTAAGTAGTTGAAACAATTTTTAAAAAATGCAAAATCTGTTCAAAGGCGCCAAACTGACCAGAATGGAAAGCCTAACCAACTATACCGGGTGTTTTTTTTTAGAAGGCCCAAAATTTAAAAAAAAAAGGTAAATTGCTTTAGATTTATTTTAGCACTGGGGCTATACTGGAGGCTACGGCGGGCGCCAGGCAAGAGGAAAACTGCTTTAATTCGTTCGCTGATTAACTAAATATGTTAATTAACATTTCTAATTTTTGTTTTAGGGGCTATGTTGTATTCGCAGAATTGGAGATCGTCCTCTAAACAGTCCAACCGAGAAACAATTAAAAATTTTAGACGCACGTTAAGAGGCGCGAAAAATTCAGCCTGGTAGGCATCTTCACACCGTAACTCAGCGGCGGGAGCGCTATCGCTCCTTATCTCGCTTCGCTCCGCGGCCTCTCGGAATGCCGCGCTGGAACAAAAACGCATTGACACAAAATGCAGGGCAGAGCGAGCTACGTCACAGGCGCTCACAGACGCTTTGTTACAGTGTGAAGCTGCCTACCAGGGTGACTTTTCCTCGCTTCGTTACGCGCGCAAAAATTTTTTGCATGAAAATCCTTTTTCTTGGCTGGACTGCTTGGAAGACGATCTCCAATTCTGCTAATACAACATATCCCCTAAAATAAAAGTTAATTAGCGTATTCAGTTAATCAGCGAACCAATTAAATAAAGTAGCTTGCCTCTTACCTGTTGTCCGCCGTAGCCCTCGGTATAGCCCCAGGGTTAAAATAAATCTAAAGAAATTTACCTTTCTTTAAAAATTTTGAACCTCTAAAAAAAAACACCCGGTATGCTATCGCGCCACATTCAGGTGGAGCTCAAGTGTCCTCTGCAATATTTTATTCGGCATCGGAGTGTTAGCTTTCAGTATCAACCAGCATGCTGCTGCAGGTACCGTAGAAGTCCGCAATAGCAACCAAACACTGACAAGAAATCCGAAAGGCACCACGAACACTTTTTTTTTATTGGACGTTTTGTTTATCATGAACGTTCATGGAACGAAACGTCCAGTAAAAAAAAAAAAGAGCGTGTGTACGTGGTGTCTCTCGGACATCTCATCAGTGTGTGGTTGCTGCGGACTTCTGCAGTGCCTGCAGCAGCGTGCGCACTCCTCCCTCGAATTCGGAATGATGGGAAAGAAAAAAAGAAACTTCCTCCCCCGGGGAAACCTCCGCAGGAGCAACGGGCATCCGCCCTCTGGATACCCGGGGGACAGCGAGAAGAAGAGCTGTGCTTTTAAGCACAGACCCTCCCCTTGTCCTCCACACACGGCGGCCGAGCTGTGACGCTGGTGGGACCACCAGGCACGGTTTTTTTTCTACAGCGATCCGCTGTGCCGGCGCCGGGAATCGAACCAACGTCGGTGGGGATATTCGCCCAAGCATTGCCAACTGGCGCGCTAACCACTCGGCTACCGTGCGGCTCTGGCTTTTGACGGCGTCGGCGAGTGCTGATAGAAGGGAAGCGAAGCAGGCCGAAACTGAGCATGCGCGGGGGATGCGGTTATCTCGAGATCGGGCGTGCCAGCAGAAACATGCTACGCGTCGAACGTGGAGCGGCCGCACCAGCCCCGTCATGGTATTTCGTCCGTGCAGATGAAAGAGAGTTGGGAATGCGAAAGCCGCAACCTGAAATTCGATTGGTGCCATGCAAGCGTTGATGGGACCAACATGGCACGGAATACATCGCTGTACACATTCCCCCAAAGCGTTGAAGCACTGTGTACTCTTTATTAAATATAATACAGATTTCTGGCCCTTGCAGCCGGACCGAAGCGGAAAAAATATCGCGAGAAATGAACGCTCAACGTAGTCTTGTTGCACTAACCCAAAGAGACAACAAAACCGGAAAAGGGCAAATTGGTCGAAAGAGACCAGTTACACTGTCTAGTGTCTAAAATGGAAAATGAACACTGTATACTGAACGAAAGAGACCAGTTACACAGCGTAGTACCTGAAATACAAAATGAACAGTGTACCGTATTTTCCGGTGTATAAGACGCACCCTTGTATAAGACGCACTTGCCATATATGCAAGCTGTCACTGGAAAAGTTCGTATATAAGACGCACCCGTGTATAAGACGCACCCCAGTTTACCCAGTTAGGCCAGTGAGGCTTAATTAAATACGCTTGCGCGACTATCGCGAAATGCACCGTACCTGTGAGCAATTCTTAAGCAACGCTAAGTGATCGAAAAAGGCAACACTCATGCCATACTCGTCCACGTTCTTGCAAAAAAGAACGGAAAAACGATACAGCTCCCCATATGTCCATAACATTTTATTCTACTTGAAACCTTCGAAGTCTTCATCTTCAGATGCGCTATCAAAAGGTTCACCCATTTCTGGAAGCAACTCGGCTGAAACATGCACTACGTACACGGAGCAAAAAAAAGTTGCAAAGGGTGACTAAAAAAGAACGCCGGCTTGTCTTGACAATGGCGAGAAGCGCGATTGTCACCATCTTTTGGCGCTTCTCATTACTTTTGCTTGGGGCCTCCGAAACAGCCGCGCGTTTGTGATCCTGGAAGTCGTCATCCCCGCCGTTTCATAATATAGATCACCTAGAATGTCGCGCACGGCGGTCCCGGTATTGAAGTATTAACCGTGTTACAACCGCGTTATTGGTAGTGATATTTTTTAGGTGAAAAAAGCTTGAGCATGAACTGGAGTAATCGATGAACGCGCAAAAAAAGATGAAAAATTCGCATATAAGACGCACCCTTGTATAGGACCCACCAGCAAAATTTTCGAAAAAAAGCCGCGTCTTATACACCGGAAAATACGGTATACTGAACGAAAGAGGCCAGTTACACAGTCTAGTGTCTGAAATGGAAAATAAAGAGTGTATACTGAATACCTGAAATGGAAAATGAACAGTGTATACTGACCGAGAGATACCAGTTACACAGTCTAATGTCTGAAATGGAAAATAAAGAGTGTATACTGAATACCTGAAATGGAAAATGAACAGTGTATGCTGAAAGAAGGAGACCAGTTACACGGTCTAGTGCATGAAATGGAAAATGAACAGTGTATGCTGAACGAGAGAGATCAGTTACACAGTCTAGTGTCTGAAATGGAAAATGAACAGTGTATAATGAACGAAAGAGACCAGTTACGCGGTCTAGTGTCTGAAATGGAAAATGAACAGTGTATGCTGAACGAGAGAGATCAGTTACACAGTCTAGTGTCTGAAATGGAAAATGAACAGTGTATAATGAACGAAGGAGACCAGTTACACAGCCTAGTGTCTGAAATGGAAAATAAAGAGTGTATACCGAATACATGATATCCATTACACAGTCTAGTGTCTGAAATGGAAATTGAACAGTGTATACTGAACGAAAGAGACCAGTTACACAGTCTAGTGTCTGATATGGAAAATAAAGACTGTATGCCGAATACATGATATCCAGTACACTGTCTAGTACCTGAAATGGAAAATAAAGAGTGTATACTGAATACATGAAACCCATCCCACTGTCTAGTACCTGAAATGGAAAATAAAGAGTGTATACTGAATACATGAAACCCATCCCACTGTCTAGTACCTGAAATGGAAAATGAACAGTGAATACTGAATACATGAAACCCATCACACTGTCTAGTACCTCAAATAGAAAATGAACAGTGTATACTGAACGAAAGAGAGCAGTTACACAGTCTGAAATGGAAAATGAACAGTGTATACTGAACGAAAGAGATCAGTTACACAGTCTAGTGTCTGAAATGGAAAATAAAGAGTGTATACTGAATACATGAAACCCATCCCACTGTATAGTACCTGAAATGGAAAATGAAGAGTGTATACTGAACGAAAGAGACCAGTTACACAGTCTAGTGTCTGATATGGAAAATAAAGACTGTATGCCGAATACATGATATCCATTACACTGTCTAGTACCTGAAATGGAAAATGAACAGTGTATGCTGAACGAGAGAGATCAGTTACACAGTTTAGTGTCTGAAATGGAAAATAAAGAGTGTATACTGAACGAAAGAGACCAGTTACACAGTCTAGTGTATACTGAACGAAAGAGACCGGTTACACAGTCTAGTGTATGAAATGGAAAATAAAGAGTGTATACCGAATACATGATATCCATTACACAGTCTAGTGTATGAAATGGAAAATAAAGAGTGTATACCGAATACATGATATCCATTACACAGTCTAGTGTATGAAATGGAAAATAAAGAGTGTATACCGAATACATGATATCCATTACACAGTCTAGTGTATGAAATGGAAAATAAAGAGTGTATACCGAATACATGATATCCATTACACAGTCTAGTGTCTGAAATGGAAAATAAAGAGTGTATACCGAATACATGATATCCATTACACAGTCTAGTGTCTGAAATGGAAAATTAACAGTGTATACTGAACGAAGGCGACCAGTTACACAGTCTAGTGTCTGAAATGGAAAATGAACAGTGTATACTGAACGAAGGAGACCAGTTACACAGTCTAGTGTCTGAAATGGAAAATAAAGAGTGTACACTGAATACCTGAAATGGACAATGAACAGTGTATGCTGAACGAAGGAGACCAGTTACACGGTCTAGTGTATGAAATGGAAAATGAACAGTGTATACTGAACGAAAGAGACCAGTTACACGGTCTAGTGTATGAAATGGAAAATGAACAGTGTATACTGAACGAAAGAGACCAGTTACACGGTCTAGTGTATGAAATGGAAAATGAACAGTGTATACCGAACGAAAGAGACCAGTTACACAGTCTAGTGTCTGAAATGGAAAATGAACAGTGTATACCGAACGAAGGCGACCAGTTACACGGTCTAGTGTATGAAATGGAAAATGAACAGTGTATACTGAACGAAAGAGACCAGTTACACGGTCTAGTGTATGAAATGGAAAATGAACAGTGTATACCGAACGAAAGAGACCAGTTACACGGTCTAGTGTATGAAATGGAAAATGAACAGTGTATACCGAACGAAAGAGACCAGTTACACGGTCTAGTGTATGAAATGGAAAATAAAGAGTGTACACTGAATACCTGAAATGGACAATGAACAGTGTATGCTGAACGAAAGAGACCAGTTACACAGTCTAGTGTCTGAAATGGAAAATGAACAGTGTACACTGAACGAAAGAGACCAGTTACACAGTCTAGTGTCTGAAATGGAAAATGAACAGTGTACACTGAACGAAAGAGACCAGTTACACAGTCTAGTGTCTGAAATGGAAAATGAACAGTGTACACTGAACGAAAGAGACCAGTTACACAGTCTAGTGTCTGAAATGGAAAATGAACAGTGTACACTGAACGAAAGAGACCAGTTACACAGTCTAGAGTCTGAAATGGAAAATGAACAGTGTACACTGAACAAAAGAGACCAGTTACACAGTCTAGAGTCTGAAATGGAAAATGAACAGTGTACACTGAACAAAAGAGACCAGTTACACAGTCTAGAGTCTGAAATGGAAAATGAACAGTGTACACTGACCGAGAGATACCAGTTACACAGTCTAGTGTCTGAAATGGAAAATGAACAGTGTATACCGAACGAAAGAGACCAGTTACACAGTCTAGTGTCTGAAATGGAAAATAAAGACTGTATACCGAATACCTGAAATGGAAAACGAACAGTCTATACTGACCGAGAGATACCAGTTACACAGTCTAGTGTCTGAAATGGAAAATGAACAGTGTATACCGAACGAAAGAGACCAGTTACACAGTCTAGTGTCCGAAATGGAAAATAAAGACTGTATACCGAATACCTGAAATGGAAAATGAACAGTGTATACTGACCGAGAGATACCAGTTACACAGTCTAGTGTCTGAAATGGAAAATGAACAGTGTATACCGAATACCTGAAATGGAAAATGAACAGTGTATACTGACCGAGAGATACCAGTTACACAGTCTAGTGTCTGAAATGGAAAATAAAGAGTGTATACCGAATACATGATATCCATTACACAGTCTAGTGTCTGAAATGGAAAATAAAGAGTGTATACCGAATACATGATATCCATTACACAGTCTAGTGTCTGAAATGGAAAATGAACAGTGTACACTGAACGAAAGAGACCAGTTACACAGTCTAGTGTCTGAAATGGAAAATGAACAGTGTACACTGAACGAAAGAGACCAGTTACACAGTCTAGTGTCTGAAATGGAAAATGAACAGTGTACACTGAACGAAAGAGACCAGTTACACAGTCTAGTGTCTGAAATGGAAAATGAACAGTGTACACTGAACGAAAGAGACCAGTTACACAGTCTAGAGTCTGAAATGGAAAATGAACAGTGTACACTGACCGAGAGATACCAGTTACACAGTCTAGTGTCTGAAATGGAAAATGAACAGTGTATACCGAACGAAAGAGACCAGTTACACAGTCTAGTGTCCGAAATGGAAAATAAAGACTGTATACCGAATACCTGAAATGGAAAATGAACAGTGTATACTGACCGAGAGATACCAGTTACACAGTCTAGTGTCTGAAATGGAAAATGAACAGTGTATACCGAACGAAAGAGACCAGTTACACAGTCTAGTGTCCGAAATGGAAAATAAAGACTGTATACCGAATACCTGAAATGGAAAATGAACAGTGTATACTGACCGAGAGATACCAGTTACACAGTCTAGTGTCTGAAATGGAAAATAAAGAGTGTATACCGAATACATGATATCCATTACACAGTCTAGTGTCTGAAATGGAAAATGAACAGTGTACACTGAACGAAAGAGACCAGTTACACAGTCTAGTGTCTGAAATGGAAAATGAACAGTGTACACTGAACGAAAGAGACCAGTTACACAGTCTAGTGTCTGAAATGGAAAATGAACAGTGTACACTGAACGAAAGAGACCAGTTACACAGTCTAGTGTCTGAAATGGAAAATGAACAGTGTACACTGAACGAAAGAGACCAGTTACACAGTCTAGAGTCTGAAATGGAAAATGAACAGTGTACACTGAACGAAAGAGACCAGTTACACAGTCTAGTGTCTGAAATGGAAAATGAACAGTGTATACTGACCGAGAGATACCAGTTACACAGTCTAGTGTCTGAAATGGAAAATGAACAGTGTATACCGAACGAAAGAGACCAGTTACACAGTCTAGTGTCCGAAATGGAAAATAAAGACTGTATACCGAATACCTGAAATGGAAAATGAACAGTGTATACTGACCGAGAGATACCAGTTACACAGTCTAGTGTCTGAAATGGAAAATAAACAGTGTACACTGAACGAAAGAGACCAGTTACACAGTCTAGTGTCTGAAATGGAAAATGAACAGTGTACACTGAACGAAAGAGACCAGTTACACAGTCTAGTGTCTGAAATGGAAAATGAACAGTGTACACTGAACGAAAGAGACCAGTTACACAGTCTAGTGTCTGAAATGGAAAATGAACAGTGTACACTGAACGAAAGAGACCAGTTACACAGTCTAGTGTCTGAAATGGAAAATGAACAGTGTACACTGAACGAAAGAGACCAGTTACACAGTCTAGAGTCTGAAATGGAAAATGAACAGTGTACACTGAACGAAAGAGACCAGTTACACAGTCTAGTGTCTGAAATGGAAAATGAACAGTGTATACTGACCGAGAGATACCAGTTACACAGTCTAGTGTCTGAAATGGAAAATGAACAGTGTATACCGAACGAAAGAGACCAGTTACACAGTCTAGTGTCCGAAATGGAAAATAAAGACTGTATACCGAATACCTGAAATGGAAAATGAACAGTGTATACTGACCGAGAGATACCAGTTACACAGTCTAGTGTCTGAAATGGAAAATAAAGAGTGTATACCGAATACATGATATCCATTACACAGTCTAGTGTCTGAAATGGAAAATGAACAGTGTACACTGAACGAAAGAGACCAGTTACACAGTCTAGTGTCTGAAATGGAAAATGAACAGTGTACACTGAACGAAAGAGACCAGTTACACAGTCTAGTGTCTGAAATGGAAAATGAACAGTGTACACTGAACGAAAGAGACCAGTTACACAGTCTAGTGTCTGAAATGGAAAATGAACAGTGTACACTGAACGAAAGAGACCAGTTACACAGTCTAGAGTCTGAAATGGAAAATGAACAGTGTACACTGAACGAAAGAGACCAGTTACACAGTCTAGTGTCTGAAATGGAAAATGAACAGTGTATACTGACCGAGAGATACCAGTTACACAGTCTAGTGTCTGAAATGGAAAATGAACAGTGTATACTGACCGAGAGATACCAGTTACACAGTCTAGTGTCTGAAATGGAAAATGAACAGTGTATACCGAACGAAAGAGACCAGTTACACAGTCTAGTGTCCGAAATGGAAAATAAAGACTGTATACCGAATACCTGAAATGGAAAATGAACAGTGTATACTGACCGAGAGATACCAGTTACACAGTCTAGTGTCTGAAATGGAAAATAAAGAGTGTATACCGAATACATGATATCCATTACACAGTCTAGTGTCTGAAATGGAAAATGAACAGTGTACACTGAACGAAAGAGACCAGTTACACAGTCTAGTGTCTGAAATGGAAAATGAACAGTGTACACTGAACGAAAGAGACCAGTTACACAGTCTAGTGTCTGAAATGGAAAATGAACAGTGTACACTGAACGAAAGAGACCAGTTACACAGTCTAGTGTCTGAAATGGAAAATGAACAGTGTACACTGAACGAAAGAGACCAGTTACACAGTCTAGTGTCTGAAATGGAAAATGAACAGTGTACACTGAACGAAAGAGACCAGTTACACAGTCTAGTGTCTGAAATGGAAAATGAACAGTGTACACTGAACGAAAGAGACCAGTTACACAGTCTAGTGTCTGAAATGGAAAATGAACAGTGTACACTGAACGAAAGAGACCAGTTACACAGTCTAGTGTCTGAAATGGAAAATGAACAGTGTACACTGAACGAAAGAGACCAGTTACACAGTCTAGAGTCTGAAATGGAAAATGAACAGTGTATACCGAACGAAAGAGACCAGTTACACAGTCTAGTGTCCGAAATGGAAAATAAAGACTGTATACCGAATACCTGAAATGGAAAATGAACAGTGTATACTGACCGAGAGATACCAGTTACACAGTCTAGTGTCTGAAATGGAAAATGAACAGTGTATACCGAACGAAAGAGACCAGTTACACAGTCTAGTGTCCGAAATGGAAAATAAAGACTGTATACCGAATACCTGAAATGGAAAATGAACAGTGTATACTGACCGAGAGATACCAGTTACACAGTCTAGTGTCTGAAATGGAAAATAAAGAGTGTATACCGAATACATGATATCCATTACACAGTCTAGTGTCTGAAATGGAAAATGAACAGTGTACACTGAACGAAAGAGACCAGTTACACAGTCTAGTGTCTGAAATGGAAAATGAACAGTGTACACTGAACGAAAGAGACCAGTTACACAGTCTAGTGTCTGAAATGGAAAATGAACAGTGTACACTGAACGAAAGAGACCAGTTACACAGTCTAGTGTCTGAAATGGAAAATGAACAGTGTACACTGAACGAAAGAGACCAGTTACACAGTCTAGAGTCTGAAATGGAAAATGAACAGTGTACACTGAACGAAAGAGACCAGTTACACAGTCTAGTGTCTGAAATGGAAAATGAACAGTGTACACTGAACGAAAGAGACCAGTTACACAGTCTAGTGTCTGAAATGGAAAATGAACAGTGTACACTGAACGAAAGAGACCAGTTACACAGTCTAGTGTCTGAAATGGAAAATGAACAGTGTACACTGAACGAAAGAGACCAGTTACACAGTCTAGAGTCTGAAATGGAAAATGAACAGTGTACACTGAACGAAAGAGACCAGTTACACAGTCTAGTGTCTGAAATGGAAAATGAACAGTGTACACTGAACGAAAGAGACCAGTTACACAGTCTAGTGTCTGAAATGGAAAATGAACAGTGTACACTGAACGAAAGAGACCAGTTACACAGTCTAGTGTCTGAAATGGAAAATGAACAGTGTACACTGAACGAAAGAGACCAGTTACACAGTCTAGTGTCTGAAATGGAAAATGAACAGTGTACACTGAACGAAAGAGACCAGTTACACAGTCTAGTGTCTGAAATGGAAAATGAACAGTGTACACTGAACGAAAGAGACCAGTTACACAGTCTAGTGTCTGAAATGGAAAATAAAGAGTGTATACCGAATACATGAATTCCATTACACAGTCTAGTGTCTGAAATGTAAAATGAACAGTGTATACTGAACGAAAGATACCAGTTACCCACCACACTCTGTCTACCACCTCAAATCCTACGAACTCCTGCGTATTTGAAGTGGTCTCGCGCGATGGCACTGCCGTTGCAACCTTGTGTTTCTTGAAGCACCTTACATCCTGCTGTCCCTTCGTGCAGGTGTGAAAGAGCACTCCACGCTGGGTAGTGGCCCCACCACGACTAATGTCCACGCACCTCCTTGTCCTCGGCTTGGGACTGAAATCTCCGCTCCTCCCATCCGTGCCATTGCCTGCGAGGGTGGAGATTACATATGGTCGTTACAACTCCGTGGACGCATTCCTCATTCAATGCACGTGACACTGCCATTATTAGTACGGCAGCATCTCTGTGCGGTAGGCCCCGCACATGCCAGAAAATGTCTGCCATTCACGAATCATTAATTACCAGGAGGTTACATACGTTTCGCTCACAGAAACAACGCTCCTTTGCGCGCGCCATTACCGACTGGTCCCTTCCCGACCTGTCAATCTCCCCGATACGGGGCACCAGGAATCCCAAATGTAACAACCCTCCAACGCTTTTGCGTGCTACTGTGTACGTACGCTAAAGCATCCCACAAGTTTTTGGCTTGCGCTTCTACACCTACAACAAAGCCATACCCGTTCAAAAGGTTCCCGGCCATCTTGCCTCGCCGCGCGGCTACCTTTTTCACCGCCGAACAATCGCACCGATCGTGTTTCAAGTTGCGGCTTTGGCATTCCGACCTTTCTTTTATCTGCACGGACGGAACACCATGACGGGGCTGGTGCCCCACGTGCTATCGCACTTCCGCCCTGGTGCGCCCGCTCCACGGCCCACGCGTAGCACGTTTCTGCTGCCACGCCCGATGGCGAGTTAACCGCATCCCCCGCGCATGCTCGGTTTCGGTCTTCTTCGCTTCCCTTCTATCAGCACTCGCGGACGCCGACAAGAACCAGAGCCGCACGGTAGCCGAGTGGTTAGCGCGCCAGTCGGCAATGCTTGGGCGACTATCCCCACCGACCTTGGTTCGATTCCCAGCGCAGGCACAGCGGATCGCTGTCGAAAAAACTGCGCCTGGTGATCCCACCAGCGTCACAACTCGGCCGCCGTGTGTGGAGGACAAGGGGAGGATCTGTGCTTTTTCGCACAGCTCTTCTTCTCGCTGTCCCCCGGGTATCCAGAGGGCGGATGCCCGTTGCTCCTGCGGAGGTTTCCCCGGGGGAGGAAGTTTCTTTTTTTCTTTCCCATCGTTCTGAATTCGAGGGAGGAGTGCGCACGCTGCTGCAGGCACCGCAGAAGTCCGCAGCAACCACACACTGACGAGACGTCCGAGAGACACCACGTACACACGCTTTTTTTTTTTACTGGACGTTTTGTTCCATGAACGATCATGAAAAACAAAACGTCCAGCAAACAAAAAAAGAAGGGTACGTGATGCCTTTCGGATGTCTGGCCGGTGTTTTTTTGCTATTGCGGACTTCTACGGTACCTGCAGCAGCATGTTGATACTGAAATGCATCCGAAAACGCTACGTACGGTTTTTTTTTAATGCACTCATATCCTGATGTTCCGTAAAAAAAAAGAGAAAAAGGGTGTACGCAGTGTGATTCGTATTTCTGCCCAGTGTGTGCTTGCTGCGGTCTTTCAGGCACCTGCAGCAGCGTGCCCTTTCGTATCATAATATTTAGCACATTCATGAATGTACGCACAATACAGCGGCTGCACTCCTCATTGTCTCTCTCTGCACTGTCAACATCTTCGTGTCTTGTATTGTTGCTGTATTAGCGCGCGCACTGCACAACGTAAATTTCACTAGCTCTAGTTATTGCTTTGCCAGCTGGTCCATATCGCCTTGCTACAACTGAGCAACGTAAGGTGCAGGCTGCAGACAATCATTGGAATTTACTCTCCTTGTGCGAATAGCTCACCACTTCCAATTATCACAGTCCGTTGCAACTGCCGAATTGATGGCCAATTGCCACAAAAGTCTGCGAGAATCCGGTAAGTGGAACCGTTAACACTTAGCGAGTCTTCTCTAATTACTGGCCTCCGTCTTGAATGCGCTACGTAGTTCTACATTGTGCAGTTCACGCGGTGCTACAGCAATATTGCATGTCACAAACATGGGGAAAGTGCAGAGAGAGTCGATGAGGACCGCAGCCACTGTAAACAATTTCCTTTTATGGTGATCATTTTATATCGTTATACTAATAGGCATGCCGCTGCAAATACCATAATAGACCGCAGCGAGCACACATCAGAAAGACACTAGGCAGTGTTGTGTTTCTACCCCCCCCCCCCCCCCCCTAACTCTCTTTGTGTGTTCCCGTCACACCTGTGTCCACTTAGGCCATTCCCGGAGCGACTCCCTGAGCGATACGCTCAACGTTTCCCTGAGACTTCTCAGTTTTTACCTTGTTTGTCATTTTTGTAAATAATCATGTAAATATGTGAATACAAGTTTTCCTTCACTTCCCCTACTCCCCGTCTCCGGCCCACGTTCCTTCCTCCTTCGGCACTGCGGCGGTGCTCCAGGACCCGATGCCTGGTGGGACACGCTGCTAGCCCGGCAAAACATATCAGCTGGTTGTCAGCGGCGGGATCGTCCACTCTTGGTCCTGGCTTCAGCAGTGGTGAGCGCTTGACTTTCTTTAAGAATCTGCCAGGCTTGATAACTCTGGAAATTTATCACTACCTGTAGATTGTTTTTCTGCACGTGCTCGCTTAAGCATTTCACGTAGCAGCTTATTTTTTGAAAGTCCTCGTTCGAGAATTGCCATGGATTTGAGCAAGCTAAAGAAGCCAGAGTTGATGTTGCTGTGTGAAAAGCTGGGTATTGAGGCCAGGAAAAGTCACAGAAAGCCGCAGCTGATTGAGGCTATTAAGGAATGTGGTGCTAAGGAGGAGGGTGACAAAATTTGGGAGACCTGGGAAGTCATTCAGGAGGGAATCAGAAACGCTAAGGAGGAGGCCGACAGGGTTGAAAAGGAACGCAAGGAGGATGCCGACAGGGTTGAAAAAGAACGCCTTTACCGCAAGGAAGCCGCTAAAAAGGAGGCTGACAGGTTGGATAAAGAAATTGCTCTAAAGCGTTTGGAGTTGCAACAAATTTTAGAGGCGAAGCGCGCCGACAGGAATTCGACATTAAATCAGGAGGTTTCGGCGCGAAAAGAAATTAAAGTCGGCAATGAAAACTGCGTGTCTTTGCCCATTGCGCGCGTCGCGATCGAGAGCCCGCTCGGGGTGCGTCTGACCGAGGCAGCCATATCCCATCTTCCTCACTAATAGCATGCTGCACGTAATTCTTCCATTTCTCAGTAGTCACTTGCATGATGCCTTGCCAAACCAGAGGCTCCACGTCTTAGAGCTTAAGCGTCTTGTTTTGACTGGCGACGAAGCCCTTGACATCGCTCCAAACAAACTCTATCGGGTTCGATTGGCAGTGGTAGGGTGGCAAGCGCACATCGAGACGGCCAGCAGCTTCGGCGCTGCAGTCCACACGGTATCGGTCCCCACCTGTGTTCACGTTGTTGCCAAGCTTCATGAGCTCGGCCTTCACCATATCTCTACTCCACGCGACCCGTTTTCCAGGCAGCCAAGTCTATGTCCTTTTTTGAGGCTAGTCATCCGCCGCACTTTATCCTGCTTCACAGAATAATATGGCGCGTTGTCCATCGCTGTAACGCAGCCGGCTTCTTCAGGGACAACATTCGGCCCGCCTTCAACGTCTGCGTTGTCCACTGGTAAAGCGTTCGCTCGCTCACCTGAGTGAGTTTTACCCTCCTCTTGGTGAGCGCATTCGTACTTGAACTGCCCCCGTTCTCGACACGAAGCACTTCAAGAAGCCAACTGCGATGGTCTGCTTAGAAAAACAGCGCACTGTCGGTGTAGGGCACACTGACGACACAACCGACTCGGCCGGCGCCATGTTGGAAAATGGCGATCCATCACTACCTCGCAGCAAGCCTCCGCAGAGCTGTGTTCGTACGGGCTTTGTCTGTTAATTTCACCAGTGATTGAAGCACTCTATACCACCTAAATCTACCAGTCCACATTATGGTTTGGTTTGGTTTGGTTTATGGGGTTTAACGTCCCAAAGCGACTAAGGCTATGAGAGACGCCGTAGTGGAGGGCTCCGGAAATTTCGACCACCTGGGGTTCTTTAACGTGCAGTGACATCGCACAGTACACGGGCCTCGAATTTCTCCTCCAAAGAAATTCCGCCGCCGCGGCCGGGATCGAACCCACGTCTTTCGGGCCAGCAGCCGAGCACCATAGCCACTGAGCCACCGCGGCGGCTTAGTCCACATTATGCTTTCAGTTGCTGTGCTCATTGTTTGATTAATAGTCCTACACTGCTCAAATATTCGAGGGACTATTTTTTGTGTTCCTGCAGCCCTGATTGGACGACAGTGCTCTGCCTTCCGTAGTGCTGCAAACATCTTGTGAGACGAAGCATGCGTATTACTCCGCCGATGGCACAGCGGCAAGCCGCCACGGCACTGGGTGGCGCGTTGGTCGACTCCGCCCACCGTACGGGGAGAATTCAAAAAAAAAAAAAAAAGGTGGGAGCCGGACGTTAATTTGATTTAATTAGGGAAATCGACCACACAGGGCAATAAATCGCAGTTTCTAAGAATGCGAGAAACGTGTAGATTGAGTTCCCGCGGCAAAAAGACGAGTTCAGATTTCGCTTCACTGCACCTTTAAGAGGCCTGCAGCCCACAGTAGCATCCAAAGTTTTTACAATAATAACGGCTACCCTCAGCGCTGTGGCACAACAAACGTTGTCTGTTTCGACGTCTTACATGCACTAGGGAGTTTGCTGTGCCTCCAAGCTCCTTGAAAGAGCGTGCATTTTGCCTCGATGTAGCCACGTAACTAGTCGAAATAGCCAAGATTTGTTGGCCCACACCGTCGAGGGTAAGCGTATTTTCGAAATTATAAAAACTGATGTAGAAATTACGATAGGCTACAGGGGTCTCAATAACTAAGCAGTCTACTAGTAACAGTTAAAAAGACAGCTAATGAGTACTTGTTAATCAGCCTGCTATTTAGAATGTGTTAGCTGTATTCTGATGTAATACTCAGCTGACAATTCTAAGCCGAAAAAAAGTGTTCTAACTCATTACTTTTATTTTTAAGAAATCCTGTACTGTCTTCGGGGACACACCCTAATGGCCTAGCCTTCTAAAACATTTTCTGCGTACGGTCGTCCACACACCTGCTGAGAGCACTTGCATCATATAGCTCGGACCTAGGACCGGAACCACACCGGGGGAGGTTTCGCAATACATTCCGGCCTGTATGTCTCCGCAGCAGTCAATGCAAAAACTGTGCTCATTTCTTTTTCTTTTTTATTACAATTATAACGTTCATCCTGCCTTCGACTTCGAATTGCTCACGCAAGGCAACCCTCGGAATATAACATCAGTCTCTCGTACTTTTCATAACACTCCCTCTTCACCGAAAGCACACTTGTGCAGTTTCCGAGAATTCAGTTCGGAGCTGACACTTACACTCACCCGATTATTCGGGTCAGTTCCTATAGCATTTTCGAAATTTAAACGTTACCTTTGACAGAACGAGCACTCGGTTTCCATTACTTATTCTTCAGGCGGGAAAAGCATTTGTAGCATGGTGTTAGTAACAACTTTACTTTCAAGCAAAAAATGAAGTGAAATCAGCTCTTTCCCGGCTGTTGGTTGGGTGGACGATTAGGTTTTCCGTGATTTGCTGAGGGTGTTGTCCAGAGGGGGGGTGGGGGGGGCTTGGGATGTATATCTGCCTGTGTTTGTGGAGGATAGCCAGCAGTACAACGGGCTTCAGACAGTTCTTGTAGAGTGTTACGGACCCACATGCGGAGGAGCCTGTTGGCTGAAGTCCCTTGAGGCGGATTTAGGCCCGATTTGTCATCAGCATCAGCCTGACTACGCCCACTGCAGGACAAAGGCCGCTCCCATGTCTCTCCAATTTACCCTGTCCTTTCCCAGCTGCGGCCACCGTATTACTACACATTTCTTGATCTCATCCTCCCACTTAACTTTCTGCAACCCCCTGCTGAGCTTGCCTTCTCTTAGAATCCACTCCGTTACCCATCAGGGCCAGCGGTTACCTTGCCTTCGCATTACATGCCCATTTCTGCCTCTTGATTTCGACTAGAATGTCATTAACCCGCGTTTGTTCCCTCGCCCGCTTCCGATTTGTTAACGTCACGCCTATTATTTTTCTTTGCATAGCTCGCTGCGTTGTCTTTAAGCTGAACCCTCCACGCTTCTGCCCCATAGGTGAGTACCGGTAAGATACATTGGTTGTAGACTTCTCTCTTGAGGGGTATTGGTAAACTGCCATATGCGCTTCACCTCATTCTTATTCTTCTAGTTAGTTCCCTCTCATGATCATGATCAGCTGTCACTACCTGCCCTAAACAGCCATATTTTCTTCCTAGACGGTTGAGTATAACTCATTGATCATACTTTGCAGTTCATACCCTGATCGACTTAGCAAGGCAATATCATCAGCGAGTCGCAGATTACTAAGGTATTCTCCGCTAAATCTTATCCCCATCTGTTCACATTCCGGGCCCCGGAATACCTCCTGTAAACATGCGGTTAATAGCATAGGCGAGATCGTCTCTCCCTGTCTTATTAGCACGTTTACTCTTTCCTCTTCTATCTTTGTGAGGTGGAATATAGGGCAGTGAGTATACCATTCTGCTAATCACGAATGCTTTTTTGGTATTTTTTTGATTAGCCTGATGCTTTGATGTGTCATGACCGTGTGTTTGGACAAACGTTCCCAGATGCGGAGTTTCTGTACCTCCGATACTGGGAGGCCGTCGACCGTCACTTGTATAGAGGGTTTTCCCTTTTTGTGACGGCCCGCAGTCGGGTGGAGCAGCAGGATTCGGTCAGCGAGTGTGCAAGGCCTATACAGGCCACGCAGTCCGTACCGCTTCCGCTTGGAGGCTTTCCTCCATTTCAAACACGTACAAGCGCTAAAAAAACACGGCATTTTCGCCGGCATTTTGCCGTGGTCGTCTGCGTAGGAGTGGGATCCGCTCTAATTTTCGGCCTATGGGTATGGGAGTGGTGTCGAAGAGTAGTGGAGATAAAACTCAGCCTTGAGATGTGCCCCTGCTTTCTAGAGCTAACGAGGGGGATTGTGTGGACCCAAACCATATCTCCGCCGTCCTGTTACTCATAAAGGCGGTTAAATACGCGTGTGTTCTAGCCCCTACACCTCAGTAAGAGAGTGCGTTTAGTTTGGTTTCGTGCGTCTGCCATGTCTCAGGTGTAGAATTTCTTCTGAGTAGGGGTGTGCGAATATTCGAAATTTTCGAATATAATTCGAAATCCACATATTCGTGTTGTTTCGATTATTCGACACGACGCGAATATTCTACTGCGAGCACCGGCGTTCATTTCGGTCCGCAAGTCCTATCGACAGAGACATAACAACATGGCGGCGCCCAGAGCAATGCGTAACGTTGGGTTCTAGGCACTACAGTTGGGCCATGCAGTAGCTGACTGCACTGGTGAACTTTTTGTGGCTATACCTGCGAAGCTGGTATAGTCAGAGCAGTGCACGAAATGCCTCGCAATACGAGCCAGTTCAGTGCCAATTGAGAGGGCGTTTTCTGTAGCTGGAGAAGTTGTTTCAGCTAGAAGGGAACTACGTCTGCCTGACCAAGTAGAGCAGCCGACAACCTTTTATGTTCATCCCAGCAACGCGCTTTTGTGCTTATGGCAAGCTAGCCTTGATCAATGCTGTGTCCTAGCCACCTTCTCTGATATTTTCACTCTTCTAAGAACAGTGCTCGAATCACTGTCACAAAATCACAAATCAATCTAGCGCTTGCGGGTCGATGGTCATGTCATTATGTATTGAAAAAAAAAAAACAACAACAGATAGCCCTAGAAAAAATTACTGGCTGTGCTCCAGGAAGAAGGGTGGCAAAGCGCTGAGGGGAAGTCGTGTTAGTTAACTCCTGCGATGCTTGCTCAAAACGAGGCTGAACAAGCGTTGAAAATCAGTGACGGCGTCAAGGGTACGCGACGGGCAGCGGCAAAAATAGTCACGCAGGCACCATGCCTACGTAAAAATTAATTCTCCGCTCCTCCCCAGTACAAAATTTTCTGCCCGCGTTCCCAGTTAAGTATTATTAAGGAGAATATTTTTTACCTATTTGAGGACTTCAAAGCGTCGCAGTCCTGCTATCACGGAAACAGTTAGATAACGTGATCACATCAACGGAGCAGGACGCTGCTGATTGGTTTATGATTTGGTTTTATGGGGTTCAACGTCCCAAAGTGACTCAGGCTATGGGGGATGCCGTAGTGAAGGGCTCCGGAAATTGCGACCACCTGGGGTTCTTTAGCGTGCACTGACATCGCACAGCACACAGGCCTCTAGAATTTCGCCTCCATCGAAATTCAGCCGCCGCGGCCGGGATCGAACCCGCGTCATTCGGGCCAGCAGCTGAGCGCCGTAACCACTAAGCCACCGCGGCGGGGCAGGACGCTGCTGAGTACGCTCAGCATTTTGTGTGCAGTAAAATTTGTTCAAAGTGCTTACATTATACTGGTACTATAATTTGGAGAACACTATTGAGTACGCGCTGTATTTGGTCTGCATAGTAATATTTGTTCATTGTGTCTAGAATACATTGCCACTATAATTTGGCTACTACACTCTAATCCCAGTAACCCATAAGGCTACCTATATAGGAGTTACACACAATAAATGCGTCTAAAATAAGCGTTACAGGTCGAGTGTTCTTGATGTTTTGATTATTCTTGACCGATGCATAGGTTACAACGACTCAAGAGGTGCGTTTTATAAGTTACTGCTGAAGGAGCTGCCTTGTAACCCATAGAAAAAAAATGCCCAAAACCAGTTTTTTTTTTTGTTTTGTAACCGATAAAACGCACCTCTTAGATTACGGTAACCTATAATCGGCGCGGCGATCCCGTTGAAACGAAAAAAAATAAAAAATTGTTTCTTTTTCAAGGCCACTGCGTGCTTTTCCCGCCATGCGACGCCTCCCGACAAGACGGAAGGCGGGGAAGCCGGGTCGGCTGTTTTCTCGCTGCCGCCATCTTTTACCACTTGCATTTGCATTGCGGAGCCCGCGAAACGAGTATTCTTTTGTGCGCACCGCTGCAAAGCAAAAAGCGTGTTAGCATGTGCATCGTATATGCGGAATGAAGTAGAAGCTTATCCTGCGCGCCGTGTTATGGCACGTTTTAAAAGATAATTCCAGCGACATAAGCTAGGTGCATGATTTTTAGCAAGGAAGCATAAAGTAGTTGTGTTATTCTAAGGTTAAATATCGTCCAATTAGGCCCTTTAACAAGGATTGGAAATGTTGGATTGGACTTCTTGCTTGTTACGTCCATAGAATGCGGAGAGGATTGGATCTCAGCTTCTTAAAGAAAGGCCCGAGGTAGCGAAAAGATGCCAGCGGCACGGATGACATCAATTTCGACACCATGCGGGCATCGGAGCTGTCAAGCGCGGGGCTATACCGAGCAGGCACGCGCGCACTCAAGAGTCCACGTGACGGCGCAAGAGTTCGTTCTCACTTCTGTGCGTAGCCTCTTCGTGGGAGCTTCGCTACTCTGTCCGCCTTTCGCTTGCGGCAGCACGGTTGGCGCGGGCCGCGTGCGCAGCTCTCAGAGAGAGGAGGAGAAGAATAACTGCGAAGGCGCTCGCCAAAGATGCGTCATCTCGTTCCACGAGTGGACGGTGGGATAGAAGTCAAGCTGGCGGCCAGCAGCACGGACGTGTTTGGCGTCTTGCGCGGGCGTTGCAGTGAAGATAACTGCGAGTGCCCGCAGTGCATGGTTTTGCCGGAATCGAAACTGAAGTGCGAGTACTGCGGACACTACCCGGCAGCGCACGGGAAGATGAACGAGATCGGTGAGTACCTTTACGTGGATTTTTACCTGGTGGTTATTTATGTTGTTGTAGCAAGCTTGTTTGCACATGAACAAAGGGGGAAATTGAGCGCCTTAGTAGAACTGTGTGTAGCGCATCTCTTGCTTTGCTTGCGTGCATTATTGTGCGCTAAGTGCTACTTCGTGAGTAATCCTTTCGGATGAAAGGGAGCTCAGCAGCTCGACAGGGAACGCATGTGCAGGATTCCTGTTGTTCTATTTTCACACTTGGCATAGTGACTGCGCCGCCTTTGACTGCGAGTATCGTGTATGTTACGAATGGCGCAATGCTGCCAGCCCAATGTCGACTTAATTGAGCCTCATGTTTCGGTAGCAGAACCTTCTTTTGCAGGTGTCTTTATGATAGGCTGCACTATGGAGCATTAATTTGTGTTGGAGGAACAGTCGGTGAAGGAATATCCGATCCCGTAGGCAATGTAATGTCGGGCGAACACATGGCGCGAGGCGCCGTTACTATGCATTACTTGGTCCAGCGCTTTCCATTCATCATGCCGGCCGGCGTACAATGCGTGTTTCCCGTGTCTATTCGCTGGTTCGAAGTCGCCGCCGTGATTTCCATTGCCTCAAGGCGTGAGTGTGCGTCAACAGCCTTGCTAAATTTAGATTGCTGAATGAGATTTAAAGAAGAATTGTGCAATTGATGTGCACCTTGTGCTTCCAATCTCCTTTAAAAATTTGCATAACAGCAGAGATGAAGCAGTGAAACGAGTGTACGATAAATCTTTCTCGCCTGTATGTCGCAACCATGACGCTTAGAGCACTATTAAACTGCTTCGTATGGGAGCCGGTAACTCTCTTCTGTGTTAAGTACCTCTTCCTTTTTTTTGTAGGCGGCACTGCCGGCAGGTGAAGTACAAGTGACGGCGCCTCACATCTACACTTGCACGGACGGAACGTTTGTTTTTGCTGGCAGCCTAAACGAAGTCATCAGAGTCTGCTCAGGTGGCCTGCAGCGTGCATTAATTATTTGTCTTCTCATCTATTACGTGAAGAACTTGGAGTATCCCTCTTCTTTTTCACAAATTCATTTTCTGGTGCAAAAAATAGTGCTGCCGGGGGAAATTATTCCTAGGGGCCTTGTTTCAGCGCACCTGAGGAAGTTCCTGACTGTTTTGAATAAGATATTGTAAAGCTGTGGAGCTTGCCGCGAAGGTTTGTTAGTATTCTTTACAGAGCCAAAGTCTGGCCCGTTCTCACTATGTATATTATTTTCAAGCAGTGTGGTTCAATAAAACAAATTGTGCTTCATACCATTTGTTCCTTTTTACATGTGCACAACAGCGGCTTAACATTGAAGCGCGCATTTTACTACTGCGCCGTACAGTTATCTTCAACTTGGACGGGTCGAAGACTTATTTGTTGAAACATTAACCCGCCATAGTGGTTCGAACCTCCATGGGACCTCGGCTACTGAGCCAGAGGTCTTATGTTCGAACCGAGCCGCGTTTCGGAGGAGAAACGCAAGGGCGGCAGTGTGCATGAATGCATAAATTGAAAGAAGAAAATGAGAGTTGACATGTAACCTGTGAAGTACTAAGATAGGATGAAGGTTGCGACGTAACTTGCAAATATTCACAGCTGACGGTAAGATTGAGGGTTACCGCTTAACCTTTAAATTTCTCAAAAATGAGAGCAACGCTGAGGGTTACAGCGTAACCTGCATCCAGTTCATGGCCGACACCAAATTCAAAGGCACAGTGTAACTGGTAAAACGTATGCGGTACGCTGTAACTCTGAAAATTATCGGTGCACAAATTTGTGAAAGTGTGCACCTATATTAAGGGTTACCGGGATTAGAGTGTAAGATGTGTTGCCATAAAGGCTGCGACAGCAGTTCCAAGAATGTGGAGCTCTCGATCTAGAGTCGGCATATTTACTCTACGCAGGAGTACACTGGCTTCAGTACCCCTACCCCGCCTGCTGCCTGGATCCCGGACAACACGACTGCTGACTATGATCCTCAGTGGAACATGGTTGACGAAGAGAAAGTGGAAAACCTGCTGGAGCATCTGGCGTTGCTGGTCTGAAAGCCCTCGTGGCTGGACGGTTCCGGAGGCTATTCCCTACATCGCGGAAATTCCAAGCTGCACAGGATGCGTCGAAGAATTCACTGCACAGCTAACTGACAGGGAAGGTTTGTTTATGTTTACTGAGGACTACCTAACAAATGTCATGGGTATGAGCTTAGGGATGGCTCTCAAGGTATGCAATGTGGTGAGGTCACTGATAGAAAACCCGGCATAGGTTTCGCGACTAGTTTAACATCATCTGCATGAAGACATGACCACCGACCTTATGGAGCAGGACATCAGCAATACTTCATGTGTGACCCATGGAGACTGGGATGCAGCAGGACATCAGCATGCCTTCATGTCTAATCTCGGAGATTGGAGGGCTACAAAATTCTCACCATTTGCACTGTGTCAGCGTTGCGCCTTGAGTGAATGTGTCTCGTGCAGCGTGTCAGCTCTCGCTCCACCATTTTCGCCAAAATGAACAGGTTTGTTTTGCATTTGTCTCCTTTCTGGCACTGCTCGTCGATATTGGCTAGAATATCCATTCCGAGAGCAACTGGAACTCAGTCACCAGCTGCCATATCTGATAACGAAGCAGTGTTGGGAATAACGCAGGGTTACTGGCAATGGGTGCTTGGTACTAGGTCGCTGGATACTGGGAGGTAAGTGCAGCATTTATGAAACATCGAGGTCTGTGCTCATTAAAGAGACAGTATATTAATTACTGACTGAAACACGTGTCATGAGATTATATTCGAAAAAAAAGTACCATGATGTAAGAGTGGAGCAGTGCCATATATGAGGAAACAAAAATATATAATTTTAATTTGGCATTGAAAAACGCCTAAGAGCGATGAAGCCTTTCCATTATTGGTGTACCCACCACGTGACCGTATCTCCGAGATGTGCACTGTTTGGAGCGGTAACCACGGTCTTCTAGAACGTCAGTGTCCACACGACGGACCGGAGCACGGGAGAAAAGGTCACGTGAGTGATGTGCCGAGTGCGACAACACACCGAGGGAAGGAAAATTCTACGAACTGCTGTCCTCTTCGCTCATCTCGCGCTGCCCTCTATTCGCGAGCAAACTCAGCGTAAGGGGGCACTGTGATGTCTGGCGGCTCACAACAACGTGACAGCCCGTTGAAAAGGGGTGTGAACGTGGACGTGATCATCGTCATCATAAATATATCGCTACACTGGGCAAGATGATGTATTTGCAAAGGTCCGTACGTGGTCTGTGGATGTGTCCATGCATATAACTGGTCGCTTTGAAAATGTATTGCTGTTCCTGGCTTGCGATGAAATTCGCGCTGGTTTGTGGAAAGCGGTCACGTTTTTGACGGTGAGCGCTTAATTCTGACGTGCTCTAGAATCCCCATGGGCACTGAAGCCGAAGTTGTGACATTATTTGCGTGACAGATCCGCATATGAGATAGCGGTCTGACTGAGAGATGCATTTACGGAGTCAACAGTAGAGTAACCAAGGTGCTCCAGCTGTGTCCCCAAGAGATGGAAGTACGTCAGGACGGTGTTCATTCATTCCCACAGATAAGGACCTCGGTGATTTTGCCATCAATGAGCATGAAAGCCAAGGCGCCGCGCTCGCCAGATGTTCTTTCACTCTTCGCGCTCTCTTATGTGCCGCGTTGTTGCCGCTAAATTTTTCGTTGCAATTAGCAGTAGAATGCTAATTATGCTCTCAGTAGCGAATATGAAGCTACCTTTGGCGAAAAGGGCAGCAAATAATTCAGGGGCACTTTGACTGTCTAAAGCATAGTGTCGAACCGGAACCGAACCTGAACCCGAAACAGGAACAGAACCCGAATTTTCACCCGAAACCGTAGCTGAACCGAACCCAAAGCCTTGCCATTACTGGTGTACCCACCACGTGATCGTATCTCCATGAAGGTGGGTCCAGACGTGCGGACCGAATCGCGGATGGTACGCGCGCGTCAGCGCGGTTATCGTGACACGTGCATCCGGGAGTCGGTTTGAACGTCGGGCATTCACACGAACGCAGCGGACAATCCGCGCATACTCTCGCCCACAGCGGGCTTGCGCTATTAGCATGGCTTCGAAAACTCAGCTGCCGAGCGTTTAAACATGAACGCCGAACGAAAACGTCGTCTCGCCGCACTGGTTGTCGCCATTAAAGCGTCTGAGGGCGAGAAGGAAGCTTTCGCGTCTAAAACGGTTATGTTGGACAAAGTCAAGGTTGGAAAAACAGTGTTTGGCCATGCAGGACCTGCTGTACGAGGACCTGCTTGAATGCGACCCGGAGAGTACAAACGCTTGCTGCGGCTTAGTCCAGAGCAGTTTTACCAGATACTGGCTCACAGAGCTCCTTCTCTCCATATTCAGTCAAATAAGCAGAAACAACAAAGCTAAGCGGGTATTTACGCACACGCTCAAATACACAGTACGACGCAGTGAGAGAAATACGAAAAGGAGGACACACAATGCTGCACTCGAGCTGCAAATGCGGCGAAAAGCGCGCCAAAACGAAAGGCGCCAGCACGGAGCAAAGCCGACTTCATTCAGGATAGCTAGCCAGACGAGCGCACCTAGAAGCAAAAACAATCCCGGTCCGCCGACAAGCCCTCGGACTGAAAAAGGCTCTGGCCTTTTTCATTCGGTCCGCGGTCCGGGCCCAGAAAAGTGCACGCCGCCGGCTCAAGGTCGCTCAGAGCAGGGACGTTCACGTTACGTGGCACGCGGACAGCGCTGACGCGCCCGGACCATCCGCGATCCGGTCCGCTCGTGTGCGGATGCTGCAGATGCAGAGGGAGTTGGAACTGGTCCAGAACGTCAGGGCGATGCAGGAGCAATACGTCTACGCCGATCCCGGAGGTTCGAATGCGGAGCGAGTGGAAAGGATTGTCCGACAGAGCCACCCCACGTTTGCTCTCTATCTGCGGAAGAAGTCACTGCGGCGACTTGAACGAGCTAGCTGTGGCAGCGCGTCGGGTAGAAGCCGAAATCTCGGCAGCCTGTGCCGCCGCTCTACGCGCTCTATCACACCAAAAGAGTCCTAGATTTTTCGTGCAGGACTAACGCATTTAAAAATTCCTTTCCTTGCGCACTATTTGCGATTGGAATTGTTATCCGCCGATACGGTCAACTGTACAACGGTTTCGTGATTCCTCTGCGCCCTTGTGCCTCCCCCCATCAAAATGCATTCATGTTGTAAACAGTATCTTGTGTCTTTGTTCTAATTTATCATTAAACGTCCTGTATCTAATTGTTTGCTGTTTCTGAATTTGTTGATTTGTATTGTCCACTCCTGCCTAAGTCCTGTATCTTAGGCCTGTAAAATAAGTAAAAAAAATTTTACCAGCACTTCTGACAGATACTCTCGGCTTGTATGCTGACACGCGAGTTTACGGCTACTTTTTCGGTTTGTCAAGCAAGAGAAGCGGTATTTTCCGTAAAATAATATTTATATTGCATTTGAACGACATTTCCGAGATAACTAATTAGCAGTGTTTATGTTAAGAAGAACTTCTTGTTGGGCGAGTTGTACAACGCGGAAAAGAATTTTTTGGGGCGTTTCTGATGGTTTGTCGCGCAGGGTTTGATTTGCCTCCTTATCCTCTCCTTCCCCTCTTTGTAGGCACGTGTGCACACTGCCTATAAAGCGGCACTGAATCTAATAAACACCAGTTGATAGTTTGCGCTCTTTCAGTCTCTCTCGTGTGTTTTCCTGTGTGTGTCTTTTGTGCGCAATTCGTACCTACAACAGCAGTGTTTATACTCGGGTAAGATTTTTGAATGCCTTGGTAGCGTTACCGTCATCGTGGCTTTTGTGAAATTAAGTGATTTAACTAAGTGATCTAACAGTCCTTGAATTTACGGTGCCTCACCATAATTGAAATGTGCTGTAAATGCGAAGCAAAAAAAAAAAAAAGACATGCGAATAGCCTTTGGCAAATTTACAAATATGTGTAATTCTTTAGGTGCTTGGCTCAAATAGTACTTTGCACCTTTCTTTACAGAAGTCTTTTTGCAGCAATGCTGTCAGCTGCTTACTGCTGCATTTCACACCATCCGGTCATGTGGTGATATTGGTGTTTTTTGAGACTGAGATCTTCTAGAAGGGATTGTGTATATTTGAGGTGTTTAGCAAGTGGTGGCCCCAAAATTAATGTGTACAGTTAATAAATCTCACAGAAGGGTCCAGGGAGCTAGAAGCAGCTGCAGTTAGTGAAAAAAATGGTTCTAGGAAAAAGCTAAAATACTAATTGACCAAGATGATTGGCCTACAATCAAAGAAACTGCTTGGATTTAACGTGGTGTTAGAGTGAAGGCCTTATGATGGTCAAGGCATTTCCAATTGTTGCCCATGCTTGGCCTTCCTTAGAATGGCCAATGGTTGGCCTGTCACCACATCTAAACACAAACTTTGATTGGTGTCCAGCATTTCGCCAATTATGGAAGCGTTGGCCACTGATGATTTGCCCTGCTGAAAAAAGTTGTACGATGCAATAAACTCATAGAGTTCGTCACACAAATATCATAGAATTATCATACAAATGTCATACATTTCTGTAAAGTCGTGCAATCATCAAAAAGATGTCACAGAATATTATACGAATTGTGTAATATTTTATGAGGAAGCCTCTATGAGGTTATTGCATCATAGATTTTTTTCAGCAGGGTGAAACCGCAGTTTCCAGCGCGGTGCACACAGCTACCGTTGCAACATTCCGAGCTGCTTTTCTTCTCTTTTGTCGATTTTCTGACGGGGATCCTGTCTGAGGCAAAGTGTTCGAAGGACTGAAGGGGCAATAAATGAAACGTGCTTTGTCTTGCTGCAACCTATACTTTCATTTCAGTGTCAGAGTTAGGTTTGGAGTTTGGAATAACGGAATAAAGTTTTTTCTTTACAAATTAGGACTTTTTCAAATGTTTATAGTTTCCCTCTTTGCGCGCAATCTGGCGGTCCATTCTTTTTGGTATGGAAGCCCTCGAGCAGCTGCTGGAAGACCCTATGAACCCAGCAACGGAAGAAGCAACAGTGCCTGCATTCGTGTAATAGTGTTTCCCTCTTGGCATGTGCACAAATAAATAGAAGTATGCGCTGCATATTGTCGCTGTCTTGATTAGTACACCAAAGCATTTCCCGCTGCCCAAGGCTGCACGGCAGTAATACGTCAACTGTAAGTATTCAAGTTCCACTATTTCCCGATTCAGACAGTACAGCTCTAACGGAGGGTGCTTTGTTAAGCACGCATAGCTCGTAGTGACGCTTTGTACTTTCAGTTACTCTTTGTAGCAGGCAACGTCTTTTGCTGCGAGAATGTCTCCGAACCTAGCACCACACTGACACCTGATGATTAAATAAAACTCATTGGTTAATAGACTGCAAACAACAGAAATTGAAAAATGAGAAAAGAACTTCCTACTGCTGGCTGGAGACTGAGAAAGAAACTTCAGTAGCGTTTGTAATTTACTAAGACGACCATGTTCAGGAAATTAATAGAAAATGCCATTCATAGAATTCCTCATCAACGCATGTTGCGCTTACCAATAACAGAGCTCCTGTTGCGCATAAAACGTAGCATGTTTGTGCTTTCTACGTGACGTAGGGTGCCTATTTATATTCCTTTTCGTCGCGGTTTAAACATCCACGGTTGTTCTCTGTGCGAACGGAGCGACCAACGAATGCCATGACGCCAATGCCGGAACTTGCTTTCAATTTCCCAATACAAGTTTTAGCGCTCGGTAAGTCCTTTTAATGCGTTATGCTCGCTTCAGCAGTTTTGGTCCAGCACGTCTACGTTGACGCACCTGTAGGGCATCTAGGGTTTTTTTTTTTCAGAAACCCATAGCGCCAAAGGCATTATAGTGGGGCTACAGGAAACAAAAAAAAAAAGAGTGCAGCTTCACAAGAGTGACAAGAAAGCATTTTTTCATGTAACCCACAACACATCTTGAACGCACCTCTGCCATACAAGTTTCTATGCTTTCTGTAACATTGAAAGTCATCTGACTATACTTAATCAGCAACTTCACTACCTAACCATTATCCCGTGACCAGATTAACGGACGGCCTAACCATATCAACGAATACACCAATTTCATAAACCTTTTTTTTAATGCATCGGAAATTAATTTTGAGAAAAGAAATCACCGCTTCATTATGCTGACTTTCACATGACCGGTGCGACCTGGCTTTTATTACCGTGGTACACGTATTTCTTGCCGTTTATGAAGCATCGTGCGTGAGATTGACTTCTTCGACACTGATTTTCGCGAAACTCCCTACATTTTACTTTTCCTTCCGTACCCCTTCCCAAAAATCCTCTTAAATGCTAACTTTGCTTTCTTTTTGTTAATTAGCAATCCTTAAAATCTGCTTTTCAGCGTAGGAAGCGAAAATATTAATCGAAGGACGATCTCTGCAAGATCTGGACTTGTCCAACCTACGAGCACTTTCGTTTTTACCGATTCAACACACGTTTGATTTACACGTATAACTGCGACAGATATAACGAACGCTCGGCTATTAAGGCGAAAGCCTTTAATGCCCCATACTGTTGTTAGCAGACGCGTCGGCAGCCGTGTCGACAGACGCGTCGGCAGATTCGTCCGCCTTTCGGCGTCACTGCTTAATAGGCTCAAGGTTCCAGCAATAAAGGCGCATCTAGTGAATGCATGGGCTTTATAAATAAAATAAAAGGAGTAAAGTCAAGAAAAGGAAAATAAAAACTAAAAATAAGATGTGAAAATAAAAATAAAAAACAATAAAGTTAAGAATAGGAGCAAAAATAAATAGAAAACAAAATATGAAAAATAAAAAAAAGTAAATAAAAACAAGCAGTGGCCAGAAAACGCTTTCGCCTTGCAGCACTTTAGTGAGCCAAAGTGCCCCCTGATTTTTTCTGCATAATGCACTGAGCTAGAAGTGTTTGCCTAGTGCATCTGCTTGGTGCCGAAATGTACCGCCAGCAGTGATAACAAGAGGTAATGTACGTGCACTATGCCCTCGAAGTGCTTTTAGTGTACAGTACACTTTATGCGTATCTGCGTAAGAATTTACACAGGAGAGAAACGACTGCTAACTTTCCCGCTTGGATACATCGAGTACGCTTTCATTTGCTTTAGCTCGCTTAAAGTTCAAGTTGCCAACCGTAGAATTATAGCGAAACTTTTACAACGAATTATTTTCGTTCTCACGAGCTCTTCTGCAGTGTGCATCCTGCCCTGCTCTACGTTTGCTTTGTATTTCAACTGGTGTCTTTGAGATGGATTTCTGTGCAGCGCCTATAATACGCAGTGCGACCAAGAATTGAAATTCATCTATACCTAGTTATGAAATTGATGAAGATGACAATGGAGCATCTTTCGATCAGCAATCCGTTCTTTAAACTTACTAGGATTATTTACCTTCGGGTTTATATTTTATGTGCATTTTAGAGATATGGGAAAGAGGTCACTTCTATAGAGATTATCTACAACAGCCCTCACAGTAGCTGCCAATAGCAAGGTCTATCGCAGCGCGTTAGCTGTGTGCTGCATTAAAGCATGTTGGTTCTCTTCTATAGAATATGCATGACCCAGATAACAATATGAATTTTTCGACTAGCGCAACTCGAGAATCGGTTCTAATACCTCCCCACAATGGGTGGTGTGCGTGAATATCGCCGACCAACAGGAACGGCTCCGGAAGTTCGTAAATGAGTTTTTCAAGTTAGTCAATGGAAAGTTGATGATGTCGTGGTATGTATAGGCAACATACGGTTATTACTCTACTACATGTTAGTGCTCGTATTGCCACTGCCTCTAAATCTGAGAGGCAATTGAATTCTGAAAAACAACAGCAACGACACCTGATGAGGAGGTACTTCCTTGCCAGTCCTTCCGGTACACTACATATTTTTCCAGAAAGTTTCGTTGAGTTTACCGTAGGCAAACTATGTTTGGTTGATACTGCGCGAGTATTTCGATGCCAACCAGCTTCTTTGTAGCCCTCGGCAGTTCCAGTGCATAATGCTTTCGACAGCCATAGTTGTAAGCGAGGACGCGAAAACTAGCCGGAGTTATTCACATATAGCCGCATTTATTATCCTGCTAAATTGGCAGATGTCTTCGGTTTGAGACGGTCTTGGAAAATCCGCCTCTATTTGGGGGACTCCTTCAGCGTCTCCGACGCTGAGAAGCCTGGTATTACCTCCACTGGAGACGCGGAAGCAGATGTGGATTCGTCAAGAGGGAGAGACTCTCTCTCGCGTGCCTGTATTTTCTCAGAGCTCTGTGAAAAGTTGACCTCTGGGACAGGGAATGTTGGCGATGGTGTATTGCGTGCCCAGACGGCGCCCGCCTCTGCACGCTGCGTCAGCGTAGGATCTTCCGGAGAGAAGCTAGAGCTTCGTCCGGGCTTCAGAAAACGTTCTTTTCTGTAACCTTTATCTGGATTACTTTTTTTTTCTCTTTCTGGAACGCCTGACGTGTTCGTGAATGCGCAGCGTGTGTCCTGTGACAGTTGGGACATTCTGCTTGACCGGCACTGCAGTTATCAGTCAGGCGCTCATGGGCACCGCTCTTCGCATTGATGAGATTTCCACGGCATGTTTTGGATCCGTGTCCGTACTCTTCGTAGTTGAAAAATCTTCTCGGGTTTGGGATATAGGGACAGATTTTACAGTGGATGATTCCGATTTCACAGTATCTGGTAGACGGCACCGTTCAAATGTTAAGGCGATATCGGATGCCAACGCCTCTTCCTCGTTTCGCCTCATAGTGATGCGGCGAAGGGCAATCGCACCTTGATCTCGGAAGCATTTCAGGAGATCAGACCCTGTTTCGCGGGTCAGATGGCATTCTGATATACCACCTTGTACAGTGTTTCGATTCCGTTTGAGGGGTGACTGTCACCAGATGGTGAGCAAACTGCTTTTGCTTGAGAGGATGTCAGAGTGATCTTCCTGCGAAACTTCAACCAGAAGGTCATCGGATGAAAGTGTTTTTGCTTTGTAATTTTTTCCTATCATTCTCTCAAGGGTTCTAGCAATAACAAAAACAGACACTGCAGGAACTTTGTCGTTATCTACTAGGGAGTGAGAATAACCGCATTTACAATGATTGCACCGGTATTGATAAAAACACTTGTCTAAAGCAGCCGTATTACATTTCGGAGAGACTAGACAACACGAAAAAGATGAAGAGTTATCAATGCCGCATTAATGTATTTAAGTATTCGTTTTTCCTACCACAATTCTGGACTGGAATAAGCTTCCGATTGATGTGGTTTGTGCACCTGGTTTCCAAAGTGCTGTTGAAATGATAACCTGATGTATTTCTTCCTGGTCTCGTGCGTTTACCAGCGCTTTGCCGATGTGTTACCATTCATACTACTTGTGAACTCCTTTAGTCTTCTCTTAGTATGCTGTGTTATCCTTGCTGACATGTTTCCCAATATCTTCTGTGCATGTGTTATTGTATGTAGTAATATCCCCCCATAATGCCTCATGGGCGCTGTAGGTACTTGCAATAAATAATTAAAAAATATCACGAAACGAGGAAAGTAGTCACAGTGCGGTCGATTTCTAGTGGAGCCTTCTACGGTGCAGTTCCTTTTCAGGAATTCATCAGGCTTTTTGGAGGAAGAGGTACTCATGCGATATAGGTATGCTGACGGTTCCTGAAATGTCGCCTGTGTTGCCCATTCTTATTTACAGAAAGGTCCCGGAGCCCCTGACTCGTAAACAGACGGGGAGCCCGTCGGCCGGAACTTGACCATGGCTCCGACCGCCGCCGTTCATGGTTTCTAACATTCACCTTAAAAACTATCGCCACGGTGCGGATGGCAGCTTCCGTATAAGGGGGCTAAGGGTCCGTGGTGGCACCAAGCACCATCACCTTGAGACTCAAGGTGCCGTTGCGGTGATGGGAGCGAGATGCTAAAGCCCCGTGCACGTTAAAGAACAACAAACAAACAAAATAATGTATGAATGAGGCAAGATGAACAACTAGATGGGAACTTCCACTCGTAAAAGCGATTGGAAGCGGCAGCATAAAATACCGAGGAAGTAATTTGTGAGGGTAATGAAACAGAACGAAGTTACTCAAATTTAACTTGATTATGACCAAATGTTTCGGAGAATCCCCCAAGGTGGAGTAGATTTGTAATAAGGGAGTGTTGTGTCCCCTTATTGCTTTTGTGTGTGTAACGACCACTCGCATCCTCCTCCTAACGACCACTTGCCCCTCGTCGCACGCTGTCGCCAGATCCCCCCCCATGGTGCGCCCCCGCATCCTCCTCCTGTTTTGGGAAGCCACTCTCTCCCGTGGACGCTTCTCCGCTCCCTCCTTTCTTCGGGCGGCCAGTTCGGCTCCTGCCTCGGTCGACGCTGGTCGCACCCTCATCGGCTTTAAATAAACGAAGTCTAAAAGTACCGTGTGCGTCTTTCGCTGCATTCAACACAGCGACCGGACACGACAGTGGCGACGAGAAAGTGGATTCGACCCGCGCTACGCAACGCTATTGACAAGCCATGGCTACGCGAGGGTTTCCCAATCAGATACCAGAGTTCAACGGCTCATCGTGGTCATCGTGGGTTGGACGCCTTCAGTTCTACTATGAAGCTAACAACATCACAGACCCAGCCTTGAAGAGGGCCAACCTGCTGACGCTGTGCGGGGAGCAGACCTACGATACTGTCTGCGCCCTTATTCAGCCAAGCACACCAGCGGCAGTGTCTTACGACGACATCGTAAAAGCGCTGCAAAAGCACTACGACCCAAGGCCATCCGAGGTCTACAGCCGGGCTCGCTTCCAACGACGAGATCAACTGGGAGGAGAAACTGTGAGCGCCTACGTAGCCGCGCTCAAGAAGCTCGCTGCCGACTGCAATTTTGGAACGCTGTCGACAACAGCTACCGGGCAGGAGGGAGACGCAGCTTCTTCTGCTAACACCACCATGCTTCCCTTGGACGTGATGTTACGCGACAGATTTGTGTGCGGACTGAGTGACGAGTCACTGCAGCAGCGCCTGTTCGCTGAGAAGGACCTCACATTCAGCAAAGCTTACGACATCGCCGTTCGAGCGGAGAGCGCCGGTCACCAGCAGAGAGGGATTCGCCGGAACACCGAGCCGGTACACCAGACAAGCAACCAGGTGCGCAAGCCTTCTGTTGTTGTAAAATCGGTCAAAAAGGCACAACGCTGCTGGCGGTGTGACGACCAACACAACCCCCAGGGATGTCGATTCCAGTCAGCCACGTGTAATTTTTGCCACAAGCGAGGGCATATCGAAAGAGCATGCATTACGAAACGGAGACTTGCCAAGATAAAGTCACCTTCCCAGCCTAATCACAGCGTCAACGCCTCAGAGAATACGCCGCTATCTGATCTCCATGGAACAACATCAGCAACACCATCTGTGTTGTACGACCTGAACACCATGAATCTCGGCACGCGACCGAAGATTTTTACAGAAGTAAGCGTACATCACCAGCTGATTAAGTTCGAGGTGGACTCCGGCGCAGCCTGTACTCTGATCAGTGAGGACACGTTCCGAACTTCATGGCCATCTGACGCACCCGCCCTGCAACAAGACGACACGCACCTGCGAACGTGGTCAGGACAGAATCTGCCACTATTGGGCTCTGCCAACGTGCAGGTTAACTACAACGGCCAGACCCATACGCTACCTCTGCTTGTTGTGAAGGGCACAGGATCAAGCCTTCTAGGGAGAAACTGGTTTTCTCCACTAGGCGTGATGATATGCGGCATACACCAGACGCCGAGCCAGAACATGGTTGAGCAACTGCAAGAGAAATACGAAAGAGTATTCTCGGAAGAGATTCCAGGAAACGAAGGGCCCCCGGTCACACTGGAGTTGTTGGACAACGCGCAACCCAAATTTCTGAAGGCCAGGCCGGTGCCGTTTGCTCTCCGAGATTCAGTTGAAAAAGAGTTGGACAAACTGGAGCAGCAAGGTGTCATCGAGCCGACGCAGCATTCAGAATGGGCCACACCACTTGTCGTAGTTCGCAAGAAGAACGGAACCATACGCCTCTGCGGAGACTACCGGAGCACCGTCAATCTTGCGACTAAAGCGTCCTCTTACCCGCTACCGACACCTGAAGAAGTATTCAGTGTACTGCGTGGCGCAAGAGTCTTCAGCACATTGGACCTCACCCAGGCGTATCAGCAGCTGAAGGTGAGCGAGTCAACTGCTGAATTATTGGCAATTAACACACTGAAAGGCTTGTACAAAGTCAAGCGACTGCCTTTTGGCGTAGCTGCAGCCCCGGCCATATTTCAAAAATTCATGGAGACAGTGCTTCAGGGCATCCCAGGAGTTTGTGTCTACCTTGACGATGTCATCATCAGTGGCACTTCCACTGAAGAGCATGCAGTGCGCCTAGAGCTCGTTCTCGAAAGGCTAGCAAACGCTAATTTGTGCATAAGCAAATCGAAGTGCTGTTTTGCGGTGCCAGAGGTGCAATTTCTGGGACACCGAATTGATGCGGAAGGCATTCACCCTACCGAGGACAAAGTGCGAGCGATCACAGAAGCACGAGCTCCAACAAACAAGCAGGAGCTACAGGCTTTTCTCGGACTCTTGACGTTCTACGACCGGTTCTTGGAACAAAGAGCTACCGTGGCCAACGACTTATACCAACTCCTTCGGAAAGATGTGACATGGACATGGTCGCCACGCCATCAGCAGTCATTCGATGCCCTGAAAGACCTGATTCGAAGATGTACAGTCCTCCGCCACTACGACGAAAGGAAGCCTCTGCTTTTGGCTTGCGACGCATCACCGTACGGAGTCGGCGCGGTTCTATCGCAAACTGACGAGCAAGGAAGGGAAGCTCCCATCGCCTTCGCCTCACGTACGTTGTCGCAAGCAGAACGCAACTACGCGCAACTTGACAAAGAAGGGCTAGCCATCGTCTACGCGGCGACACATTTTCACCAGTACATTGCCGGCCGGAAGGTGACCTTTATAACCGATCACCGACCGCTATTGGGCATTCTGGGACCACAAAGGCCTATGCCACCAACTTTGTCTCCGCGAATGACACGTTGGTGCATCAAACTCTCAGCGTACGACTACGCTCTGGTCTACCGCAATGGGAGTAAACATCAAAACGCCGATGCGCTAAGCCGTCTGCCACTAGACGCAACTGTTGACGAACCATTTCCACCAGGAGACGTTCTGATGTTCGAAGCACTGCCAGAACCTCCGCTTACAGCAGGCACAGTTGCAGCATCTACGCAGAAGTGCGCAGCTCTCCGGCTAGTTTACACAGCTGTTCAACAAGGCAACGTGCATAAACTCAAAGGGGACAACTTCGACGCTTACCGCAGGCGAGCTACAGAGTTGAGCACCCATCGCGGCTGCATCATATTTGGGTCCCGAGTTGTGATGCCGAGAGAACTACGCGCACAAGCTATGTCTCTCATCCACGCGGACATCGGGGCATCGTTGCAATGAAAAAGTGTGCCAGAAGCTACATGTGGTGGCCTGGCATTGACAACGACATCGAAACAGTGGTGCGCGAATGCAAGCCTTGCCAGAGCAGCCGGAGCGCCCCGCCGAAAGCTCCTGTCCTAGAATGGGAAAAGCCAGACACACCATGGCACACACTGCACATTGATTTTGCAGGACCAATTGAGGGCTGCACTTTCCTTGTGGTCGTAGATGCCTACACAAAGTGGCTTGAGATAAGGCAAATGGGACAGACGACTTCGGCAGCAGTCATTGACAACCTCCGATCACTATTTGCAACGTTCGGCCTGCCGCGCAAGGTAGTGTCGGACAACGGAACACCGTTTGTGTCTGCGGAGATCCGCAAGTTTTATCGCGACAACGGGATCTCATCAGTTACATCGGCCCCCTACCACCCAGCGACAAACGGACAAGCCGAGCGCTACGTAGCCGAGCTAAAACGCGCCCTTGAAAGAGATCAGACAGGCTCGCTGCAGCGCCGCCTTGCGCGCTTTCTCTTCAAGCAGCACACGACGGTTCAGAGCACAACAGGCGAGACCCCCTCGAAAATGATGTTCGAGCGTGAAATGCGAACCCAGCTCACAGCCATCCTCCCCGAGCCAAAGGCAGAGACGTTCCGGGAAGAAAAAGCAATTCCGCGCTGCGGCACGCTTAATGAGGGGCAGCGCGTCCTCGCCCGACAGTTTCTGAA